>NW_006921926.1:3660497-3670843 GCF_000298275.1 Orycteropus afer afer | reverse complement strand
CTGCCAAAAGAAAATAAAAATTTTAAAATATAATAATAATGAGGGGAAAGCACTTTTGCTTAAAATATAAAACAAAAATTAAATTAGTTTACAGTATGGTGTTGGTATATATGTTGTTTTTTGGTCCTGTCGAGTCAGCTTCAATTCACAGTGACCTTATGTACAAAAGAATGAAACACTGCCCAGTTCTGCACCAGCCTCACAATGCTTTCTATACCTGAGCCCATTGTTGCAGCCACTGTATCAATCAATCCAGTTGAGGGCCTTTCCATACTTTTTCACTGACCCTCCACTTTATCAACTATGATATTCTTCTCCAGGGAAAGGTCCCTTCTGACCACATGACCAAAGTAGGTGAGACGAAGTTTGGCCATTCTTGCTTCCGGGAGCATTCTGGCTTCACTTCTTCCAGGACAAATTTGTTTGTTCTTCTGGAAGTCCATTATATTTTCAATATTCTTTGCCAACATCATAACTCAAAAGCATCTACTCTTTTTTGGTCTTCCTTATTCATTATCCATCTTTCACATGAATATGAGGCATATGAAAACACCATGGCTTGGGTTCAGCACACTTTAGTTTTCAAAGAGACATCTTTGCTCATCAGCACTTTAAAGAGGTCTTTTGCAGCAGATTTGCCCAGTGCAATTTGATGTCTGACTTCTTGACTGCTGCTTCCATTGGGTGTGGAACCAAGAAATGTGAAATCTGTATAACAACTTTAATCTTTTCTCCATTTATCATGATGCTGCTGCTTAGTGGTCCAGTTTTAAGGATTTTCCTTTTCTTTATATTGAGGTGTAATCTGTACTGTAGACTGTAGTCTTTAATATTCATCAGTAAATGCTTCAAGTCATCTTTGCTTTCAGCAAGCAGAGTTGTGTCGACTACATGGAGGATGTTGTTAATGAGTCTTCCTCCAATCCTGATGCTGCATTCTTCTTCATAGAGTCCAGCTTCTCAGATTATTTGCTCAGCATACAGATTGAATATGTATGGTGACAGGATACAATCCTGACACACTCCTTTCCTGATTTTAAACCATGTAGTATCCCCTTGTTCTGTTCAAACAACAGCCTGTTGGTCTATGTTCAAGTTCCTCATGAGCACAATTAAGTGTTGTTGAACTCCCACTCTTCTCAATGTTATCCATCGTTTGTTATGATCCACACAATTGAATGCTTTGCCCAATATTCCTTCCAAGTACTGGCTGGTGGGTTTGAACCACCAGCCTTTTGGTTAGCAGTCAAATGTCTTAGGCACTATACCACCAGAGTTCCCTGCATAGTCAATAAAACATAAATAAGCATCTTTCTAGTATTCTCTGCTTTCAGCCAAGACCCATCTCACCTCACCAATGATATGCCTCATTGCACATCCTCTTCTGAACCCAGCTTGCATTTCTGGAAGTTCTCTGTCAATATACTGCTGCAACTGTTTTTGAAGTATCTTCAGCAACATTTTACTTGTGTGTGATATTAATGGTATTGGTCCATGCTTGAATAATTTCTCTTAGAAAGATCAGCACGAGGCTGGTCCCCATGAGGCGGAGGTTAAAGATGTCCCAAATGTCCAAACTACCATGCCACTCCATCATTTCAGACATTAACTCCTCCTCCTCCTCCCAGTAATTTCCCCAGTCTTAGGATTCTATATTTCGCTGTAACGTCTCACAGAACTCACAGACACCCAAGGGTTCGTCTCATGTAGTAGTGGTGGAGGCTGGCAGGCTGGCAAGTCCCGGGTCCGTAAGTAGGTCTGGCAGATCCTCCCAACTCTCGGGGTTTGATGAACCTTGATCAACAGATCAGATGACAGCTGCTGTCCCAAATTCAGGGGTGAGATGAGGATGATCCAAGACACAAAGCCGGAGCAAGAAGAGAGCAAATCTTCCTAGGAGATTCGTAGGTATACCCTCAGGGAAGCTAAGGGTGGTGATTTGAATTATACCCTCCAGAAAGGCAGGACTCAAGATGTATTCCACCTCTGTTGCCCCAACAGAATTAACCTAAGTCCCATCACAGAGTCGATTGCCTGTCATTATAGGGAATGACTACCAGCTGCCCAGCCAAGTTGATACCTGACCTTAACTACCACACCACCCCAAATAGGCATGGATAATGGGATTTACAAAACACCACAGAATGGAGGACAATGGCTAGAAGGGCCACATCAAGCAATTCACTGCAGTCCATAATTTCCATGTTTTGTGAGATCACCTTTCTTTGGAATGGGTACAAATACGGATCTCTTCCAGTCAATTGGTCAGGGAGCTATCTTCCAAATTTCTTGGCATAGACAAGTAAGGGCCTCCAGCATGACATCCATTTGTTGAAATATTTCCATGGGTATTCCATCGAATTCCTGGAGCCTTGTTTTTCACCAGTTCCTTCAATGAAGCTTTGACTTCTTCCTTCAGTACCATCAGTTCTTGATCATATACCGCTTTCTGAAAAGAATGAACATTGACCAATTATTTTTGGTGCAGTGACTGTGTATTCCTTCCATCTTCTTTTGCTGTTTCCTGTATCATTCAATATTTTGGCCATAGAATCTTTCAATATTGCAACTTGAGGCTAGATTTTTTTTTTTTCTTCAGTTATTTCAGCTTGAGAAACGTTGAGCACATTCTTCTCTTTTAGTTTTCTAACTCCAGGACTTTACACATTTCATTATAATAATTGACTTTGTCTTCATGGGCTGCTCTTTGAAATCTTCTGTTCAGCTCTTTTATCTGGTCATTTCTTCTATTTACTTTAGCAACTGTTCATTCAAGAGCTGGTTTTAGAGTGTCTTCTAACACTCATTTTGGTCTTTCCTTCCTTTTCCATCTTTTCAATGACCTTTTGTTTTCTTCATGGATGATTTTCTTGATGTCATCCCACTATTCCTTGAGTTTTCAGTCATTAGTGTTTAATGTGTCAAATCTATTTTTATATGGTTCTAAATTCAGGTGGGATGTAATCAAGGTCATATTTTGGCTCTCATGGACTTAACTGTTCACTTTCAACTTGAACTTGCATATGAGCAGTTGCTGGTCTGTTCCACAGTCAGCTCCTGGTCTCCTTTTGGTTTAAGATATTGAGCTTCTCCATTGCCTCTTTTCACAAATATAGTCTATTGGATTACTGTGTATTCCATCTGGCAAAGTCCACATGTATAACGGTCATTTATGTTGTTGAAAAAGGTGTTTGCAATGAATAAGTCATTGGTTGTGCAAAATTCTATTATGATTTCCAGCATTATTTCCATCACCAAGGCCGTATTTTCCAACTACTGGTGATTCTTCTTTGTTCCCAACTTTTGCATTTCAGTGACCAGTAATAATCAACACATCATGATTGCATGTTTGGCCAATTTCAGACTGCAGAAGTTGGTAAAAATCTTCAATTTCCTCATCTTTGGCTTTGGTGGTTGGTGAGTAAATTTGAATAATAGTAGTATTAACTGCTCTTCCTTGTGGACATATGGATATTATCCTATCACTGACAGCACTGTACTTCAGGATAGATCTTGAAACATTCTTTGTAATGATGAATGCCATGGCATTCCTCTTCAATTTGTCACTCCTGGCATAGTTGATCACATGGTCGTCTGATTCAAAATGGCCAAAACCAGTCCATTTTAGTTCATTAATGCCTAAGATATTGATCATTATGTGTTCCATTTTATTTTTAACAACTTCCAATTTTCCTAGATTCATACTTTATACATTCCATGTTCCAATTATCAATGGATGTTTGCAGCTGTTTCTTCTCATTTTTGAGTCATGCCACATCAGCAGATGGACATCTCAAAAGCTTTACTCCATGTATATCACTAAGGTTGTCTCTCCTTTGAGGAGGCAGCTCTTCCCCAGTCCTATTTTGAGTGACATCAGACCTGAGCAGCTCATCTTCTGTCACTATATCAGACAGTGTTTCAGTGCTATTCATAATGTTTTCCAGTAATATATCAGAGAGTGTTTCACTGTTATTTATAAGGTTTTCACTGGCTAATTCTTTGAGAAGTGGATGGCTCCTTCCTTCCTCTTAATCTGTCTTAGTCTGGAAGCTCTGCTGAATCCAGTCCACCATGGAGACCCTCCTGGTATTTGAAATACTGGTGGCATAGCCTCCAGCCTCACAGCAATGCACAAGCCACCACAGTATGACAAACTGACAGACGTAGGTCTGGTATTACAGGAAAATATTTTCAATAATTATAGTCAATGATACATAGAATGAAAAATAACTACCTCTTGTATAAAATAAAATTAGAAATACATTAGTAAGTTTAAAACAAATCATTGTTCCAGTTACAATTGCTGTATAACAAACCACCCCAAAACTTGGAGATATAGAACTTCCCAATATTCAAATTCTCAGTGGAAATACTGACAGCTGGAAGTAAGTTGTTAGTTGAGGGCTGGAGTCATCTGGAGGTCTCTTCACCCTGTCAGGTTCTTAACTAGGACTTTAGCTCGTGCTGTGTGTTAGGGCCCTATGTATAGCATCTCCATATGGCTCAGGCTTCCTCAAGAACAGCAGTCTCAGTGCAGTTGAACTATTTACACAGGAACACAGATAAAAAGGAACCTCCATATCTTTCAGATCTCAAAGGTCACATACCTTAATTTTTGTGATACTCTATTGGTAGTCACAAGTCTGCCCGAATTCAACAGGAAGGGATTTAGTCTCACACTGCTTGACGGAAGGGTGGCAAGCCCTCATTGTAGAGAGCATGGGAGATAGGAGGTATTGTCCATCTTTTGAAAACACATCTGACACAATACCAAATAATAATAATAATAAAGTAGAAATAGAAAGATATTAGTCCAATTTGTGAAGGTTTAAAAATAGAAAAATAAAACTGAGCATATACATAATCTCAGATCCATTCTATTCTTAGCCCACTAGAAAGGCATTTACCAAAGGATATGTGTAAGAATGTTCCTAACAAGTTTATTTATAGTAGCCAAATACCGATCAATAGTTAAATTGATAAATAAACTATATATTCATCCATTGGCATATTACAAAGAGAATGATTAATCTACCACCATTCAGCAGTATAAATGACTGACAAACATAACATTAAGTAAAGAAGTTCAGACATAAAATAATTTGCATTGTTTGAGATCATTTGTATGAAGAAAAACAAAGAAAATATTCCATTATATTGAGAATCAGGATAATGTGCAGGGATGAAGATTTATGACTGGAAGAAAGCAACATGGGCACCTATGGAGTACTACATAATGTTCTGTTCCTTGATCGGGGTACTGATTTCATAGTGCGTTCAGTTTGTAAAAATTCAGGGATCTCTGCCTAAGACACTCAGCTGCTAACCATAAAGTTGGCAGTTCAAACCTACCAGTCACTCTTTGGGAGGAAGATTGGGCAATCTATTTCTGTACTGGTACTGCCACAGAAACCCAAGGACGGGTTGCTATGAATTGGGTCCAACTTGACAGCACATAACAACAACATATATTAATGATATAAGCACTTTTCTGTATGTATATTTAGTTAAAATTTAAATGAACAGGTAGAAAACAAAGAGAAGTTTAACAGACATGCCTCCACTAAATGTTTAAACTTCTGTTTATGAAAAAATCTACCAAAATAAAAAAGAACATAAATTGGAATAAATATTTGTATTATTGTTGTTGTTGTTAGGTGCCATGGAGTTGTCTCTGACTCATAGCGACCCCATGCACAGCAGAACAAAACACCGCTGGGTCCCGCGCCAGCTCCACAATCCCTGCTGTGCTTGAGCCCATCACAGCAGCTACTGTGTCAATCCATCTTGTTGAGGGCCTTCCCCTCTTTCATAGACCATCCACCTTACCAAGCATGACATTCTTCTCCAGGGAATGGTCCCTTCTGACAACATGACCAAAGTAGGTGAGAGGAAGTCTGGCCATTCTCACTTCCAAGGAGAATTCTGGCTGCATTTCTTCCAGGACAGATTTGTTCATTCTTTTAGCAGTCCATGGTACTTTCAGCATTCTTCTCCAGCACCACATGTCAAAAGCATCAATTCTTCTCCAGTCTTCTTTATTCATTGTCCAGCTCTCACATGCATATGAGGAGTCTGAAAATATCATGGCTTGTGTCAGGTGCACCTTAGTCTTTGAGGATATGTCTTTGCTCCTCAGCACTTGAAAGAGGTCCTTTGCAGCTGTCTTTCCCAGTGCTATACATCATCTGATGTCCTGACTGCTGCCTCCATTGGCATTGATTGTAGAACCACATAATGGGAAGTCTTTGACAACGTCAATCTTTTTTCCATTCATCATGATGCTGCTTACAGGTCCAGTTGTTAGAATTTTTGTTTTCTTTATATTGAGATATAATCCATACTGCAAACTATAATCTTCAATCTTCATCAGTAAGTGCTTCAAGTCATCCTCACTTTCAGCAAGCAAAGTTGTGTTATCAATGTATCACAGGTTGTTAATGAACCTTCCTCCAATCCTGATGCCATGTTCTTCTTCATATATTCCAGCTTCTTGGATTATTTGCTCAGCATATAGATTGAATAAGTATGTGAAAGGATACAACCCTGACACACTCCCTTCTTGATTTTAAGCCATGCATTGTCCCCTTGTTCTGTTCAAATGACAACCTCCTGGTCTATGTCAGTAGTACAATTAAGTATTCTGGAATCCCCAATTCTTCTCAATATTATCCACAATTTGTTCAGACCCACATAATCAAATGTTTTTGTGTAGTCAATAAAACACAAGTAAACATATTTCTGGTATTCTTTGCATTCAACCAAGATCCATCCAACATCAGCAATGATATTCCTTGTTCCATGTCCTCTTCTGAATCCAGCCTGCATCTCTGGAAGTTCTCTGTACATGTATTGCTGTAACCATTTTTGAATAATCTTCAGTAAAATTTTACTTGCATGCAATATTAATGATATTGTTCAATAATTTCCATATTCTGTGGGATCACCTCTCTTTGGAATGGGCACAAATATGGATATCTTCCAGTCAGTTGGCCATGTAGCTGTCTTCCAAATCTCTTGGCATAACCAAATGAGTGCCTCCAATGGGGTATCTGTTGAAACATCTCAATGGGTATACTGTCAATTCATGGAGCCTAGTTCCTCATCAATTCCTTCAAGTGCAGCTTTGAATTCTTCCTTCAATACTATTGGTTTTTGATCATATGCCATCTCCTGAAATGGATGAACATCGACCAGTTCTTTTTGGTACAGTGACTCTATGTATTCCTTCCATCTTCTTTTGATGCTTCTTGCATCATTCAATATTTTGTCTATAGAATTTTTCAATATTGCAACTCGAGTCTTAAAAATTTTCCTCAGTTCTTTCAGCTTGAGAAATGCTGAGCATGTTCCTTCCTTTTATTTTTTTAATACCAGGTCTTTGCACATTTCATTATACTAATTGGCTTTGTCTGCTCAAGCTTCTCTTTGAAATCTTCTGTTTAGCTCTTTTATCTTGTCATTTCTTCCATTTGTTTTAGCTACCCTCCACTCAAGGGCAAGTTTCAGAGTCTCTTCTGACACCCATTTTGGTCTTTTCTCCTTTTCTCATCATTTTAATGACCTCTTGCTTTCTTTATAGATGATGTTCTTAATGTCATCTCACAATTCTTCTGCTTTTTTGGTCGTTGGTGTTCAGTGCATCAAGCCTATTCTTTAGATGGTCTCTAAATTCAGGAGGGATATATGTAAGGTCATATTTTGGCTCTTGTGGACTTGTTTTAATTGTCTTCAATTTCAAGTTGAACTTGCATATGAGTAATTGATGGTCTGTTCCACAATCAGATCCTGGCCTTGTTTTGGCTGAAGATATTGAACTTTTCCATCACCTCTTGCCACAGATGTAGTTGATCTGAGTACTGTGGACTCCATCTGGTGAGTCTATGTGTATAGCCACTGTTTATGTTGTTGAAAAAAACATATTTTCAATGAATATGTTGTTGGTCTTGCCAAATTCTATCATGAGATCTCCAGCATACTTTCTGTTACCAAGGCCAAATTTTCCAACTACTGGTGATTCTTCTTTGTCCAACTTTTGCATTCCATTCACCAGTGATAACTAACACATCTTGAAGGCATGTTTGGTCAATTTCAGAGTGCAGAAGTTGATAAAATTCCTCAATTTCCTCATCTTTGTTTTTGGTAGTCCATGCACAAATTTGGATAATAGTCATATTAACTGGTCTTCCTTGTAGGTGTATTAATATTATCCTATCACTAATAGCATTGTACTTCATGACAGATCTTGAAACATGCTTTGTGATGATGAATGCCATGCCAATGTTATTCATATTACATATTTGTATTACATATGCCAAAATATGGTTAAATATGTATACACACACACACACACACACACCCTTTTAAATATTACACACACACTTCACAGCCATTGAGTCAATTTCACTCATAGTGACCCCTCCTTGGGATTCTGAGGTGGTATCTCTATGGAAGTAAATTATCCAATCTTTCTTCTAATTTGTATATAGATAGATAGATAGATAGATATAAATATAGACATAAATGTATCAGGAGCTCTGGTAGCATAGTGCCTAAAGCACTTGACTGCTAACCAGAAGGCTGGTGGTTCAAACCCACCAGCCACTCCTCAGAAAAAAGTGTGGGCAATCTACTTCCATAGTGATACGGCCTTGGAAACCCAAGGAGAAGTCACTTTGAATCAGGTCCTACTTGATGGCACATAATGTCAACAACAACAATATAAGAAAGCATTAAGACTCCAATAGTTAGATGAGAAATTCAAATAAATAATTCAAACAAACCCACAAGTAATCATTTAGGAAAAAGTCTACATGTAACAGGTAACATCTACATTAAATGTTATCTGTGTTGCCTTTATACATGCCTTTGTGTCGCCTTTATACATGCCTTTGTGTCAGTTGCAAGTCAGTGACCTTCTTTATAGCAGAATGAAATATTGATAAGTCCTGTCCCATCCTAACAATCGTTGCTATGTTTCAGCTCATTGTTGCAGCCACTGTGGCAATTTCTCCCTTTAATGGTCTTCTTCCTCTTCACTGGCCCTTTGCTTTACCAAGCATAATGTCCTCCTCCAGGAATTCATCCCTCCTGATGACATGTCCCAAGTAAGTGAATCCAAGTTTCTCTATTCTCACTTCTAAGGAGCGTTCTGGCTCTGCTTCCTTCAGTGTAGATCTATTTCATGTTATACATAAAAGCATACATATAATAAACAAACATTTGAAAAACAATTCTAGTTTAACTATAACCAAAGAAATGAAAAATAGACATGTAACTTGAATTCTCAACAATACAGCATATCCATTGATATTAAATGAATCTACTCAATGGAATATTTTGTGTTGGGAGAAGAAAATAGCTATAAGCTTAGTTGCTTCAGCCCATGAAAGATTTTTCATCTTACCCTTCCTCCATTCCCCTTGGATCACTCATCCAGCACCTTTTTCTATACATGTCCCCTTAGCTCCTCTCTCTTCCCACATACTCCTTTTCTTCCATCTTCATGATCTGTAAAAAAGCAGTTTTTTTATCCTACCTGGAGATAGGTAGAGTCAGTCTCTTTTTCTCTTTTACTTTATGTATGCATTGCAGGCCTTCGTTTTTTTTCTGCTTTCAATGAGTTAAATCATTTGGCCAGAATTCCCATCACCCTAACTCTCTCTATTCCACTTAAAATTTGTTTAGGATATTCTTACAAATGTAACTATCTGTGTGCTTCATGAGCCCAAACAAATAGATTTAGCCCTCTCTTTCTCTCTTAAAAATCATTCAGAATCCATGTGTTATTTGTTAGACTTAGGTCATGAGCCCATTTGCTTTATAGCCCTCAGGTTCTTTGATCACCTTTCTGCTGCAAACTACCATTATTAGGTTTTCACGCTACTTTTTTCCCACTTGAGTTCTGTCAATAGCAAACACTACAGGAGAGATTGAAGGAAAGGAAGAAGGGAAAAGCAATGTATATCTTTCTCCCTTCCACTAACTGCTTGCTTTACTTGGCATCTATGACCCATGTTTCATGGATCCAGCTCTGGACACGTGTTCCTGTTACCAGGCTTAGATGACACTAGCATTTTCCTTTTTCCCTCCAGTTTTCAGGGTGAGTGAGGCTTCTGCTACTGTTAGTCTCTGTGTTGCTCAACATCTTAGTTGGCTTTTTATCTTATAATAGCACTTAAACATTTTCTCCACTTTGAATTTCATCTACCGGACTACCTAGTTTGGGTTCTGTTTTCCTGTCTGCATGTAACTGAAACAGAGCTTGGTGCCAACTGAGGGAACCCAAAAATAGATCTCAAGATGTTATCTTGAAATTAGTATTTTTTCCTGTTCAAAGGAGT
>NW_006921926.1:3659164-3660239 GCF_000298275.1 Orycteropus afer afer | reverse complement strand
CGCCAATCTTCTGGTTAGCAGTCAAGTGCCTTAGATACTATGCTACCAGAGTTCATATCTATATCTATATCTATATCTTTATCTATATCTATCTATATCCTATATCCAGGAGCTCTGGTAGCATAGCGCCTAAGACACTCAACTGCTGTCAGAAGGCTGGCAGTTCAAATTCACTAGCCACTCCTTGGAAGGAAGGTTGGGCAATCTACTTCTGTAGAGATACTGCCCCAGAAACCAAGGGGGGGGTTGCTATGAGTCGGGTCCGACTCGATGGCACATAACAACAATAACATATCTCTATACACACATACATAAACATATACACACACACACACACACACAGTGATGCTACATGACAGAGTAGAACTGCCCTATAGGGTAATATTTACAAGAGTAGATGTGAGGTATTTTCTCCTCCAGAGGCACTAAATGGGTTTGAACCACCAACCTTTTGGTTAGCAGCCAAGCACATAATTATTTCTCCAGTGTTGTTGTTAGGTGTCATCAAGTCTATTTCAACTCATAGTGATCCTTTGTATAACAGAAAGAAATATTGTCTGGTCCTGTGCCATCCTTACAATTATTGCCATGCTGCAGTCATAGTGTCAATACATCTCATTGAGGGTCTTGCTTACCTTCTACTTTATCAAGCATGAAATATTTCTCCATGGACTGGTCTTTCCTGATGTTGTTGTTGTTGTTGTTATGTGCCGTCGAGTCGGACCCGACTCATAGCGACTCCTCCTTGGGTTTCTGAGGTAGTATCACTACGGAAGTACATTGCCCCATTTTCCTTCCGAGGAGTGGCTGGTGAATTTGAACCTCTAGCCTTCTGGTTAGCAGTCAAGTGACTTAGGCACTATGCTACCAGAGCTCCTGATAACATGCCCAAATTATGTGAGACAAAGTCTCACCATCCTCATGTCTAAGTAGTATTCTGCCTGTACTTCTTCCAAGACAGATATGCTCATTCTTCTGGAAGTTGTTGTTGTTGTTGTTATGTGCCATCGAGTTGGCCCCGACTCATAGCGACCCCTCCTTGGGTTTCCGAGGCAGTATCACTACAGAAGTAGGA
>NW_006921926.1:3654069-3658658 GCF_000298275.1 Orycteropus afer afer | reverse complement strand
GCCATCTGGTTAGCAGGCAAGTGTCTTAGCCACTATGCTACCAGAGCTCCCTTAAAACTATGGTAAGATATTATTTACATTGGTTTGGAACATGTGTAAGGATCTAAAGGTAATAGTATAAAGATACTGGAATATGTTTTTGGATAAGGCAGAACTTATAAATATGGTTCTATTCAACATATATGTGAATTTAATATGCTAACTTGAGTGTTTAAAAGTAAACCTAAATATTCATTTAGTTGTTTTAATGAAACATGGACAGTACAGTAGCCTATATTCAACTTTTTTGAGATGCCAGAATGTCTTTGGCAGTATGTGGAAAAAAGAACTCAAATGCTTAGACAGAAGGGAACTATCATCAGTAACTATTTATCTAAGCAAATTATGTTTCATCTGAGACAGAAAACAACTTATTCAACTTATCATATTTAGAAATGCATTGGACATGGGAATACCTATACCTTTGAAAAGTTCTATGCTGTCAGTTGTACGTCAAGGATGAAGGTGTGAGAGATCACATTTTAAAAGGAGTCCCTGATTCAAGGAGAATTATGGGATTCTAAAATGGTTGTGCTCAAGTGACAGCTCTTAACCATCATATAAAATGTAGGCAAGTTATAATAGAAAGAAGGCATAGAGTTGCAATCAGAAAGTTTTGACCTATGGGATTTGTGGCAAAAGTAACTTGATCTATATAACTAGAAAAGGTTGAGAACTGATGCCTAGAAACCTCATTTCAGTCATCAAGATAGGAAGTTATGATCACTCAACACTAAGCCAGTTCAAGAATCTGGAGTCCCATAATTGAAGGAAAAGCAAGGAGTACATTTGAATAAGACCTTGCAACATCACAAGAAGTATACATTGCATTTTCAAGCTTTTCCCAAAAGATCATCTTGTCATTTGTCAAATAGACTATGTAATGGAGAAAGGGAAATACCAAGAGTATAAGAATTATTAGACACTGTGTCTAAATTAATCTAACACCTGGTATGTTGGCTGGATTCTCTAGAGAAGCAAAACCAGTAAAGCTTGTATATATTGAGAGAGTGAAATTTATCTTAGAAAAATGGCTCACAGTTATAGAGGTTGGCAAGTCCCCAAATTCCAATCAAACGTCAAGCTGGAAGCTTTTCCTGACTCATGCAGCTACAGGGGCTGGCGAGCTCAAGGTTTGTAGACAGTATACTGGCTGTTGACTTTGGCAGAATCACCAGTTCACCAGGTAGAATGGTGGATTGTTCAATCATGGACAGTTGTCGGCAGCACAACAGGGCCCAGACCCACAGAAGGTTCTCTAGCTTTCAGAGGATGTCCATACATATATTGGAAGCAGGCCACACCCCTAGGGAAACTTCCTTTCAATAGACTGGCTGCCCTAAGCATATACATCAGATATCGTGGGAAGAACTGCTTAAACCCCTCAGAATCATGGTTCAGCCAAGTTGACACATAACCCCAACTATCTCTGTCCACCCCCTTGTCAACTTGGCAAGTGTACACATCTCCTTAACCATATATAACTCTAAATAAGGACAATTATAAAGTCATATTTGCACCTAACATGATACACTAACATGCGTACAACCAAAAATGCATTAACCCTGCTTATATTTTATAGTTCATAACTGAAGAAAACAAAGATATTTGATACATACATACAATGAAGAAATATAACAATCACAGTCTTTATTTCTGCAACTGGTCACATGGTTATAGCTAGTATTCAGAACTACCTTCTTCCACCACCCATTCTGTATTTTCCTTGCCCTCAGCAAGCACTTCAGCTGGTTGTGGTCTTTTGCCTGAGGGGGTGACCCAAACCTTCATTCCTGAAGGGTCTGGGCCATTAGTAGTCATATCAAAATTGGGTTGCTATAGTTTTCCATTGACTTTGATCACAGGGCATGGTAGTACTAAGAGATGTCCTAAAGAATCTCCTGTATTCCAGACACATTCTTATTTACCTCCATTATGTAATATCAATCCAATTTCGCCTTGGTAATCAGGATTTATTACACTAGACAGTACAGTAACTCCCTTTGTTGTCTGTTGGCCCAGAGGCATAAGAAAGCCAAAATGGCTAGGTGGCATTCTTAATTTCTAGTTCAATGCAATCAGTATTGTGTCTCTAGGTGGGAGTGTGCCACACTTTGGGACTAAGACCTTCAGACCCACAGAGTATAGTGTCACAGGGATATAAAGCAAAAAATTTTTGAGTGGACACTAAGAGTAACAGTGAGTGGTACCACTCCCATTCCCACCTCTTGGTTCCTGGACCCATGAATCTTGGCTATTGGAGAAACAGCACCATATATTGGATGCTGGTTTAGAGCATATACAACTTCCAGGAGAACATTGCACCAGCCCATCAATGTATTACTGCCTAGCTAGCACCATAATTGCATTTTTAGTAGGCCATTCTATCATTCTATCAAGCCAGCTGCTTCAGGATGATGGGAAGCATGGTAAGACCAGTGAATTCCATGAGCACAGGCCCACTGTTGCACTTCATTTACTGTGAAGTGAGTCCCTGGATCTGAAGCAATGCTGAGTGGGATATCATGCCAGTGGATAAAGCATTCTGTAAATCCACAGATGGTAGTTTTGGCAGAAGCATTGCATGCAAGGAAGGTAAATCCATATCCAGAGTAAATATCTACTCCAGAAAGAACAGAACTCTATCCTTTCCATGATGGAACTGGTCTGATGTAATCAAATTGCCACCATGTTGCTGGCTGATTACCCCAAGGAACGGTTCCATATCATGGACCCTGTGTTGATCTCTGCTGTTGGCAAAATGGGCACTCAGAAGTGGTGATAGCCAAGTCAACTTCAGTAAATAGAACTCCATGTTGCTGAGCCCATGCATAACTTCCATCCCTGCTATCATGGTCACTTTGTTCATGAGCCCACTGATCAATTCAGTAATAGCTAGGAAAAAAGATGATTGTTTTCCACAGAACTTGATTGTTAAAGTCCTCCTCTGCTGAGGTCATCTTCTAGTGGGCATTCACATGAGACACAAATATCGTTACTCTTTTGGCCCATTCAGAGAGATCTATCCACATACCTCTTCCTCATACCACCTTGTCACCAATTTTCCAAGCATGTTCCTTCCAAGTCCCATACTATGCAGCCAAACCATTGGCCATAGTTCATGAATCCATATACAAACGTACATGTGGCCATTTCTCTTTCCATTCAAAGTAAACAGGCAGAAGCATGGCTCAAAGTTCTGTCCATTGGGAGGATTTCTGTTCACCATTGTCCTTCAGAGAAGTCCCAGAAAGGGGCTGCAGTGCCACTGCTGTCCATTTACAAGTGGTGCCTGCATATCACTCAGAGCCATCTGTAAATCAGGCACGAGTTTTCTCTTCCTCAGTCAACTGATCATAAGGAACTCCCCATAAGGTCATAGGTGCAGACTGGTATAGGGAAAGTAATGAGATGAGTGGAGATCATAGACATTTGGGCCACTTCCTCATGCAACTTACTTGTGTCTTCAGGTCCTGCTTGAGCCCAATCTCTTTTATACCACCTCCATTTAATGAAGGAGTACTGCTGTGCACGTCCAACATTATGACTCTGTGGATCAGATAACACAGAGTTCATGATGGGAAGTTCAGGCCTTGTGGTGACTTGGTGGTCCGTGGTTAGGCATTCAGTCTCTACTAAAGCCCAGTGACAAGCCAAAATCTATTTCTAAAAAGGAGAATAGTTATCTGCAGAGGATGGCAGGGCTTTACTCCAAAATCCTGAAGGTCTGGGCTGTGATTCACCAATAGGGGCCTGGAAAGATGCCAAACAGCATCTCTATCTACCACAGACACATCAAGCACCATTAGACCAGCTAGATCCAAAGATGGCCAAAGTAGCAGAGCAGCTTTCATGGCAGCCTGAACATGTTGCAGAGCCTTCTGTTGTACTGCACCTCACTCAAAACTAGCAACTTTTCAAGTCATTTGATAAATAGGCAAAAGCAACACACTCAAATGAAGGATATATTGCATCCAAAATCCAAAGAGGCCCACCAGATATTGTGCCTCCTTTTTAGTTGCGGGGGAAGCCAAATACAATAACTTATCCTTCAGTTTAGTATGCATATCTCAGCAATTCTCAAAATATTGGCCAGTGAAAACCTTATGAATAGTAGTGAAACACAATCTGATATATTACTGGAAATTTTATGAATAGCCCTCATACACTGTCCAATACAATGCCGGAAGATGAGTCCCTCAGGTCAGAAGGCACTCAAAATATGACTGGGGAAGAGTTGCCTCATCAGAGCAGAGCCTACTTTAATGATATAGATAAAGTAGAGCATTCAGGGCCTCCATTTGCTGATGTGGAATGACTGAATATCAGAAGAAACAGCTACAAACATCCATTGATAATTGGAACACAGAATGTAGTTAAGTATGAATCTAGGAAAATTGGAAGTTGTTAAAAATGAAATAAAACACATAAAGATTGATATCCTAGACATCAGAGAGCTGAAATGGACCAGTTTGGGCCATTTTGAATCATATAACCATATGATCTACTATGCTGGAAATGACAACTTGAAGAGGAATGGTGTGGCATTC
>NW_006921926.1:3652563-3653884 GCF_000298275.1 Orycteropus afer afer | reverse complement strand
AAGCAGCCCTTCTTTCTCCAATGCTTGTTCTCTCCAAGGAGTGTATCTACCTCAGGTAAATTTTCAACTCATATGTCTGTCTACTGTTTGGCTGGAAGCCACAGGCATGGGTTCAATTCCAGATCTGAAGGGTAGCTAGGGGCCATAGTCTCAGTGGTTCCACCACGCTCTATCAGGCCAGCAAACCTGGTGCCCCCCCCTTTTTTTTCCAAATGATTTTGAGTTTTGTTCCACATTGTTCTCCCTGTCTGTCCAGGATCTCCTATATAGATCCTCTTCGAAGTGGTTGACAGTAGTAGCTGAACACCATCTAGTTCTTCTGGTCTCATAGTTGTATAGGCTGCAGATCAGATAGTGTACCAGTCGCTAGGACTGTTACCATGAATTTTTGGTTTTCCTCATTCTTCTTGGCTCTGGATGAGGAGAGACCCATCATTGCATTTAGATGGCAGCTTGCAAGCTTTTAAGGTCCCAGTTGCTACTCGCCACAGTAGGAGGCGGAACAATGATTTGTGTAGTATGTTATGCCAATTGAGCTTGATGTCATCTGTGACTATGGTCCCGAGCCCACAGGTTCAACTACTCAGTCCCTCTGGGTAGCTGGCTGTGACCAAGCAGTGACTACAACCTTGCCCCTTGTCAGCTCCATTATACACGTGGGAATTCAGATCATACACATAAAGTTATAGGACCACTGTTTGCCAACCCTATACATGTTCTTGGGTGAACTCCTCACTTCATAGACATACCTAATATTTCAGCCTGTCGATCCATCTATCCACCCATATACCCATGTTTGCCTTCACTGCCCATGCCATATTATATGTGCAAAAGGGTTCATATTTGTTGTCTCTACCTCCCATGTACCTCTCTATGCCTTTCTTTTCTTCAATGCCACTATATTGATCAATCACATTTGGTACATTGCCCTTCTCTTCACTCAAATCAATACTTATCTCTATCAATCTAACAGTATTCCCTCCCCTTCCTTCCTACCCCTGGTAACCAACAAAGAAAATGTCCTTCCATAGATAAACATTTCCTTGACTTTCACAATAATGGACTAATACCGTATTTGTCATTTTGTAATTGACTTATTTCACTCAGCATAATGTCCTCCAAGTTCATCCATGTTATGCGATGTTTTGCAAATTCTACATTATTCTTTAGGAATGCATAGTATTTCATTGTGTATATGTACCATAGTTTGGTTATCCATTCCTCAGTGGATGGAAACCTAGGTTGTTTCCATCTTTTGGCTATTGTAAATAGTGCTGCGATGAATATGGGTGTGCATATGTCTGTTCTTGTCATGGCTCTC
>NW_006921926.1:3649283-3652043 GCF_000298275.1 Orycteropus afer afer | reverse complement strand
GCTGTTTGTGCATTTTGAGTTATGCTTGAGAGTCTATTTATGCCATATATTAGGGCCCCTAAATTTGCCCCTAGTGTTTTGCTTGAGGAACTCTATAGTTTTGGGTTTCACATTTAAGTCTTTGATCCATCTGGAGTTAGTTTTTGTGTATGGTGTGAGGTACAAATCTGGTTTGATTTTTCTGTAAATGGATCTCTAGTTTTGCCAGCACCATTTATTAAACAAACATTCTCTTCCCCCATTTAATGGATTCTGGCCCTCAAGATAGATCTTGAAATACAATGCTGTCATTGTTAGAATGGTATCCATATGCCTACAAGGAAGAGCAATTAATACTACTATTATTTAAATTTATGCACTAACTACCAAAACCAAATATGAGGAAACTGAAGATTTTTACCAACTTCTGAAGTCTGAAATTGACAAATCGTGCAATCAGATTTGCTGATTATCACTGGTGACTGGAATGCAAAAGTTGGAAACAAAGAAGAATCACTCATAGTTGGAAAATTTGGCCTTGGAGATAGAAATAATGTTGGAGATCATATGATAGAAGTTTTCAAGACCAATGACTTATTCATGGCAAATACCTTTTTTCAGGAACACTAATGGCAGTTATACACATGGACTTCACCATATGGACTACATAGGAATCAGATTGACTACATCTGTGGCAAGAAACCACGGAGAATCTCAATATCTTCAGCCAAAACAAGACCAGGAGCTAACTGTGGAACAGACCATCAACTGCTCATTTACAAGTTCAAGGTGAAGTTGAAGACAATTAAAACAGGTCCATGAGAACCAAAATATGACCTTGATTATATACCTCCTGAATTTAGAGACCATTTAAAGAATAGATTTCATGCAATGACTGAAAACTGGAATTATGGGATGACATCAAGAACATCATCCATGAAGAAAGCAAGAGGTCATTAAAAAGACAGGAAAGGAAGAAAAGACCAAAATTGGTGTCAGAAGAGACTCTGAAACTTGTCCTTGAATGGAGAGTAGCTAAAGCAAATGAAAGAAATGACAACACAAAAAAGTCAAAAAGAAGATTTCAAAGAGCAGCTCGAGAAGACAAAGTCAAGTATTATAATGAAATGTGCAAAGACCTGGAGTTAGAAAGCCAAAAGGGAAGAACACACTCAGCATTTCTCAAGCTGCAAGAACTGAAGATGAAATTTAAGCCTCGAGTTGCAATATTGAGATTCCATGGGCAATATGTCGAATAATGCAGGAAACATCAAAAGAAGATGGAAGAAATACAAAGAATCTCTGTACCAAAAAGAAATAGTTCATGTTCATCCATTTCAGGAGGTAGCATATGATCAAGAACCAATGGTATTTAAGGAAGAAGTTGAAGCTGCACTGAGGGAAGTGGAGAAAAACAAGGCTCCAGGAAGTGATGGGGATACCCCATTGACATGTTTCAACAAACGGATGCTTAACTAGACACATTCACTTGGCTATGCCAAGACATGTGCAAGACAACTACCTGGTAAACTGATTAGAAAAGATCTGTATTTGTACCCATTCCAAAGAAAGGTGATCCCACAGAACGTGGAAATTATCAAACAATATCATTAATATTGCACACAAGTAAAATCTTATTGAAGATAATTCAAAAATGGTTACAGCAGTATATTGACAGAGAACTTCCAGAAATGCAAGCTGGATTCAGAAGAGGATGTGGAATGGGGGATATCATTGCTGATGTCAGATGGATCTTGGCTCAAAGCAAAGAATATCAGAAGGATCGTTTACTTGTGTTTTATTGACTATGCCAAAGCATTAGATTGTGTGGATAATAACAAATTATAGATAACATTGAGAAGATTGGGAATTCCAAAACATTTAATTGTGCTCATGAGGAACTTCTACATAGACCAGGAGGCTGTCATTGGAACAGAACAAGGGGACACTGCATGGTTTAAATCAAGAAGGGAGTGTGTCAGGGTTTTATCCATTCATCATGCTTATTCAAAATATGTGCTGAACAAATAATCCAAGAAGCTGGACTATATGAAGAAGAATGTGGCAACAGGATTGGAGGAAGACTCATTAACAACCTGCATTATGCAGACAACAAAACATTGCTTGCTGAAACTGAGGATGACTTGAAACACTTACTGGTGAAGATTGAAGACTACAGTCTGCAGTATCAATTACACCTCAATATAAAGAAAACAAAAATCCTCACAACAGGACCAATACGTAGGATCATGATAAATGGGGAAAAGATTGAAGTTGTCAAGGACTTCATATTATTTGCTTCTGCAATCAACACTAATGGAAGCAGCAGTCAAGATATCAGATGTTGAGGAGTTCCAGCAAGATGGCGGACTAGAAAGACTGCACAGGCGCTCTTTAAGAAAGAAAAGGGAAACCAATTAACACAGATACAGGAGATAATCTTGGCCCTTGAACCTTGAAGGGAAGGATACAGAAGTGGACTAAACCCCAACTAGCAGAAGAATTTGCGTGAAATTACCAAAAAAATGAGACATAGGGAGTTGAGGTCTGGCAGGAATCCTGAGTGACCCTGAAAGCACAGACAGCTTGGAGATTCCTGAGTGGTGGTAGGACCTAAGAATTAACCTAAAAATCACCCTACTAGCCAGGGACTGCATGGAGGACTGTCCACGGTGGCTGGGGAACAAACGGAGAAGGTAAAGAGAAAGGTGGGCTGAACTGTGGACTTTTGCCAGTCCAGAGAGTGCCGCCATTTTGAAGGTTTAAAAAGTGGCTTGACTA
>NW_006921926.1:3647891-3648368 GCF_000298275.1 Orycteropus afer afer | reverse complement strand
TTTTAGAGTTTTTGATGCTTATTCAATTGTAATTTGTGTCTAACTGAGTTGGAGATAATAACAGTCCCCATAAGACACAACCACACCCACAGGTCCTGCAACTTCACTTACTGAGCAAGAGCCACTACCTCCTTCTCCACCAATGGGCCAATGATAAAAACCCACCAAGAAGAGCCTGAACACCCTTGGTTGTTCTTCACAAACAGTTAACAGAAATCTAAATACAACAACGCCACTATGCCTCAGAAATAACAGACCATCACAGTCCACACAAAGAAGCAGGATAAAGTGGTGGAAACAAGGGAGCAGGACACAGACCCAGAACACATCCCCGAGGAAGAAGCAGCATTGGAACTCTCTGATAAGGAATTCAAAAGAATTGTATTTAGGTATCTTCAAAGGACTGAGAGACAGACCAAAGAAAACACAGAAAAAACCTTACAAGAATTTTGGAAGAAAATATAAGAACAAAATGAC
>NW_006921926.1:3625204-3634185 GCF_000298275.1 Orycteropus afer afer | reverse complement strand
GTAAATTTTGGTCTATGACATGAGACAACGTATATGTGAACTGCTGTATGAAAAGTGAATTTACTCTGTAAATCTTCACCCAAATCAAAATAAAATTTAAAAAAAAAAAAAAAGAACTGACAAATCTGTCCTGGAATGTTCCTTGGTACCAAGATTGGCCAGACTCTGTCTCACCTATTTGGGTATGTTGTCAGAAGGGACCATTGCCTATAGAAGGATATGCTTGGCAAAATGGAGGGACAAGGACAAAGGGGAAGTCCCTCAACAAGATAGTTTGACACAGTGGCTTCAGTGATGGGCTAAGGTATAGGAAGGATAGTGGGGCTGGCACAGGACCAGACAGTGTTTCATTCTGCTCTTCACTAGGTCTCTATGAGTTGGAGATGACTCAGTGGCCCCTAACAACAACAACAACATCTCAACATGCCCCATAACTTCCCTCCCATGCACTCCTACCTCCCAAACTGTTCCCTGGGCATACACAGCCTTTCTCTTCTCCCATTATTGATCTCTCCAAGGAGTGTATCTATCTGCCATAAATGTTCACCTCATATGTCTGTATTTTGTTTGGCTGGAAGCCACAGGAGTGGGATCAATTCCAGACCCGAAGGGTTGCTAGTGGCCATAGTCTCAGGGATTCCATCAGGCTCTATCAGATCAGCAAACATGGTCCTCTTTTTTTATTTTATGATTTTGAGTTTTGTTCCACATTGTTCTCCCACTTTATCCAGGATTTTCTACATAGATTCCCCTCTGAGTGGTTGACAGTGGTAGCCAGGCACCATCTAGTTCTTCTGGTCTCATAATCATATAGGCTGAGGATCATATAGTGTACCACTCACTTGGACTAATTGTTTCCATGCATCTTTGGTTTTCTTCATTCTTCTTTGCTCTGGACAAGAAGGGACCTACCATAGCATCTAGATGACCAGTTGCAAGCTTTTCTATCCTGGTCACTACTCGGCAAAGTAGGATGTGGAACAATGTTTTTGTGTAGTATGTTACACCAATTGAGCTGGATGTCCCCTTTGACCATTGTCCCAAGCCCACAGGTCTAACTATTTTCTCCTCTAGGTAGCTGGGTCTGGCCAAGAAGTGACTACAAACTTGTCCCTTGTCAGCTCTACTATATACCTAGAAATTCTTCAGAACATAGGAATACACTTGTAGAAACATTGTCTGCCAACCCTGTACATGGTCAAGGGCACACTCCCACCTGCATAGACATACCTAATCATTCAGTCTGTGCACCCATCTACAACCCCATATATCAATGTTTGCCATCACTTACAATGTAGTATTTTATGCGCAAAAGGGTTCATCTTTGTTGTATGGACTTCCCGTGAATCTCTCTATGTCTTCCTCTTCCTCAATGCCACTGTGTTGATCACTCATATTTGGCACATTGCCCTTCTCTTCACCCAAATCAATACTTGTCTCTACCTATCTAGCAGTGTTGCCTCCCCTCCTTTCCTGGTAACCAACCCTGGTAACCAACAAAGAAATTTTCCTTCCACATATAAACCTTTCCTTGACATTTTACAATAACCAGCTAATACAATATTTGTCCTTCTGTGATTGACCTATTTCACTCAGCATAATGTCCTCCAAGTTCATCCACATTATGTGGTGTTTTGCACCACATTGTATGTTATTCTCTTGGGTTTCATAGTATTCCATTGTGTGTACATACCATAGTTTGGTTATCCATTCTTCTGTTGATGAGCACCTAGGTTGTTTCTAACTTTTGGCTATTGTAAATAGTGCTGCGATGAACATGGGTGGGCTTATATCTGTTCTTGTCTTGGCTCTCACTTTTTAAGGATATATACCTAGTAATGAAATGGCTGGATCAAATGGTATTTCTAATTCCAACTTTCTAAGGAATACCCATACCACTTTCCACAGTGGCTATATCATTTTATAGTCCCACCAGCACTGTATGAGAGTCCCAGTCTCTCCACATCCTCACTAGGATTTTTTATTTTCTGTCTTGTTGAACTTTGCTACTAGTGCTGGGGCAAGATGGTATCTTGTTGTTTTGATATGTGTCTCTGTAATGGCTAATGATTATGAACATTTCTTCATGTGTTTCTTGGCTGCCTGAATATCCTCTTTGATTAAGTGTCTAGTCATGTCTTCTGCCCACTTTTTAATTAGATTATTTGTCATTTTGTTGTTGAGGTGTTGGCGTTTTCCATAACATTTTAGAGCTAAGTCCCTTGTCAGATATGTTGTTGCTGAATATTTTTTCCCAACCTGTAGGTTCTCTTTTGACTCTTTTGGAGAAGTCTTAGGAAACACATAAAAATTTAATTTTTAGAGTGTCCCATTCATCTAGTTGATCTTCTGCTGTTTGTGCATTTAGGTTATGTTTTATAGTCTATTTATACCATATTTTTTGGCCTCTAAATTTTCCCCTAGTTTTTCCTTAAGGAGCTTTACACTTTTAGGTTTCATATTTCAATATGATCCATCTGGAGCTAATTTTTTTTGTATGGTGTGAGGTATAGACCTTGTTTCATTTTCCTGCAAGTGGATATCTAGTTTTGCCAGCACCATTTGTTAAACAATCTTTTCGCCATTGAATGCATTTCAGCCCTTCGTCAAAAATCAACTGACCATAGATCAATGGATCTATTTCTGGGTTCTCATTTCTACTCCACTGGTCTATGTGTCTGTCATTGTACCAATATCAGGCAGTTTGGACTATTGTAGTTGTATAGTAGGTTTTGAGATCCAGCAGTGTGAGATCTCTTACTTTGTTCTTCTTTTCAATAGTTCTTTGCTTATACGAGGTCTCTTTCCTTTCCATGTAAAGTTAGTGATTGGTCTCTCCATATCCTGAAAGAATGTTGATGGGATCTGAATTGGGATTGCTTTGAATGTATAGACTACTTTGGGTAGAATAGACATTTTCACAATGTTCAATATTCCTATCCACGAGCATGGGAAGTTCTTCAATTTATGTAGATCTCGTATGGTTTCTTGAAGTAGTCTATTGTAGTTTCCTTTGCACAAGTCTTTTGTGTTCTTGGTAAGATTTATTCCCAAGTTTATTGTGTTTTTGGTAGCTATTGCAAATGGTATGATTTCCTTATTTCTTTTTTAGCAATCTCTTTTCTGGTGTAGAGGAATCCAACTGATTTTTGGATATTGATCTTGTATCCTGCCACTATGCTAAATCTCTCAATTAGTTGCAGTAGTTTTTTTCTCTGAGTCTCTTGTGTTTTCTATGTATAGAGTCATATCATCAGCACATAGGGATAGTTTGACTTCTTCCTTACCAATATGGATGCCTATGATTTCCCTTTCTTACCTTATTGCACTGGTTAGGACTTCCAGTACAATGTTGCACAGAAGTGGTGATAACATCCTTGACTGGTTCCTGTTCACAAGGAGAATGTTTTCAGTCTCTCTCCATTGAGAATAATGTTGGCTGTTGGTTTTGCATATATGCCCTTTATTATGTTGAGGAATGTCCCTTCTATTCCTATTTTCCTGAGAGTGTTTGTTTTTTTAATCAGGAGTGGGTGTTGTATTTAATCAAATGCATTTTCTGCATCAATTGAAATGATAAGGTGGTTCTTTTCCTTTATTTATATGATGGATATTGTTTTTCTAATGTTGAACCATCCTTGAATACCTGATATGAACACGATTTGGTGATAATGTATGATTTTTTTTGGATATGTTGTTGGAGTCTATTGGCTAGGATTTTATTGAAGATTTTTGCATCTATATTCATGAGGGATAGTAGTCTGTAGTTTTCCTTTTGAGTGATGTCTTTACATGGTTCTTGTATCAAGGTTATGCTTGTTTCATAAAATGAGTTTGGGAAGATTCCACCCTTTTCTATATTCTGGAATAGTTTGAGTAGGATTGGTGTCAGTTCTTCTCTGAATGCTTGGTAGAATTCTCCAGTGAAGCCATCTTGGCCAGAAATATTTTTTATTGGTAATTTTTTTATGACCTGTTCAATTGCTTCTTTTGTTATGGTTCTGTACCACTTTTCCACATCAGTCTGTGTTAGTTTATGTCAGTAGTGTGTTTCTCAATATCTATCCATATCTTCTGGATTTTCAAATTTATTGGAGTACAGTTCTTGATAGTATCCTGATATTAACTTTTTATTTCAGTTGGTTCTGTTGTGATGTCACCCAATTTGTTTCTCATTCAGGTTATTTGTATTCTCTCCCTCTTCCTTTGTTAAATTTGCCAGTAGTTTGTAAATTTTATTAATTTTTTCAAAAAAACAACTTTTAGTCTTGTTGATTTTTTCTATTGTCTTTCTATTTTCTCTTTCATTGATTTCTGCTCAAATCTTCATCATTTCCTTTCTTCTGGTGACTGTAAGCTTTTCTTGCTATGCTTTTTCTAATTAACGGAGATTAGTTTAGTTTTCTAATTATTAGAGATTATTGGTTTAAGGTTTTTATTTTTTTCTTTCTCTTTTTCTTTCTTGATGCATGCATTTGTTGCTATAAATTGGCCTGTAGTCAAAGCTTTCACTGTGTCCCAAAGATTTGGATATGTTGTGTTTTCATTCTCATTTGATTCAAGGAATTTTTTTTCATTTAATTTTTTATTTCCTCTATTACCCAGTCATTCTTAAGAAGAGTGTTGTTCAGTTTCCATGTGTTTGCTCTTTTTCCACTGATCTTCCTATTGTTGGTCTCTAATTTGATAGCACTGTGATCTGAGAAGATGCTTTGCAGTATCTCAACATTTTAAAGCTTATCAAGGCTTGCTTTATGGCCTAACATATGGTCTATCATAAAGAATACTCCACATACAGGGGAAAAAAATGTATATTGTGCTGTTGTTGTGTGAACTGCTTTGTAGATGTCTATAAGGTCAAGTTGGTGGATTGCATTGTTTAGTTCCTCTGCATCTTTGTTGAGTTTCTTTCCAGGTCTATCTTTCATTGCAAGTGATGTAAAAAGTCTCCTACTATGACTGTGAAGTCATC
Organism: Orycteropus afer afer; assembly: GCF_000298275.1. NCBI lineage: Eukaryota > Metazoa > Chordata > Mammalia > Tubulidentata > Orycteropodidae > Orycteropus > Orycteropus afer. The sequence continues at coordinate 3,629,213 of NW_006921926.1, read as the reverse complement.
TGTTTGTCTTTTCAATTCTGCTAAACTCTGATTTATGTAATTTGGAGCACTTTCATTGGGTCCACAGATTTTTATTATGGTTAATTTTCCTGTTTGATTGATCCTTTAATTACTACACAATGTCCTTCCTTGTCTCTTATGGTGGTTTTTGTCTTAAAGTCAATTTGATCAGAATTTAATAGTGCCACTTCTGCTCCTTTTTAATTGCCATTTGCTTGACATATCTTTTTCCAACTTTTGATTTTTAGTCTATTTTTGTCTTTGTCTCTAAGGTGTGTCTCTTATGAACAGCATATTGATGGGTTATGTTTTCTTATCCAGTCTGCAACTCTCTGTCTCTTGGGTGGTGCATTTAATCCATTGACATTCAGTGTAATTATTGAGACATATGAGTTGGTTGCTGTCATTTTGTTATGTGTTTTTTCATGGTGTTCTTTTTTTTTTTTTTCTCCATCTACTTTTCTGTGCTGAGCTCATTATGTTTATGAATCATCTTATCATTTCCTTTGTTGCTATGGTTTTAGTATTTCCTAAATATTTGTGCTTTTCCTCTTTTTTTATTGTGATGTGAAGGTTTATAATTTTTCTTTGAGGTTACCCTGTGATTTATAATTTTCTCTCTGAGTTTAGAACACTCCATTGTATCTTGCAACTCTCTTGACTTCCTCACTGTTTAGAAGTTCTGTATCTACATTTTCTTTTCCCTTTTTTGGTTTGTAGTTGAACTCATTTGCCAATTGATGTCTCTGGTTCCCGGTTTACCATCTTGTAATCTTATTTAAATTTGGATACTTCCATAGCTGTGTTGATTTCTGGGTTATGTCCTCTTGTTTATTAATGGTCAGTTGTTGTTTGCTATTATTGGTTCTCTGTTCAAAGGACTCCCTTTACTGTCTCTTGTAAGGTTGGTCTGGTTTTATCAAATTCCATTAATTTCTGCTCATCTGGAAATCTCCTAATTTCACCATCACATTTGAGGGACAATTTTACTGAATGATATCATTCTTGGTTGGAAATTTTTCTCTTTCAAGGTTTTATATATATATCATCCCACTGCCTTCTCACCTGCATAGTTTCTGCTGAGAAATCAGAGCTTTGTCTTATTGGTTTTCCTTTGTAGGTAATTTTTCATTTTGCCTGTGCTACTTTCAGGATTCTTTCCTTGTCTTTGGTTCTTAATAAATTTGATGAAGATAAGTGTTGGTGAATTTCTTTGGGGGTCAATCACATTTGGCATTCACTGGACTTCCTGAATGGATATATTCTCATCTTTCATCATATGAGTGAAGTTCTCTTCCAACAAATCTTGGACAATTTTCTCAGTGATTTTCTTTTTCTCTTCCTATTCTGGAATTCTGATTACATACTAGTTATTCCTTTTTGTTGTATCCCACATGAATCTTAGGCTTTCTTCATTTTATTTTCATCTTTTTCTGATTGATCCCTTTCCAAGCAAGTATTTAGGTATTTGTCTTCAATCTCATTAATTCTGTCTTCCATTGATTCAATTCTACTCTTTTTGCCTTTCAATGTGTTATCTATCTCTGAAAATTTAGTATTAATCTTCTGGATTTCTATCTGTAGATTTTATACCATTTCTTGTTTTACATTTATTTTACCATTTTGTTCTTGTATTTTCTTCTGAAATTGTTCTAGGATTTTGCTTGTGCTTTCCTTAATTTTATCAATGTTTTCCTTGATCTGGATCTCAAGCCATTGAAAGTACCTAAATATAATTCTTTTCAATTCCTTATCAGGAATGTATTCTACTTCTTTCTCAGGAATGTGTTCTGGGTCTGTATCCTGCTCTCTTGTTTCTACTGCTTTATCTTGCTTCTTTGTGTGGACTGTGATGGTCTGTTGTCTCTGAGACTTTGTGACTTTGTTGTATTTATATTTAATTATTGGTGATTGTATGTTGGGGTGATTTGCCCAAGATATTAGTATTTTTTTTTTTTTTAATGTATCTGAGTATGCCTGCTTACTTATTGTGCTCCTCTATTAGGTAATTGGAAGCACTTATGCACTCACCATTTGTCTCCTGGTGGGTGTGACAGAGAATGAGAGGGGCTGCACAGATCTATGTTAACTGTTTGTGAAGAGCAGTTAAGGGGGAATCAGGCTCTTATTGGTGGTCATATATCTTTGGCCAGTTGGTACAGAAGGAATTGTTGGCTCTCACTCAGTAAGTGGAGCTGCAGTAGGTGTAGGTGTGGTTAGGTTGTATGGGAACAGTTGCTCTCTCCCATTCAGTTAGACAAAAAAAATGATTGAAAAACCACCAAAAAAGTAAAAACAAGTGGAGCAAAACACACATTGCATAAACACACAGGAACAATCACCAAAAAGAGAAAAAAGAAAGGAAGGAAAAAGAGGAAAGGCAACAAATGAGAGAACATATTTAAAGAAATATTTTAAATAGCCAAAAGAAATAAAAATAGAAAAAGGGAAAAAAATAACTGCAATATGTGAGCAGGGGGCAATAAAAAAAAAAGAGGTAGAGAAGGAGAATAATGAAGAAAACAATGGGGAAAATGCAAAAAGAAAAACAAGGAATGGGGAAAACCAAAAGAAAGGGAAAAAAAAGGGGGAACCAAGAACAGGGAAGAGAGAAAAAGCTGAAAACTAGAACTTGGGAAAGGAAGAAGAAAGAATAGCAATAAAAAGGATGGAAAAAGAGAAAAACTAGTAATAATAATTTAAAAACAAACAAACTAAAAAAGAAAAATAAAATCTGTGCAGGGCAGGGAAGGGCACCCAAGCTCTGTCAGAGCTCACTGGCTGAGATAGAATTCCTGCTAGCCCACAAGGTGGGTGGGAGTGAGGGATGTCTGCACTTAGGTTCACCAAGTGTGTGTAGGGTATAGAAGTAACAAGGGGAATGTTGTACCTTTCCATTCCTCAGTTTCTGGGATGTCCTTGGAGTCCCGGCAAGTGGAGCCTATTCTTAAGTCCCTGGAATTTGAGAGAATATTATAGCTTTAAATATCCAAAATGGGCAAACTGCTTGTAAACATTCAAAATGGCTATGCCCTCCTGACAGCCAAAAGTCCACAGTTCAACCCATCTTCCTCTTTGATGTTGTTGTTGTTGTTAGGTGCCATCGAGTCATTTCCAACTCATAGCGACCCCATGCACAGCAAAATGAAACACCACCCAATCCCGCGCCAGCTCCATGATCCTTGCTATATGAGCCCATTGTCACAGCCACCATGTCAATTCATCTCGTCAAAGGCCTTGCCCTCTTTTGACAACCCTCCACCTTACCAAGTATGACATTCTTCTCCAGGAAATGGTCCCCTCTGACAACATGACCAAAGTAGGTGAGACAAAGTCTGGCCATCCTTGCTTCCAAGGAGCATCTCAGTTTACTTCCTCCAGGACAGATCTGTTAGTTTTTTTGGCAGTCCATGGTACCTTCAGCATTCCTCTCCAGCACCACAACTCAAAAGCATCAACTCTTCTTCAGTTTTCCTTATTCATTGTCCACTTCTCACATGCATACGAGGCAAATGAAAATATCATGGCTTGTGTCAGGCACATCTTAATCTTCAAGGAGACATCCTTGCTCCTCAGGACTTGAAAGAATTCCTTTGCAGCCAACCTGCCCAGTGTCACATATCGCCTAATGTCCTGACTGCTACTTCCATTGGCATCAGTTGTAGAACCAAGCAATGTGAATTCTTTGACAACCTCAATCTTTTCTCCATTTATCATGATGCTGTTTATTGGTCCAATTGTGAGGATTTTTGTTTTCTTTATTGAGATGTAATCTGTACTGAAGATTGTATTCTTCAATCTTCATCAGTAAGTGCCTCAAGTCATCTTCACTTTCAGCAAGCAAATTTGTATCATCTGCATATCTCAAGTTTTTAACGAATTTTACTCCAATCCTGATGCCATGTTTTTCTTCAGATAGTCCAGCTTCTCAGATTATTTGCTCAGCATATAGATTGAATAAGTGTGGAGAAAGGATACAACCCTGACGCACTCCCTTCTTGATTTTAAA
>NW_006921926.1:3622223-3623614 GCF_000298275.1 Orycteropus afer afer | reverse complement strand
CACATTTTCCAACTACTGGTGATTCTTCTTTGTTTCCAACTTTTGCATTCCAGTCACCAGTGATAATTAACACATCCTGATTGCATGTTCAGTCAATTTCAGACTGCAGAAGTTGATAAAATTCTTTAATTTCCTCATCTTTGGCTTTGGTGGTTGGTGCATAAATTTGAATAATTGTCATATTAACGTGTCTTCCTTGTAGGCATATGGGTATTATCCTATCACTGACAGCATTGTACTTCAGGACAGATCTTGAAACATCATTTGTGATGATGAATGCCATGCCATTCCTCTTTAAACTGTCGTTCCCGGCATAGTAGATCATATGGTTATCTAATTCAAAATGGCCAAAACCAGTCCACTTCAGCTCACCGATGCCTAGGATATCAATCTTTATGTGTTCCATTTCATTTTTGACAACTTCCAATTTTCCTAGATTCATATTTCATACATTCCATGTTCCGATTATTAATGGATATTTGCTGCTGTTTCTCTTCAATTTGAGTGGTGCCACATCAGCAAATGGAGGTCTTGAAAGCTTTACCTTATCCATATGAGTAAGTCTGATTATACTCTGATAATGCAGCTCTTGCCCAGTCTACTTTGAGAACTTTCTAAGCTAAGTGACTCAACTTCCTCTTCTGTATTGGAAAATGTCTCCAGACTATTCATAAAGTTGCACAGTAATGTATCAGACAATGTTTCTCTGCTATTCATAAGGTTTTCCCTGGCCTATTATCTGAGAAGTGAATGGCCTCTTCCTTGTTCCTACTCTGTCTCAGTCTGCAAGCCAGGCTGATACCTTTGCACCATGTGCTTCCCACTGGGTTTGAAACACCAGTGGCACAGCCTCAAGACTCACAGCAACAGTTCCCCACAGTAGGACAAACTGACAGACAAGTTTGTCTCCCTTAGCTGTTGAAAACCCCTCCAACCACCGTTACCTGGATCCCTGTGGCTGACTCCTTAATCTGTTTTGGTCCCCTTTGCCTTTTCTGTCCTCTCCCTGCCTTCCTGCCTCACTGTTTGTGAGGCATGGCCTGAGTTCCTTCTTCTCACCTGGGTCCCTGCAGCTGACTCCTCCTCCTCTTTGCTCCTTCCCCTTTTATTCACCAACCACCAGTGTAGTCCTCCATGCAGCCCCTGGCTGGCAGAGCTGATTATCAGGTTAATTCTCAGGTCCCAACACCACTTGGCAATATCCAAGCTGCCCATGCTGTCAGGATCACTAATAGTCCGCAGTTTGGTATGTCTCCTTTTTCAGTATTTTCATGCAGGTTCTGATCTTCTGGCACTATATTGGACATGTTGGGGTTTAGTCCACTTCCATATCCTTCCTTTAAAGCTCAGGGCTCCAGGGTTATGTTCTGTATCTGTGTTAGTTAGTTCCT
>NW_006921926.1:3610185-3617783 GCF_000298275.1 Orycteropus afer afer | reverse complement strand
GGCCTGCTACTCTGGGTGTCCCTGCGTTGTCTCTCCTCCTCTGTAACCCTGGGGCTGACTGCTCTTCTGTCCGGGTTCAAGGCTTTTATCCCCTTTCTCCTGCTCTTCCTTGTAGGCATATGGATATTAACCTATCACTGATAGCATTGTACTTCAGGATAGATCTTGATACATTCTTTGTGATAATGAATACCATGCCATTCCTTTTTAATTTGTCATTCTTGGCATAATACATCGTATGATTGTGAGATTCAAAATGGCCAAAACCAAAGTCCATTTCAGCTCACTAACACCTAAGAAATCTATCTTTATGTGTTCTATTTTGTTTTTGACAACTTCTAATTGTCCTAGATTCTTACTTCATACATTCCATGTTGTGATTATTAATGGATGTTTGCAGCTGTTTCTTCTCATCTTGAGATGTGCCATATCAGCAAATGGAGTTCCCAAAAAGCTTTATTCTTTCCTTATCATTAAAGCTGGCTCTACTCTGAGCAGGCAGCTCTTCCCTAGTCGTATTTTGAGTGCTTTCTGACCTGAGGGTCTTATCTTCCGGCTCTATATTGGACAATGCTTCAGGGCTATCCATAAAGTTTTCCAATAATATATCAGGCAGGGTTTCACTGCTATTCATAAGGTTTTCATTGGCCAATACTTTGAGAAGTGGATTGCCTCTTCCTTCTCCCAATTCTGTCTTAGTTTGAAAGCTCTGCTGAAACCTGTCCACCATGGGTAACCCTCCTGGCATTTGAAAGACCAGTGACATAGCCTCCAGCCTCACAGCAACATGCAGGCTACCACAGTACAACAAACTGACAGACAAGTTTGTCTCCTTTATTTGCTACAAACTGCTCTGCTCATTTCCTGGCCTCCCCAGGGTTCCAAACACCTGCCTGCCCTGCGTGCCCTGCTTGCTTACTTGGCCTGCCCCAGGTTCTCCCATGAAATATCATAGTGAAGGGAAATCCACCAGGAGGCATTTTGGGTGCAGGAAACTTGAATACTTTTTGCCTCAAAAAAAAAAAAATTTAAGATTATTTTTTATCTATTCATGGACATTTGCTCACTAAACAATGTCCACTGCTAAGTAGCTTTCACTAAGCACACATCCTATGAATATCAGCAGCCTCATTTGCCAGTCACCCTGGTGTCTGCTCAAAGGGCCATATGGGAAGTAGCCATGGCAGCAAAGAACATGCTATGAGTGAGCTCAATGACATACACTTCTCACAAAAGCTGACGGTGAGTGTGGATCCTTTCAACAGCAGAAGCTTACTCTCAATCTCTCCCTCACCTCATGGCATTATTATTACCTAGAGCAACCAGTCACCTACCTGAGCTTACTAATTTTGGAAACTTCTTTTATGGAAGAAAGAATGGTGTGACCTCTTTCTTGTTCTGTGTATGTGTTTGCCTTCCCTACCATTTATGTGTATGCTAGCAACTATCACCTATTCTTATGGAAAATCATATTTGCCCTCAAAATGACTGCAAAAATACTGTTTCTGCACACAAAAAATGCAGTAATAGGAGTAAGCCCATCAAATTTACTGACCATATAAAATACCTCATTACACAAAGACTGTTGATTTGATAGAATTAAATTCAGGAACAAATTTCTTTAAATTCAGTTACAGGGATAGATAAAATACCCAGAAAGATTGAAGTTCTGTCTTACTGGATATAATATAAGATTTATGGTGCACCAAATATATGGTGCAGTTTCTACTATAGGCACAGTACGTAAATCTGGGAACCAAGGCTTTGAAGTAGAAGCAATTCTTTGCACAATTTCACCTACTGACCCACTTGAAGAGTTTTGGATTCTTATAACCCAGAACTCTGTTGGTTCAGAGAGCTTTATTTTCAAGAGAGAAAGACTTTCACTAGGAATCACAAAAATGTTCCCATTGAATTGGTTATTGAGATAGTCATTAATATTTAGGCACCTCTTGCCACTGGAGAAAAGAAAAAGAAAAACTACTGTGCTTGAGTAATTAATTCTATGACTGATTGTACCATCAAGGAGAAATAATTAAATTAGCCACTACATAATGGGACAAGGAGGAAGATAATGTGTAAAACCTGGGTATTCATTAGGTTAATTCTAATACTTCCTTTTTGCTCAGAAAAGTTAATGGAAGACTATATGTACTTGTTGCTTTGTGCCATCCAGTCAGACCCGACTCATAGTGACCCCTCCTTGGGTTTCCGAGGCAGTATCCCTACGGAACTAGATTGCCCAACCTTCTGAGGAGTGGCTGATGGGTTTGAACTGCCAGCCTTCTGTTTAGCAGACAAGTGCCTAAGGCACTATGCTACCAGAGCTCCAGGAAGACTATATAGATAGATGCTCAATAAAGACAATTGCTAAGAATTCAAAACCATCAAACTCATTTCCCAGTAAAAAATTCTGTCTTTCCATCAAAATTTGTTCCTTACTATATTAATAATTGGGAGTTCCTGAGGAAGATGTGTTGGAGGAAATGTAGGGCTGAATTTCTTTCCCAGTCCTCTCTGCTTCAGGTATTTCTCTGAAAGTTGTATTTCCTTCAGGGCTTCCAGCTTCCTCAAGCAGTATTTATTGCACACCCACTTTCTGCTCTTGAATTCTGGTGATATTCTTTGTTCCTCTAGCTCTAAGTATGATGGTGGCTGCCTGCTGTTGCTAATCTCTGAATTGATACACTCTTCACAGGTTTTTAAGCTCTCCTAAGATTTTTGGAACAAGTTCCCAATATTAAAGTTTGCCTCTTCAACTATCTGGCATGGGCCCTTTTATCTTGTCTGAAAATGCTTTCTTCAACTTTATCCACTGCCTTGCAGATAGATGGTATTGGATAAGTGCCTGGTTTTTGGAAAAATCAGTACTTTGCTTCTCATTTTGTAAAGGATCTTTTTGCATTAGCTAACTTGGCAGAGAACCCTACAGGGGCAGGAAGATTAGTAGCAGGAATCAGGAACCAAAATCTGTCTTTAAACCCTTCATATTATGCAGGCTTTAAAGACATGGCTATGAAGATTCTGCAATGACACAGAAAAATGCTTAAGATGTAATTTTTAGTGGAATTAAAAAAGAATAAAAAAGTTAAAAATTAAACATAATTCCAGCTACTTAAAGAATATCTTAGGTATAAAATAAACCTAAATGGAAATATATCAAAACAGAATTGTGGTAGAATTATGGATGTTATTTGGTACTGATTATTTTTCAAATTTCTTTTTAAGAACTTTTGTACATATTCAAATGAAAACACAGTACTAGATTAATTTTGCTTTTCAATAAAATTTTAAAATATTTGTCTGCATTTATTTTCAATCTATTTTCTTAAAAAATGATGATAAATTATGGACATGTTTCAGCCATATAAGTTTTAAAAAATAAACAGAAACCTCAATAATTTGTATTAGGAATAAGTAATTTTCACACAATTTACATAAATCCTACTCAAATTTATTTTTAAAATATCACTAACATGTGTTATTGATTGCATAGCTTATTAGGATTTTATTCTAATAATAATAACTAATTATTCCTACTGACTTCTGAAAGACATTTGACTCTGCAGAATCTTTACCTATAGCAACTATGGTTATTAAAAAATTCAAAACATACTCTTTTCACAGTTATATTTTAAGAGCCAAACTCATAGCTAAGAATTTAAAATAGATTCTATGAAGAGAGTAGTCCTTATTAGACACACACACAGAAAATTTATATCTTTGAAAATTATCTTTCTTCCCCAAATACCATACATAGTACTTTAAAGTCTCATAAGATAAAATACACAGAATAAAATTTTCATTTCAAATAAGTTCAATATAAAATTTATAATACATTTTGAGTAAAGTAGTGTTAATTAATGCATTTTGAAATACTTATTCTGCTATTTTAAGGATGTCAACTGAACATATATTCACTATAGAGAAAGCACACTAATCTACTTTGTGGTAGCATTTTCCAAAAACTTAGATCAAATGAAAATACAAAGCCTAGATATTTTTTTTAAAAAAAGGCAAATGTTTACCAAGAAACTAATATTATATTGTATTCATCTGCCATCCCAAAAAATGTTCAACCAATACAAATGTATCACCTTCTAGAAATGGCTTTCAGCCACATTGGACCATACAGCCTGGCCTAATATTCAGCATAAATATTAATATAGCTATGAAGTGACAAATGAGAGAAACAGAACAGGACTGCTTGCTGTTGTTGGTTTTGGCAAAGGACAGAACACATAATTTAAGACTCATTGCTTAAGGTTCCTTTCCCCACTATAAGCACACACCCACAAACACACACACAGACAGCACATGCCATACACATCAGCAAAGCCAAAATAATTTCATTGTATTAATCTACAACATTCATCATTTTAAAGTTTTCCATGCCAAATTCACAAATTTTCATCCTCCAAATGCAGTTTCTGAAGTTATTTTATTTGACCTGAACATTTTGAGGTTTAACCTTGTTATACATTTTCAACCCAGAAAACTATGTTGTTGTAAATCATATCCCGATTAGAAACAGTATATTAAACTCAAAATAAGATTATTGGAAAACCAGTTCATTGGAGAAATACAGTGTCAAGATAAGAAAATGAATATCCTTAGCAGCAGCAAAGTAAGTCGTAGTTGCCAATACCTTGTCATTTGTATAGAAACTGCTTCCTTCCGTTGGATCTGAGTGATGGCTTCTTATTTTGTGCTTATTTTTCCATTCTTCTGTCTATAAAAAATGATCGGTATCTTGAACCTTGTATTATAGTTTGAGCTGACTTCCTGGATATGATATTGATATATTTTTGCTGTGTTCAATTTACAGCTATTGACTATTTTCAGAAGAAACAAAGTACATTTCAAATTGAAAATATATGTTCAGTGCTACATATAACTGAATTAATAATCTGCTATCTATTGTTGCATACCAAACAACACTAAAGTTTAATGACGTAAAATAGAAACTACCTACCCGTTCGTTGCCTTGGAGTCAATTAAAACTTACAGAGATTCTTTAAGGCAGAGTAGAACTGCCCTATACAGTTTCCAAGGCTGTAAATGTTTAAGGAAGCAATCCTTTCTCCTTTAGAGTGACTATTGAGTTCAAACCACCAACCTTACAGTTATCAATAGAACTCTTTAACCATTGTTCCTGAAACAGAAACTACTAGTCAGAGATTCAAGTAAAGCACTGTGATGAAGACTGCTTGTGTGAAAAAGTAAGAAAGATAATTCATAAACTTTCTGTTCAGTGTTGCTTGTATGACATGTGGCAAAGCAAGTTATCTGGCAAAGCAAGTTACCTGGCCAAACATACCTTCGATTCTAAGAGGATGTATTCTTCCCACAGAGAGCACTGCAAGCTGAATGGTAATGGGTAGGGATGGAATCATTTTACAACTGAGAGATGAAGAGGGGAACAATAATAGATCTTATCTCATTGTAATAGCTATGTTGTTGTTGTTGTTATGTGCTGTCGAGTTGGACCCAACTCATAGTGACCCCTCCTTGGGTTTCCGAGGCAGTATCACTACGGAAGTAGATTGCCCAACTTTCCTTCCGAGGAGTGGCTGGTGGGTTTGAATCACCAGCTTTCTGGTTAGCAGTCAAGTGCCTTAGGCACTACGCTACCAGAGCTCCTTGTAATAGCTATACCTGTTTTTAATTTCTTTGCATAATTCTGAACATATCTTGGTTTTGGCGTCTACTATTCTAGGTTAAGTAGAACTGATCCACAGCTGGAGCACACCAGAAAAAAGAGAAAAGACCTGGAGGTCTGCACTTGCAAAGACTTACAGCCTAGGAAACCTAACAGGACAGTTCTACTCTGTCCAGGAGAGTCACTATGAGTCAAAAAGGACTCAGAGGCACACAACAACAACAACAAAACCACAACAACAACAAATTCTAGGCTTGACTTGGTTATCTACTTCCAAAAGTTCAGTCACTGAATGTCTAAGGAGTACAGTTCTACTTTGAAACCCATGGGGGTCACCATGCATTGAGACAGACTCAACAGTAACTGGTTTGGGTTTTTGGGGATATTCTAAGCTTGACCTCCAAACAAGCTTTAAATAAATCACAAATTATATTTTACAAAGCTTTTGTTTTGTCAGCCAACTTAATTTACTATTGAAGTCATATACATAAAATTCATGCTTTTGCAAAAAAAAAATATGTATACAAATTAAAAAACTTTCAAGATGGAAAACAATGACCCATGTCAAGTTCTATAATCACCTTCCTTATCCAACTGGTAATTACCAAAGAACTGTCTCAGAGCTCTACAGGTTTTTCAGGAGAAAAACTTCAGTATCTGTGTGTCCTTGTCTAAGCAAATATTTATCTGTCATGATTTATTTTAATTGCAACTGCTTATTCCCGGCAAGTGGTTGTTTCAACTGAAAGGTGGAAAGGCTGTAAGAAGGAAAGGAATAGACATTCTGAGAGTGTGAATAACAATGAAAATGCAAAGTGTTCTTAGCATTGAATAATGACAATCTAATGAAAGATACTAATGATGAGGTTGTCCCCAATTTTGCTTGGTTATCATTAACAAATCACATTATCTTTCCTTCTCTCTGTAACAATCAGTCTCTTGCAGCAAACTACATGGTAAATTCTTTTGACAGAAGGCAATTCCTTTTCTCCATTTTCTCCTTAACTCCATAATGAAATCCTAATGAATACTAAAGGTTTCTGTGAGTAGTTCAATAATCATCTATTGTATTACTGATTGAAAAGAACTTGCTGCATATTCAGACAGATATAAAGGACTTGATTTTCAAACAAATAGTTTTGATGGGCAGATTCAGGACAAATCTAAATCATATCTAATTACGCTTCTGAGCAGTATTCTTGTAACAGTTTTTCATATGTCGAGTTAATACCTTTAAGAATTATTCTAATAAGTAGAGTCTGTTTCCTGATTAGTTACATCCATTTTAATACTATTTCTACATATCAGTACACTGGGAATAATAGCATGTAGTCCAGGAAGTCAAAATATTGCCCTAAATAAAACTTTTAGGGATAATGTTTTGGAACACATGTGCCTAGGGAGAGGGAGTTCTTCTAGCATTAATTTGATAGCCTTTCTGAAAATGAAAATATTTTTGTTTGCATCCATCCTCAATTGCCTACAGGTTTAAACTCAGTTTTATAAACCATACATATTATAAAAAGTGCACTGTGTGGACTGTGTTTGTGATGGCATCCCCAACCTAATGAATGACGTGCTGTACTTGAGAGCTCGAGGCTCCTACCCTGAATATTCCACATACAGCGCATCCTGTGTGTTCACTCTACCAAATCTTTACAATTTAATAGAGAAAAATATGATTGTATACAAAAAAATTTTACTCAGAAGAAAAAATAAAAGTGATTTTTTAAAGTAACATTTCAAAATAAATTCAATGGAAAATTATTTTCACATGGTACATAGCTAAAAATTCAGTGGAAACTTTTGGACTTACTAGATTCTAAGTTTTTATAGTTCAATACCCTCAAAATATAATTTCCTTGAATTTTCATCTTTTGGTGTTATTTCCATTTTTTACTAGGCCTTTCTTTTAATCTATCTTTTATATATGATT
>NW_006921926.1:3604075-3609869 GCF_000298275.1 Orycteropus afer afer | reverse complement strand
ATTTTTCAATTTGTTTCATTTACTAAATAAATGACAAATTGTACTTGAGTTTGGCTTATCAATAAAGGGTACAAGATATCTTGTTAGCTTGACTTTTTGATTAATCTATCATCTTGAAACCACACTTCATTTATTTAAACTTTTCTGTAATTAGTCTGATTTGAATATACAATTGCCTAAATATTAGAACAACTGATAGAACCTACATAGGAAAAAATAAATACATTTCTTTCCAAAATATTTTCTTCTGATTTGTCTTATCAGATTTGTATACTTATGTTGTTGTACAGTGCCATCAAGTTGGTTCCGACTCATCATGACCCCATGCCCAAGAGAATGAAACACTGCCCTGTCCTGTGTCATCCTTACAATCGTTGTTATGTTTGAACCCATAGTTGCAGCCATTGGGTCAATCCATCTCACTGAGAGTCTTCCTCTTTCACACTGACCCTCTACTTTACCAAGCATGATGTGTTTTTCCAGGGACTAGTCCCTCCTGATAACATATCCAAAGTTCTTGAGACAAAGTATCCTGTCTTCTAAGGAGCACCTGGGTGTACTTCTTCCAAGATAGCTTTGTTATTCTATCAGTCTACAGTATATTCAATATTCTTTGCCAACACCATAATTCAAATACATCAATTCTTCTGTCTTCCTTACTCATTGCCCAGCTTTCACATTCATATGAAGCAAAACATCATGGCTTGGGTTAGGCGCACCTTAGTCATCAATATGACATCTTTGCTTTTTAAGACTTTAAAGAGGTCTTTTGTAGCAGATTTGCCCAATGTAATACTTCATCTGATTTCTTAACTGCTGCTTCCATGAGCATTTGTTGTGGATCCAACTATAATGAGATACTTGACAACTAAAATATTTTCTCCATTTATCATGATGTCTCTTACTTGCTCAATGGTGAGGATTTTTGTTTTTTTGTGTGTTAAGGTGTAATCCATACTGAAGACTAGTCTTTGATCTTCATCAGTGAGTCCTTCAAGTCTTTTTAAATTTCAGCAACCAATGTTGTGTTATCTGCATGTCTCAACTTGTTAATAAGTCTTGCTCCAATCTTGATGCCACATTCTTCTTCATATAGGCTAGAATGTTGGATTATTTGCTCAGTATACCAGCTGAATAAGTATGATGAAAGGATACAACCCTGATGCATAGCTTCCCTGATTTTAGATCATACTTGTGTAGGGCATAAAAATAATGTATTAGAACAAGTATGGTAAGGTGCCCTTGGGTTTTAGAAATAATTATTTCCTACATAATTATTAAGATCCAACTCAAAATGATCAGTCTCAAGTTGTTTTTGGATTCTAAGGAATAAAACTAACTATGCAATATATGAATCATCAGATACTCATAAAAGAAGAGCTTATTCATCAGTAAAATACCATGGAAATAGTGAAGTATAATCAAGGTGATGAGGGTATAATCTCCAAGAGACAGTATTAGAATGTGACTATAATTAAGAAAGATGGAACTCAATTAACTGTATTACAAATTGTTAAAAGAAAGAAAGTATTTAGAGCAAAATACGTGGAAAACTAATTTAGAGATGTAAAAATACAAATGACTAATGAACAAAGTTGAAGTTCAGTTACAAATTTAACAATTGAAATAATAGGAAGATGACATTTTTACCTATCAAATTATCAAAGAATGTGAATAGAGTAATACCAAATGCTTGCAAATGTTCAATGAAAAATGTGCCCTCATGCATTCCAGGTGGCATTTAAATTCTGAAATGCAATTAAGAGGTATATGAATAACTTCAGAAAAATATTTATAGTATTTTGATCTAGTAAATCCATTTTTAAGAAATTATTTTATGGAGGCATCCAAAGTTATATAAATATTATATATGAAGATATTCATTGCAATTACTACTAATAAAATAAATTATAAAAAACCTAAATAAAAGGACAGGAGACTGATTAAATGTAGTATATTATGTCATATGATGGATTATTAGCTGTCTTTAATGATGCTTTTGGAGAACTGAGTGACAAGTGAAGCAAGAAAAAAACAAGGTGCAAAAATCTACATATATATTACTCAGTCATATTTTTCTTTAAATATATCTATATGCATAGAAAAAGAAAAGCTAGAAGATTATACCAAAATTTTTATTGTACTATCTTATGTTCTGAGATGTGGTGAATTTTAACTTATAAAAATATTTAGTCAATATATTGTTAATAAGTTTCAAATCCATGTAGACCTCTGCAACTTTTTCTCCCTTAATTAACTATATCTTACTAAAAAAAAAAAAGAAAGCAAACCTCACTCCCGTCGAATTGTTTCCGACTCATATCAACCCCTCCTTGGGTTTCCAAGGTGGTATCCTGTGGAAGTAGTTTGCCCAGTCTTCCTTCTGAGGAATGGCTGGTGGGTTTGAACAGCCAGCCTTCTGGTTAGCAGTCAAATGCCTCAGACATATGCCAACAGAGCTCCCAATATCTTACTATAATTCAGTATTATCGCATGTAACCTTAGGTCATCTATTTTCACAGTACACCTCAGTGAAATTTTACTGCATAACAGAGCACAGCAATACATAGTCATTTAAAACAATATCATTAATTAGCGTACACTTCAGTGAGTCAGCAATTTAGTCTGAGTTCAAATAAGCAGTACTTCTGCTGGTTTCACTGTGCATGCTCATAGTTTTAGAAGAGGGTTTTCTGCTTTAGGATTGCACAGTGTCCCTCACATGTCTGGTGGTTTATGCTAGCTGTTAGACTCCTCAGAAGGAAGATGGGGCAATCTACTTCCCTAGTGATACTGCCTCGGAAACCCACGGAGGGGTCGCTGTGAGTCGAGTACGACTCGACGGTATATAAAAACAACAGATCTATCTAGCTGGCCTGGGTTTCTACAAGTAGTAGCAATTACAGAGTTCACATAGCAATAAATTCCAATTAACAAGTACTTTTTTATGTTTTGGCTTGTATCACATTTACTATTGTCTCATTGACCAGAGTAAGTCATATGGCCAAGTGCAGTACTCCAAGGTACATTGATTTAGGGAGGGAGAAACAAAACTTGGGACTATTACTGCTATGATCTACATACTACTCAATTTTGTTCTATATATTTGTCACAATTTGTCCTTTTTCCTGTCAACGGAGATTTAGATAACATTTGGTAATCTAAACTATTTGGTAATCAACACTATTATGAACAGTGCTATGAATATTTTTGCATATATCACTTGTTCATGTGTGCCAGAGGTTAAGAAGATTAACACATAATAGAAGTTTGTTTGTTTTGCTTGGGCCTGACATGTTAATAAATGTCCAAGGATTTTATAACTTAACTGACAAAGAGCACAATAATTGGAGGGGTGGGGAAGATATGATCATACCTTAATCTTTTTCATTAGTTTTAGGCAATTATGACTTCACAGAGAACATTAACTGCATACGTATATTTAAGCCACAAATGGAAATGTACATATTACACACATGTATCCCATCTTATATGTTATGTATTACATATCCATATTACGTGTTATATATGTATTGCATTTATACAATAAACATATACCATTTTGTATCTCTTATCATCTAGGGGTTTAAGCATTCAGCTGCTAATCCAAAGGTTGAAGGCTTGAACCCATCAGCTGCTCCATAGCAAAAAATCAAGCAGTCTTCTTCCATAAAAGTTTACAACCTTGGAAACCCTATGAGGCCATTCTAGCAGTTCTGCTCTGTCCTACAAGGTCTCTGTGAGTTAGACTCGACTCAGTGGCAAAGGGTTTGGTTTTGGTTTAACAGCAGCCTTATTTGTTTTGAAAAATTACCCTTTTTAGTAAAGAGTCTTCTTGTTGGAAGAGTGTGTCTTGATGTCCTCCTCAGCAACCATGGAGAGTTAAAGAGGTTTCTGGAGGAGGCTTTCTTTTTCCCACTAAAGTAGAGTCAAAGTAAAGTCATGTGAGCAACACCCAAAATATCATGACATTTGCCCTCCATGTTATCACTGACCAGTAATTTGTCATCTAGGGAAATTATACCCAATCAATATTCTGCTCACTATAGTAAATTATTTTTATATAGTACAATAATGTGATTTTAAATAAATAATAAAAAATTATATTCTAAGAATTCTACTGATTAAATGTGTCCAATATTTTGGTACTCATGGATAGCATATTATAAATAATATAAAGATTTCAGTTCAGTATATTTTATGCTACCCACCAAACCTCTATCTCTTCCCTCTTGAATTGGGTAACATTTCCCAGAACCCTACACATTTGTTGTTGTTGTTGATCTTAGGTACTATCCAGCCAGTTCCTCATAATCATTGCTATGTTTGAGTCCATTGTTGTAGCCACTGTGTCAATCCATGTCATTGAAGGTCTCCCTCTTTTTCACTGATCATCTGCTACATGCATTTGGTCATATGGCTACATTCTGGCCAATTGATTCAGTAAAAAGTGAGGTACTCCATACCTAGGTATAACTAGCACAAACTTCCATGCAGTCCTCCACCAACTCTACTCTTCCAGTTGTCACTTGTTACTGATTCACAATGCAACCTGGAAGACACATGGGAAGATGGCATATTTCATTAGCCTAAATTCTATCTTTTTACCAAATTTTATTTTGTTGTTGTTGAGAACATATAAAGCAAAACACACAATTCAACAGCTTCTACATGTACAAATTAATAATGACACTGATGATATTCTTTAAGTGGTATAACCATTCTCACCCTCCCTTTCTGAGTTGTTCCTCTCTCATTAACATAAATTCATTGCCATTTATGGTTCCTATCTAATCTTTCATTTGCTATTGTCAATGTGATCCCATAGAGATAAATCAAAACCAAACTCACTGCCATCAAGTCAAGTCCAACTCACAGTAACCCTCATTGGGTTTCTGAGGGTGTAACTCTTTACAGAAGTAGATCGCCCTGTCTTCCTTCTGTGGAGCAGCTGGTGGGTTATGAACTACTGACCTTTGGGTTAATAGCCAAATGCCTTATCCACTATGCCATCAGAGCTCCTATATAAATAGTTCTTAAGAATGCATAATGCCCAAGCCAGACATTTATTACTAGTTAAACTAAACTGTTGTTTGGTTTTAAGAAGATTTCAGGGTTTATTTTTGCTTCAAAGTTTAAAGATCATTTCAAGACAATAGTTTCAGGAGTACATCCAACCTTCATGGCTCCAGAAAGTCTGGAGTCCATGAGAACTTTAAGTTACATTCTACATTTTCCTTATTTTGATTAGAATTCTTATATGAAATCTTTGATCAAAATGTTCGGTAATGGTAGCCAGACACTAGCCAGTTTTTTGGTTTCATGGCAAAGGAAAGAGTTGTTCATGGAGGCAATCAGCCAGACATTCAATATCCTCCTCTTATTCCTGATGATCTTTTTTCCTCTGTTGCTCCAGATGATAGAGATAAATTATTGTCCCTTGCATGGTCACTTGGCAGATTTTAAGACCCCACAGCCTCGGTCCATGTTGATGGTCACTTACATTTGCTATTCCCTCTGCCAGGAAAGCTTTTCCTGTCTACATTTCCTTCAGGTGTCTACTCAAATATAACTTTATCAAGGAAGATTTCCCAGTTCATCCTATTTAAAGTAGCAACAGTCCCTCACCCTATACTCTGTATCCCCCTTTCCTGATTTAATTTTATCCCATAACATTACTTTCTCCCATATTTCTTTATTTGTTTATCATTAGCATAGTGCCTAAGGCACTTGACTGCTAACCAGAAGGCTGGCGGTTCAAACCCACCAGCCACTCCTCAGAAGGAAGACTGGG
>NW_006921926.1:3602313-3603770 GCF_000298275.1 Orycteropus afer afer | reverse complement strand
ACCTTCCTTCCGAGGAGTGGCTGGTGGGTTTGAACCGCCAGCCTTCTGGTTAGCAGTCAAGTGCCTTAGCCACTATGCTACCAGAGCTCCCGATAGGGAATATTTATTCAGTGAATTATGAGGTATTTTACTTGAATTTCAAGATTTCTTGTATGCTAAAAAGATTTGGCACTTCCCAAGTTTAAAGAACTGAAGAAAAAAATTCAAGCCTTGGATTGCAATATTGAAGGATTTTATGGGAAAAATATTGAAGAACATGGAAGTAATACACAAAGTCATTGTACCAGAATGAATTGGTTGATGTTCAACCATTTTGGAAGGTAGCATATGACGAAGAACTGATAGTATTGAAAGAAGACACTCAAGCTGCTGTGAAGGAATTGGAAAAAAACAGGCTCCAGGAATAGACAGAATACTCATTAATATGTTTTAACACACACTGGACTCAGCACTGGTGGGGGGTGGGGGTCTTACTCATTTATGCCAAGAAATTTGGAAGACAACTACCTGACCAACGGACTGGAAGAGATCTACATCTGTTCTGACTCCAAAGAAAGGTGATCTAACAGAATGTGGAAATTATTGAACAATATCATTAATATCACACACAAGTAAAATTTTGCTGATGATAATTCAAAAACTATTGCAGCATTATATTGACAGGGAACTTCCAGAAATATAAGCTGAATTCAGAAGAGGATGTGGAATGAGGGATATAATTGCTGATGTGAAATGGATCTTGGTTGAAAGTAAAGAATACCAGAAAGATGTTTACTTGTGTTTTATTAAACAAAGATGTCACTTTGAATACTAAGGTGAGCCTGACCCAAGCCATGGTATTTTCAATTGCCTCATATGTATTTTAAAGCTGGACAATGAATAAGGAAGAACAAAGAACAACTGACTGACGCCTTTGAATTTTGGTATTGGTGAAGAATACTGAAAATACCATGGACTGCCAGAAGAACAGGTAAATCTTCCTTGGACAAAGTGCAGCCAGAATGCTCTGTAGAATCAAGAATGGACAGACTTCGTCTCATATCCTTTGGTCATGTTGTCAGAAGGGACCATTCCCTGGAGAAGGATATCATTCTTAGTGAAATAGAGGGTCAGTGAAAAAAGGGGAAGACCCTTAATGAGATGGATTGACACAGTGGTTGCAATGAAAAGTTCAAGCATAGAAAGTGTTGTAACAATGGTGCAGGACTAGATAGTGTTTTTTTCGGTTGTACATACATAGGGTCACTGTGAGTCGGAGCTGACTGGGCAGCAATAACAAAAGGACCCATGAAAAGAGAAATTCATATATATATATATATATATATATATATACATATATACACACACACACACACACACATAAGATATGATAAACAATAATTCCTACTCTGCATTTTACCTGGTGATCCTACTGCTAGCAGTAGCTATATTGAAGTCCCTCCTTTAACTTGAGGTGA
>NW_006921926.1:3581326-3602213 GCF_000298275.1 Orycteropus afer afer | reverse complement strand
TATATATGAGCTGGAGATATGATAAACAATAATTCCTACTCTGCATTTTACCTGGTGATCCTACTGCTAGCAGTAGCTATATTGAAGTCCCTCCTTTAACTTGAGGTGATTAGGGAACTTCTCAATGATCTACTTTAGAAATGATTCAGGTGGATGGCTCAGCCACCTTTATACAAAAAACATTCTTTCCACAAATCCTCTATCAATCTCCACTCTTTGAAATATTTTATATAATCAATTTTAGATATGACAACCTTTTCTCAGTATTTCCTTGAAATTTTACATCTTGATTTAGTAGCAATGTAAGAATAGAAAGACTCTGATGCATTGCTGGTAAAAACATGACTTTTTACAACTATGTTAGTATACAATCTGACAAAATATATTAAATTTAAAATTATATACACATTTTCATAAGTCCTTTCCTGAGAATCCACTCTTTTTATATATAATGACACTAGTACAAAACTGCTTTATAATAAGAATATTCTTGTAGTATAGATTCACAGAACCAAAAAGAAAAAAGTGAATCACCATAAACAGAGGCATAGCTGGATATTTTATGATACATATCATACTCTGAAATATCAAAAATACTAGATTAGAAGTAAACTAGTTGATTTGGAGAGATTTCCAGAAGGTACAGTTAGGCAGGGGAAAATTTTAAAATTCAAGAAAAAAAAGAAATTCCAGAAAAAAATACTTAAATCTCTAGGTATATTAATAATATAATTTTCCTACAACTTTGAGAAATGCAGAAAATATTAAAAAAAAATACATAATTATGTCTATGAAAGGAATCATGAGGGAGATAAGTTGGGATAGGAGAGTCTAGTGGGAGAGGAGATTTTAGAAAATCGGTACAGAAATAGTTAAGGTAAGTGAATATGAGGTAAACAGATTTATATATTTGTGCATTTATATATGGATATTGATGTAAACAGAAATAAAATATCTAAAACACATTATTTAAAACTTAAAATAATGACTATCATTATATTTTTTACTAAAATTAAACTTTTGTTTTCCAGTGTAAAAAAAAAAAAGCCACTTTCCACAGCACTTTTACAATGTATTGATCCTTTCCATTAAACCAGAACACGATCTAGCCTTTATTATTGATTTTAGAATACAACCTTTACCTTAAGCCTTCAGGCTAACTTTGTACAAGTAAATTGTTCAATCATTAAAATAGTTTAAATACCACAGACGAGTAGCCTCAGCTGTCTATAGAATTATACAGTACCAAAAATTAATTTCATTCTAAATTCCAAAAGACAGACAAGCTGATTTTCAGAGAAAGAACAGTGAACAGAGAAAATTGAAACTATCCAACAGGAACTTCCTCAATTTGCTCCCACAAAACACAGAACTCATAAACCTACTTCTGCCAGCAAATAACATCTCTTTCCCTCTTGTTATATTAGAAGAAATGCTCTCTTTTTTAAGTCAGTTCTTTAATCTTTGCTTTGGGGTCTATACCTTCTTGCATTCTCAGAATGCTTATATTATTTGTTATTTATTCTGACTCCTGTTTAAGAAACCAGTTCCTCTCAACTGTACCCCTCTCTGTATCATAAAAACCATAAAAATACATTCAATTCAATCCTCAATCCCATAATTGCCTTCAGTTTACCCCTCTACTCTTTGCCTCAAAGCTAATCTTTTAGAAAGAGTTGTTCTTAATTACTATCTCAATTTCTTCAACTCCAGTCACTCCGCAATCTGCTCCATCTGGTTTTCTCTCTCTTTTTTTTTTTCTATAGTGAAAACACTCATTGATATCATCATTCACCTTCATATTGCTAGATTTCAGTGGAAAATTTCTTATTTTCATTTTCTTTAATGTTTTGACAGCATTTGGCAGTACTGACCATTTTTTCTATTCTCCTCAATATCATCCTCTTATTTCTTGGTTTCTAAGACATCACTATTTCTGTTTTCCAACTATCTTTTCTATTATCTTTTCTATCTGTTTTTCATGTCCACTCTTCTAGACCTGTCTCCTGAATGCTGAAATTTCTCAAGGTTCAGAGTCTTCTCTCTAATTCTCTTCCTAAGCAACCTGATCTATGTCTTTAATTATCAATAAAGATAGATGTTTTCTATCATTATAGTTCCTGTTGGACCTCTTCTTCTAAGCCATATATTAGGTTGCCTAGGCAACATCTTTATTGGACATCATAAGTTACAGTTGGATTACAAAATCCTCATACCCAAAATTGAACATATTATCTTCTTCCCATACTTTGGTAATCTCCTACTCAGTGTACAGCACAATTATCCATTCAGATGCATAGGCCAGAAAAATAGGAGTCATCGTAATTACTTCCCTTTTCTCATACTCCCATACTTACTTAATCACTCTGTCCTTTATGTCTATCATCCAAATATATTTTAAACTTCTGTTGTTGTAAAGAAACAAAAAAATATCCTAGTGCACTTCTGAAAATACAAGAGTAAGGACGCGGTTGGGGAACAAATGTAGAGTATGTGTGTTATTTACATAAAAATAAGGTACTCTTATAATCCTTTCCCCTGTGATCATTCCATATCCAAGCTACTCTCTATTTCCTGGGTAATATCCATGTTGCTATGTGCCATCAAGTCGGTTCTGACTCATAGTGACCCCTCCTTGGGTTTCCGAGTTGATATCACTATGGAAGTAGATTGTCCAACCTTCCTTCTGAGGAGTAGCTGGTGGGTTTGAACTGCCAACCTTCTTGTTAGAAGTCAAATGCTTTAGGCACTGTGCTACCAGAGCTCCAAGAAAGAGACGGCCTGGCTCTCTGGCGGGCTCGAACCGACAGCGTATTGTGTGGCCTGAGGCCAATCCCTAGGGCTGGTAATATCTATAGTAAGTTATATAGATTGATATTGTTAATAATAATTAGCCTACTAACTACTTTCCTGTCATCTGTATTGGATTTCATCCCATCAATACCATCATTCTCCAAAGTGGGTTGTGATGTTTTTTTCAATCACAAATCCAATCATATCACTTTCTCCCTAAAACACTTTGGTGGCTTTAAATTGCTCAAGATCCTCAATATGGGCTACACAGACCAGAATCATCCAGCCATGGCCATCTTCTTTAGTATTACCCTTTAGATCTTCATTTTCCAGGTAATATCTTCTAATATCATAATCCAAGTGAAGTTTGTTTGTTTCATCTCCTTGCAAGGCCATGTTTCCTTCCATTTTAGTACTTATTTCAGTTTTTAATTAGATAACTATTAGTGAGTGTACCCTTTCACTTTAGCCTCTAGGAAAAATGTTTATTGTCTCACCATTGCATTTCTAGCTCAAAGCTTTGGGCCTGGTGCATAATCAGCACCAAAAATTATTTATTGGGTAAGTAAAGGAAAATATAAAAAGAACAGTGCAGTGTAGTGATATATTCAGATTCAGATTCAGCATCAGATATGCTATAGTTCAAATTCCAATTTAGTCTTTACTAGTTGTACAACCCTGGACAAATTAATTCTCTCATAGTCTCCTCATTCCTACTAACGAGATAATAATCCTTACTTCATTCAGTTATTAAACAATATAAATAGCAAACATTAGGTTTGGTACTAGCCTTACTGCTTTTACATAGTTTATTTAACTTAAAATTAATACTATGAGGTAGATGCTAATATTATTCCTATTTTAGAGATGAAGAACCTGAAAACCAGAAGGTTAAGCAACCTTCCCAAGGCCACACAGGCAGAAAATGTCCAAGTCATGAGTATATTTGAGTGCAGACATATTTGGGTCTGTTTGACTCCAAGTTTTTGTTTTAAGCTTTATTGCTTTGATTATCCTTCTTTCTCATGGTTATCTATTGGGTGAATTAATTGACATAATATATTAACTGCTTACCACAGTATGTGGTACATAGTAAATGCTCTAATAATTTCTCTCCCCATTATTAACATTTTTATTATAAAAACAGATGATATGACCACAAAATAGAGAAATGAAATGCTCCCTAAAGGATAAATTTTTATACTCTTAACAAGTCCCATGTCAGTTCCATCCACTCCAGAATTGGTGGCCTCCATCTTAGAAGAAATTTCCTTTCAAATCTTATAGGTCCCTCCAAATTCCTCCATTTCCAAGAGTCCTGGCCAGTACCACAAGCAAAAGCAACTTGTGCTCCTCTGAACTGTGCAGTTTGAACTTCCACCAATGGCAGAGAAATTAATCATAGGCCACCTAGTACCATCTCTTTTTATTATTTTTGTCTTCTAACATTAGAGACATTGGTTACCTCATTCCTTTAAAATGTTGCTAGACTCCAGTGTTTTACTGCTTTCTATCCCCTTAGCACCTAACCAAATATTTGCACAAATATTCGTGAAGGAATAAATATTTGTTAGTGAGGAAGCAAATGTATCTTAACGGATTGATTGAAGAGACAGAGAACATAAAAATTTAAAAAGAAAAATTCTTCATACTTTTTTCAGAGGCCAAAATATTACTGTTCCAATGACAGCAGATCCAGAGGAGGATATTTTCAGTTCAGAGAAAGTTCACTCAGAGCAATAGTTTCTTCAAAGGCTGTTCACTGGATTGGTTAATTTCTCACCAAGGCTACTGATTTCCACTGAGACATAATCGTGGCTTACAGGGACTTTTCTGTATTTTAAAATCTATAAAATTTCAGTGGCATAATTTTTGACAGAGATTTTAAATTACTACTTTTCTAAGAGCTATTGACATTATTTGTATCTGTTCTGATTGTAATTATAGCCTGCACTCTAATATAAACAAAAAGGTGAATGTAATATATTGAGTTAAGAAAATAAAAATGTTATAGAAAAAATACATCTTTTTCTTTTATACTAAAGAAAGATTCTGAAATACTTGACCATATTAATAGATAAACATCAGGATTTTGTATTTGACATTAGTAAATAAGTAAACATATAAACATATATATATATATATATATATATATATATATATAAACTGATAAGATGAATTACCTACATTTGAGAACATTTTAAAATCTTATAATCGATACTAGCCTCCCAGACATCCTTATGAGTGGTTTAACAGTACAAAATTAGTTAGAAAGAGGAAGAGGAGAGATAGGGTAAGTCTAAATTGTTTTGAAACTGCATTTGCATGGCCATTTCACTGATTTGTTTGTATGAAATGTTTCCTTGGATTGTCTTTGAGCCAACTGATGGAGCATATTGCTGGAGGGGTGAATTTTAGCTTCCATTGCTTACTCCTAATTTTTATGGTGGCAAGGCAGGAATATGCCCACTCAGCAATTGACCAAACCCATGCTATGGGTTTTCATCTTGCCCAAATCCATTTTTTAAAAAAGCAAAATAAAAATGTTATATTTCTGTTTAAAAAACTAAAACCATCTAATTATCCAGTTTTCTTCTGGATTTTAGTTTTGTTTAAAGAGTAGGGGGAAATAGGTTTGTTTTGGAGTATGGGTATATGCAAAAATTCTTCAGTCCTCAATTTTTGATAAGGTTCTTGCAGATGCTTTCCTAATATATCAGTATATTCTCCAGTCATCATACAAATGATACATGTCACTGGGGGAGAATCACAAATGTACTTTTTCTACTAGGCTGTCCTTTAGAAAATGCAACCAGAATGGACTGTTTGTGTTAATCTTACTTTTTTCTGTTCTGGAAATGACATCTGTTTAGAAAGATTTTTGAGCATATTGATTGGATCAAGAGAATCATGAGATAGTAAAATCTATACATTCTCACAAAGATTAATGATAATGATTAATAGTTAAAATTTACATGACATTTCAAGCATACAAAAATATTATGTAGTAGGTGATGTGCAGCAGAGCCAGGTTGTGATGAAGCCACACAAAGTTGTGAATGCGTTTTATAACAGACAACATACTTATATTGAGCTGTAAATATTGAACAATATCTTGTTCATTTTTACCATTTTTCAGATGGAAACTAAAACCCTGAGAAACTAAGTTGCTTGTCCAAGATCAAATAACCAGGCATTAAAATATTCACTACTAAAATAAAAATTTCCTCATTGCCTTCAAACACAATTCTGTTCTCAACTAAGACCTTGTTATTCTTCAGTCAAGTTATAAAAAATATTAAGTATTCAGATTTTGAAAGAAACATGTTTGCCTATATAAGTAGTCCCAACTTAGGACATACTCCTGTTATGGCAAATCATACTTTTTACCATCTTTTTTTTTTTTTTAAATACATTTTCTCATTAGTAATATGTACGACATATAATATTGCAGTACATAATTTACTGACGTTATTCCAAGTGTTCATTCACAGATATTCAAAGATCAGATTTATAAAGATACTGATAATAAAAGGTATGAAAACTAAAAAAGAAGTAGAAAAGATGAAAACTAAAAAAGAAAAAAAAAAGATGGTTCTATTTTAGAACCATCAGGAGTCATTGAAGTGAAACCCTGTGATAAATGGATGACTACCTGTATTAAATAAATTTAATTTAAATAATGATTGAGAAATTGAATCTATAAACAACATTAGACAATCTAACAGTAATTTCTGAATTGAAATGATTTTCTTAGCTTCTATTTAAGTTTCAAAACAGAATATTTAGAGAAATGTAGGAAATTAACTCTACCTCAGACCATAATATAAAAATGGAATAATGTTCTATAAAATATGCTTTCTAAATTATATTATAGTACAGCATAATTGTGTAAAATTAAGTGAAATATAAGTACTCTGGTTTCTAACAGGTATTTGTAGAGGTATTCTACAGCATGAAGTGAACAAGCAGGTATAACTTTCCAGTTCTAACGTGACAAACACATAACCCCCCAAAGCCTTATTGCTATAAAATATCCATAAATTCTGATTATAAAAGAAACATAATTTAAAATACAGAATTCAACTTCCAAGAAGGTGAGGAAAATCTCCAGAGTCCAAAAACCAAATAGACAGCAAAAACTAGTGAGACAAACAAGCTGTGCTGGTAAGAAGAAAGGATCTTATGTTAGAGTCTGGAGAAAGGGGAAATGAAAAAAAAAGAAGGATGAAAGAAAAAATAAGAAAAGAGGGAGAAAGAGAGGCATTAGACAATAATGGAAGTATCTACAGAGAAGCTGGGATCCCTTGGTGGTTCAAATGGTTAAAACCTTGACCACTGACCAAAAGGTTGGAAGTTGGAGTACAAGGTTGCCTCTGAAGAAAAGATTTACAGTCTATTTCCAAAAAGTCAGCCGTTGAAAACTCTGTGGAGCACAGTTCTACTCTGGCACGCACGAAACTGCAATGAGTCAGAATCCAGTCAATGACAACTAGTTACGGAGAATTTGAAGGGTGTTGTGAAGGAAAGTGACTAGAAGTCTACCTTACATTGGATAATCTAGTAGATGAAGGCCTATCTCAGCATGTTGACACTTGCTGAGATGTAAATAACATAAAAGGAGCTAACTATGCAAAAAAAAAAAAATCAGAGGAAAGAGCATTTCAGGCAAGAGAAACAATATCCAGGGTATTCATTCAGCCATTAAAAAGACTGTAGAAGATTAGCACAACAACAGCAAAAAAAAAATCACAGTAAATTGTTATGTTTAAAGTCATATTTCAAACAACAAAATATGCAGAGTATGGTGAATTTCTATTGAGAGAAAGTGATATATAAGAACAAAAAAATAATTGAGAGAATAGACAAACAATGGTTTTAGTAGTTATCTCTGAGGTTGAATTATAGATCATATATATATATATATAATTTTTATTGATTTGTATTCATCAACATTTTACAATGAATCTGTATTAATTTGTAATAAGTATGTGTGTGTGTGTTATGTGCTGCCAAGTTGGACCTGACCCCTAGCCACCCCTCCTTGGGTTTCCAAGGCCATATCACTATGGAAGTAGATTGCCCAACCTTCCTTCTGAAGAGTGGCTGGTGGGTATGAACTGCCAGCCTTCTGGTTAGTAGTCAAATGCCTGAGGCACTACACTACCAGAGCATAATAAGGGAAGTTAATAATTAGAGTTAACACCACTTTATCTAATATTAGTGTGGAAAGAGCACTGTGATCACTACCTTCCATTATAGTCATCCATGTTCTCCCTAAGTAGGACACATTTCAAAATGACAAACTGTCCTTAAACAATCATTTTTTTTGTATTTGAGGTAAGGTAGACAAAATTAATGTGGGAAATATGAGGAAGACAGAAACACTTTACCCTCAATAACTATGCAAAAGTTATCTGTCCCTGACTCCTATCCTAAGGTTCCAGAAATTGTTTTCATTCTAAAATTAGCACCAATGACTAACAACAAAATGCTGGAGGAGTTTCCCCACCAGCTGTTCTAAGGCCAAATCCTCAAGTGTGATATGCCATTCCCCACAGCTCACAAATGACAGTCATTAAGTATTCGCCTCAGATGTCCTAATAGTTACCTTTTATTTTCAGAATCAAAGCAAATCTATGATTACTGGGCTCAGACTGATTTACACTAAAGCACTAGGTAAAGAAATCAAGGCTTTCTCAAATTCCCATGGGGGGCCAAAATTGGTGTGTGTTCCTTTTTTCTTACTAAGCTAAGAGGCACATTGACCCAGTCTATTACCTAATCTGTTATTTGTTGTTGTTATTGTTAGGTGCCGTCCAGTCATCTCTGACTCATAGTGACCCTATGCACAGCAGAACGAAACACTGCCTGGTCCTGTGCCAGCCTCATGATCTTTGCTATGCCTGAGCCCATCATTGCAGTCACTGTGTCAATCTATCTCATTGAGAGCCTTCCCCTTTTTCGTTGACCCTCCATGCATAACATCCTTCTCCAGGGAATGGTGCTTTCTGACAACATGGCCATAGTACAAGAGACGAAGTCTGGCCGTTCTCACTTCCAAGGAGCATTCCTAATCTGCCTCTCCCATATTCTCTCATGTTCCCATGATATACTCAGGATTTATGCTCACAGAAGACTGACAATGTTACAGAGTGGCATCTATACCAACATAGCAAATGTGATTTTTCAAAATAATTTGCTACTGGTAATATTATTCAGAACTATAACTCATTGCTATTTCCTTGAGTATCACTTAGGCTAAAACCATGAACAAGTGTGGAAAAGTAGTTAATCTAACAACCTGCAAAATCCTAGAAAAATATTACTCTTCTTTTTGTCATCAGCAAATATTTTGTTTTATTTTCACTTGAGACTTTGAGACTTTCCTATATAATTTTGTGGTCAGTCCAGTCTTCCTAAGCATTGCAATGCCCCGATTGCCTCCATAGAAGCTCTGGTAGCGGAGTGCCTAAGGCACTTGACTGCTAACCAGAAGGCTGGCAGTTCAAACCCACTAGCCATTCCTCGGAAGGAAGGTTGGATAATCTACTTCCATAGTGATATCACCTCGGAAACCCAAAGGGAGGTCTCTATGAGTCGAATCCTACTCAACAGCACATAACAACAACAACAACATTGCCTCCATGGAAGTCTTTGGATGGTGCAAATGGTTAACATATTTGGTTGCTAACTGAAAAGTTGGAGGTTTGAGCCCACTCAGAGATACCTTAGAATCTACTTCTGAAAAATAAGCCATTAAAGCCCTATGGAGCATAGTTATAATCTGACACACAAAGAGTCACCAAGAGTTGAAATCAACTCCCCAGCAACTGGTTTTAGTTATTGCCTTCATAGAAGTTCCAAACTGAAACCCTAACTTTCCTGAGGATGGCAAAGACAAGGTAGATTCTCCCATTCCTGTTTCCTCATCCTGGGTTCACAAGCAAATTTAACTTCTGAGCCTCATTTGTAGTTATATCAGGAACAAAATTAAAACATGAGTGGACATTACGTATGACTCTTTCTAACCGGGGCCCTTCAGGTTAACATCTCCAGGGACAATTCAACTCCTTCTCTCTTCCCAGTCTGTGTGGCTGAAAGTGAAGAACCTGAAACTGCCAACTTTCATTATGGAAAGAGCATACATCCCAATGTCACTGCTTAGAGGCAAGGTATTCAGAAATGACTCCCAATCTATTTCAGACTTGAGGAAAGTGAGAAATAAACACTCATGGTTGATGTTTTAAGCTTCTGAAATTTGGGGATAGTTTGCATACAGCAGAAGTCCTGGGTGGTACAAATGATTGACAGGCTTAGCTGCTAACGGAAAGGTTGAAGGTTTAAGTTCCCTCAGGAGTGTCTTGGAAGAGAGGCCTGGCTATCTGCTTCCAAAAAGTCAGTCTTTGAAACCATATGAACTCAGTTCTATTGTGACAATCATGGAGTTTCCATGAGTTGGGATCAGCTTGACAGCAGTTGGTTTTCATTTGTATTTTTTGGTACAGCAGCTAAGACTAATTGCCTTACTACACTGAATATGAGTTTTCTCATCAATTAAAAAAAAAAAAAAAATGCCCTTGAGTCACTTCCAACTCCTGGTGACCAGTGTGTTACAGAACAGAACTGTTGCTTAGGGTTTTATTGGCTATAATCTTTATGGAAGCAAATTGTCAAGCTTTTCTTCCTTGGCACC
The DNA here is from genome assembly GCF_000298275.1 of Orycteropus afer afer. Taxonomy (NCBI): domain Eukaryota; kingdom Metazoa; phylum Chordata; class Mammalia; order Tubulidentata; family Orycteropodidae; genus Orycteropus; species Orycteropus afer. Next base: position 3,591,724 of record NW_006921926.1, on the reverse strand, counting down.
ACTGGGTAGGTTCAAATTGCCAGCCTTTAAGTGAGTAGATGAGCATAAACTGTGCCATCCGAAGACCTTTATAATAAGGCCTATTATATGCACTGCAGAACTGTTGCTCAAGACATTCTTCTTTTGGAGAGCTAGTCTATTGAAAACTATTATTTGCAATGTGCTAAAATTAGTTTAAAGGGTTACCTCACCCAGGGCCATCTGTGTCTTAATGAGTAGTGCTTAGTGATGAAGTGGCCTTTAAAGAGAAAAAAAGATTGACGTTATAATTATGTAATTAGAGAGGAGCAAGTATCCCTTGGGTGCACAGGCAATTATAATAATTCTATTCTGAGCACTAAATATGCACGAGGCTCTAAGCCAAGCCCTTTACATTTATTGTCTCATTTACCATCATAGACAACTATGACACAGGTCCTGTTAAAGCCAGTTTTCCAAGAGAAGAAACAGGTTGAATATGCCTCAATGATATGCTCAAGATCACACAGTGCTGGGAGAAGTTGGAAAAGGGATCCAGAACCCATTAAAAGGTGGCTAAAGTCTAGACTCTACTTCTTGTATTATGTTGCCTCTTGAGATTTGGGGAGAGAAAACAACAAAGATGCCTTTGGGTTAAGGGTTCAAAGAGGACCTTTTTTATGGAGTTGGTTAGGGAAGTTTCTTTGAGGAAATAGTTTGAGGAGCAGCATGTAAAGGTAAAGAATTAGAAGGGGAAAAAAAAAAACACGGTAACAATATTGCTGGGGTCTATGTGTTTTTCCAAGGGGTTTGATAAACTAGTAACGGACTTGTGTGTTATTGATGTTTGTTTTGGTTGCATGAAGGTACACCAGCTCAGAGGTAGAGCTAGGATTTGAATCCAAAGTAACACTTAAGCTCATTCTGCCACAGTTACTGCAGCTTGTAAATACTGCCGGGTATCTTCTTCAGAGTTCTGTGTCAGCATTTATGCAACAAAAAAAATAAGGCACTGTGGTCAGATTATTAAGTAGAAGAGAAAATATTGGAACAAATAAAGGATTTATTGAGAAGGATCTGTGCTATGAATGGGAATAAATAGTGACATATGTATTATGGTAATTGCTTTTCCTGTGACAATAACAAGGAGAAAAATCTGTCTTTCTCATATCAAAAAGCATCTGGGAAAGATATATACCTTTTCATGTCTATTTAAATATAGAGTGATAAGCCATCATGAATTTAGTGGGCTGAAGATATTTAAACTGAAATAAGTGTTCTAATTTCTGCAAATAATAGAAACCTATATGATATGATTGTGAAGCTTATAAACTTAGCTGTTCTTGTTATTTAAAACCATATTACATAAATTCATTTAACACCCTAAAGAATTCCAGGAGATTTTTTTGTAACATTTACTCTGCCACAGAAATGACCAATGAGTATGATGGCATAAACTGTGGTAACAGGCTAACTCTTCTAAAGAAGGATGTCACAGTCTTGCACTGTTTTTTCCATTCTACTTTAGAAATTATTAGTGGGTAGGTGCTTTAAGGTGCCTTTTCAAGAATACTTCATCCCAAGAATTTATTTATTTATTTTTGTAATTGTTTGTGTCCCTGTGACGAAGCAATAAGGCTCTTAGCACAGAGATTTTGTACATTTTATAATTGGTGTTAACTTTTCTCAGGGAAAAATCCAAAGCATTTCCATGTCTATAGCTCTATATCATCACATAGACTACTGAGATGGGAAATAGGAAGTAATCTCTTCAAAATAGTTCTAGAATACTATGTGCATTCTAACAGAAAGAAAGAATATATGTGAATAATATAAAAGCTGTTATGCTGAGTCAAAACTCATAGAATTACTCCAATGCCAGGAAGGGCTCCTATATTTTTTGGTAAAAGAAAATGATGTAAGAAGGATTAGGATGATGACTTCACAACTATCATTTCACAAGCTACTATAACTTCGTCTATGCTTAAGTTGCAATCAGTCACAATAAGTAGAACTCCAGTCTTTGTTGAAATACAGGCTGATCAAAGTTGACAGCTTCTAATAGGCATCAAAAAAGGATGCAACCTTCATGCAACCAAAACAAACATCAATAAAACACAAGTCCATTACTAGTTTGTCCAACCCCTTGGAAAAACACGTAGACCCCAGCAATATGTTACCATGTTTTGTTTTGTTTTTTTTCCTTCTGATTTTTTACCTTCACGATCTGTTCCTCATAAAGACAATATTACTTAACCTGATAAAATCTCAATAAGATAGCTGGGGTCTTTGGACCATGGGAAGACAAATCAAGTAAAAAAGAGAAATCTTCTTTGACCTTTTGTTGCTGTAAAGGGTCATCCTTCTGTCATCTCTTCTTCAACAGGGCTGTTCCTTACCTCCCCACTACTGAAAGAATATAGTAAGAGATAAAGTTCTAAACTGCTTCCAGTAAACTTAACTAACACAACCAAAATTTTCTCCATGACAGTAGGTAGCCTTCAGATATTTCATATCAAAAAATATTTTGTAGATATATGTGTATTCTTTCATTAGACCAAGCTGGTTTACTTTAAATTTTCTTGTGTATTTTGGAGATCACATGATAGAATTTTGTAAGATCAATGACTTATTCATTGTAAATATCTTTTTTCAATAACACAAACAGTAGCTATACATGTGGACTTCGTTAGATGGAATACAAAAAAAATCAGATCGACTACATCTGTGACAAGAGGTGATAGAAAAGCTCAATAACTTCAGCCAAAACAAGGGCAGGAGCTGATTGTGGAACAGACCATCAACTGGTCATATGCAAATTCAAGTTGAATTTGAAGACAATTGAAACAAGTCTATGAGAGCCAATATAGAACATGGAATATATCCCTCCTGAATTTAGAGATCATCTAAAGGATAGATTTGATGCACTGAACACCAGTGACAGAAAACCAAAAGAATTGTGGGATGACATCAAGGACGTCATGCAGGATGAAAGCAAGAGGTGATTAAAAAGATGAGAAAGGAAGTAAAGACCAAAATGGATGTCAGAAGAGACTCTGAAACTTTTCCTTGAGTGGAGAATAGCTATAACAAATGGAAAAAAAAAAAAATGACAAGATAGAGGAGCTGAACATAAGATACAAAAGAGCAGTAGAGCAAACAAAGCCAACTACTATAATGAAATGGGCAAAGACCTGGAGTTAGAAAACCAAAAGGGAAGAACACCCTAGGCATTTCTCAAGCTGAAAAAACTGAAGAAAAAATTTCAGCCTCAAGTTTCAATATTCAAAGATTCTATGGGCAAAATAGTGAATGATACAGGAAGCATCAAAAGAAGATGGAAGGAATACACAGAGTCACTGTACCAAAGGGAAATGTTTATCCATTTCAAGAGGTGGCATATGATCAAGAACCAATGATACTGAAGGAAGAAGTCAAAGCTCTACTGAAGGAACTGACAGACTACCCATTGAGATATTTCAACAAATGGATGTCCCACTGGAGGCACTCATTATCCGGCTATGCAAAGAGATTTGGAAGACAGCTACCTAGCCAACTGACTGGAAGAGATCCTTATTTGTACACATTCCAAAGAAAGGCGATCCCACAGAATGTGGTCATTATCTAACAATATCATTAAATTTGCATGCAAGTAAAATCTTACTGAAGTTAATTCAAGCACAGTTGCCACAGTATATTAACAGAGAACTTTCAGGAATTCAAGCTAGATTCAGAAGAAAACGTGGAACAAAGGATGTCATTGCTGGTGTCAGATGGATCTTGGGCAAAAGCAAAAAATACCAGAAGGATGTTTACTTGTATTTTCTTGACTATGCAAAAGCATTTGATTGTGTGGATCATAACAAATTATGGGTAACATTGAGAAGGATGGGAATTCCAGAACACTTGATTGTACTCATGAGGAACGTGTACATAGACCAGGAGGCTGTGGTTCAATCAGAACAAGGGGACACTGCATGGTTTAAAATCAAGAAGGGAGTGTGTTAGGGTTGGATCTTTTTACCACACTTATTCAATCTGTATGGGGAGCAAATAATCTAAGAAGCTGGACTATATGAAGAACATGGCATCAGGACTGGAGGAAGACTCACTAACAACCTGCCATAACCTGATGTAAAATTTGCTTGCTGAAAGTGAGAATGACTTGAAGCACTTACTGATGAAGATTGAAGAACACAGTCTGTAGTATGGATTACATCTCAATATGAAGAAAACAAAAATCCTCAGAACAGGATTTGTAGCATCATGATAAATGGAGGAAAGACTAAAGTTGTCAAAGACTTCACATTGCTTGGTTCTACAATTGAAGCAAATGGAAGGAGGAGTCAGGACATCAGACGAGGTAGAGCACTGGGCAAATCAGCTGCAAAGGACCTCTTTCAAGTGCTGAAGAGCAAAGATGTCTCTTCAAGGATTAAGTTGTACCTGACACAAGCCATGGTATTTTCAATTGCCTCATACGCATGCGAGAACCAGATAATAAATAAGGAAGACTGCAGAAGAGTCTATGCTTTTGAGTTGTGGTGCTGGTGAAGAATGCTGAAAATACCATGGACTGCTAAAAGAACTAACAAATCTGTCCTGGAGGAAGTACAGCCAGAATGCTCCTTGGAAGCAAGAATGGCCAGATTTTGTCTCTCCTACTTTGGTCATGTTGTCAGAAGGGACCATTCCCTGGAAAGAGATGTCATGCTTTGTAAGGTGGATGGTCAAAAAAAAGGGGGAAGGATCTCAATGAGATGGATCGACACATTGGCTGCAATGACGAGCTCAAGTATAACAAGGAATTGTGGAGCTAGTGCAGGACCAGGAAGTGTTTTGTTCTGCTGTTTATAAGGTCGGTATGAGTTGGAGACGACTCTACAGCACCTAACAACAAGAACAACAACATGTATTCTTTCTATTTTTGATTCATTTGATTAAGTTTTAGAAAATGATTATATCTTCAAATGTCTTGAGATTTTTGTCATCGTTGTGTTTATTAGCAATAATTGTTTTTCAATCTCGTAGGGATGCCTGGGAAATCCAAGATATAAGTAAGGAAAATACTTCCTTTGCAAATTAGTAATAATAAACTAAATTGAGAAATTATAGATGCATAAAATCAGTTCCTGTCAAACTGTCTGACTCATGGAAAGCCCATGTGTGTCAGCGTATGTCCATGGGGTTTTCAATGGTTGGATTTTTTGGAAGTAGATCACCAGGCTTTACTTTCGAGATACCTCTCCATGGACTTAAACCCCCAGCCTTTCAGGCTGTGCAAACTCTCGGCTGTTAACTAAATAAATGGTTGGAGACTTTAGTCCACCCAGAGAAGCCTCAAAGGAGAGACCTGGTGATATATTTCTCAAAACTTCAGCCACTGAAATCCTTTTAGAGGGCAGTTCTATGCTGACACTCATGGGGCTCCCATGAGTTGGAACTAACCTGACAGCAACTGGTAAAGATGTAGAAAGAACTTTAGAGATTATCTAGTTCATTTGTCTGATTTTAAAGAACCATCGCTAAAAATAGACCATTTACCTCAGTTAAGTACAGTCAGAAAACGAGATTGGATCCAGTAGTCTTCCTACTATTATATAATATCTTTCTGTATGGTGAGATCCTTTGTTAAAGCATTTTTTCCCTTCAGTAATTTGATTTTATCTTGTGAAGAATGAATTACTATATCATATCTTACACAAAGGTCTTGGTGGACTGAATTATAGCTGATCACTACCTTTCTGAGGTAAGTGGAAGTTAAACATCCAGCTACTCGATTCAAGACCAAACACTATTTTATTAATAGGTGCTTGTCATATCTGACCTTTTAAAATGACAGAAGATTTTTGTTGTTCCAAATAAATGTAAATAATTAATAAAGTGTTTCTGTAAGCAGCTTATTACCTATAAAGGTATAGCCTTTTAAGCAATCCTTTCACATAAAATATGTATAACTGCCTTATAGATTATTAATAGGCCCCTAGAATATGTAGCACACTAAACGTGTCAAAAACAAATTGGAATTCTGATCTCAAGTTTTGTTTCAAATCTGTTATTTTAACTGTGTGAGAATTTTCTTAAACCATTCATTTTTAAATGATAATTTACATATATATCCTTTCCTCTATTAGTAATATAAGTCAATCAGCCAAAAGAGTTTCATATCAAGTGAAAAAAATTAATGCATTTATTATCAAGAAGCAATCTTAATTTATTTCAGTGATTCAGGTCAAACAATGATAGTAACTATATCAGGATTATTTTAACCAGTTGTTGTTGTTGTTGTTGTTATGTGCCGTCGAGTCGGCCCCGAGTGTGGTGCAAATGCCATAAAGCATTTCTGTACATAAATTTAGATGTATCTACTGGACATTCCTTCCAATAATAAAAGTAGAATTATGAATTGTTGCATCCATGGCCTATATAAAATGATGAAGATGTTAGATGTGTTTCTTGGTGAGGGGACAAAATATTAATGTGAGAATAGAGAAAATTCTAAAAATATTAGAGCAGAGATGTATCTGAAAGCTACTAGTGAGTTCTTGCTCAAAATTCTTCAGAAAGAACTGCGAGGAAAGTTTCCATATGATGGATTTCTTCTAAGTAATAACCCCATCCACGTGACAAATATTTATTTAACATACACTCTGTGTCAAGTACTCTTCCAGATACAAAGGATACAACAAAGAAAAAAATGTTTTTTTCCTCATAGAGCTTATATTTTATTGGAAGAAAACAGACAATATGAAACCCACCAGCCACTCCTTGGAAGGAAGATTAGGAAATCTACTTTCAAAGTGATATCACCTTGGAAACCCAACGGGGGGTCACTATGAATCAGAGGCAACTCGACAGCCATGATTTTTTGGTTAGTGATAAGTGATATAAAGAAAAATAAAGTGAGAATGATAGGTTGGGACTGGGCAAGAGTGATATTTTAGACGGGGATTTCCAGGGAAAGTCTCTTTCATTAGGTGGCATTTTGAAGGAGTGAACCATAGAGATATCTGGAGGAAAAATATTCTAAGTAGAGGAAATATCAACTATAAAGGCTTTGAAAGGGAACAGTCGTGGCCTATTGTAAAATCAAGAGGTCTGTGTGGTTGAAGCAGAATGAGTAAAGGAATGTGGGGCAAAGAAAAGATCAGGGAGGCAACTTAGGCCAGGTCCTTAATGTTGAATTAGAAAATGATGCAAAGCTTACTTACATTTTATGAGATTCACCAGGCTGCTGTATGAAGAATAAATAGGCTATAGAGGACAAGGATGAAGCGTGAGGCCAGTTATCAGGGTAAAGCAATAAACCAGGCAAAAGAGGATGGTGTTTGGCCATGGTAGTAGTAGTGAAGCAGTATTGGTGGTGAGAAGTAGAAGGGTCTTATATATTTAGGAAGTAGACTGAACAAGCTGGGATTTTGGTAGCAGTTTCCTATTTTGCAGGCAGATTTAAGGTACCCAAAAATGTCCTGTGAATACATTAAAATACATGGCAAGGGGGAATTAAGGATACAGCTGGAATTAAGTTTGCAAATGAGCTGATTTCATAACAGGGAGATTGTCCCGGATTATCTGGCTGGGTACAATGTAATCATCTTTAAAAGTGAAAGAGAGGCAAATGGGTGAATAAGAGAAGTGACTACTGAAGAAAGGCACAGAGAGATGCAAAAGTCCTGGCTTTGAATATAGAAGAAGTGAGCCATAAGCCACATGTGTGTGGCTTCTGTTGTTGTTAGGTGCCTTAAGTCGGCTCCGACTCAAAGTGACTCTATGGACAACAGAACAAAACACTGTGTGGTAGTGAGCCATCCTCACAATCCTGGCTATACTTAAGCCCATGGTTTTAGCCACTGTGTCAATTATCTTGTTGAGGGCTTTCCCTTTTATCGTTGACCCTCCAGTTTACCGAGCACGACATCCTTCTTCAGAGAATGGTTCCTTCTGACAACATGACCAAATTAGGTGAGATGAAGTCTGGCCATTCTTGCTTCCAAGAAGCATTCTGGCTGCACTTCCTCCAGGACAGATTTGTTCATTCTTTTGGTGTTCTGTTGTTCCTGTGGCCTCTAGAAGCTATAAAGAGCAGGGAAATGGATTCTTCCCACATTTTTCAAAAAAGAAAACATCACAGCCAACGTTTTGATTTTAGCCCAATGAGACACATATCAGACTTCTAACATACAGAACTACAGGATTAAAAAAAAAAAGAAAGAAAGAAAGAAAAAGTATTGTTTAAGCTACTAAAATTGTTGGAATTTGTTACAATAGTAATAAAAAAACTAACAGATTTAAAATGTGGTATAAGAGAAAGAGAAGAGTCAGGGTAATTCAAGTTTCAATAAAATTTTGTTTGCGTAACTAGCTGGTTTATTTGGTATTTGGTTTTGAGCTGTTATTTGTATAACTAACTTTTTTATATTTTAGAGTAGTTTAGGTTTACAGAAAAATCATTCAGAAAGCACAAATAGATCCCGTATGCATCACCTCCCTAAATATGTTTTTATTTCTTTGGACAACTTAAGTGAATATATTTACTGACTTCTGATTAAAGGCATTTGACTCCTAACCAGAAGGCTGGCAGTCAAAACCCACCAGCCACTCCTCAGAAAGAAGGTTAGCCAATCTACTTCCATAGTGATACCACCTCGGATACCCAAGAAGGGGTCACTATGAATCGGATCCCACCGATGGCAATGAGTTTGGTTTGGTTTTTGGAATTAAAATTTCTAATTAAAATGTTGATGTCTATTGATGACCTTAGCACTGCCTCACAGATAACGATGATCACACCTGCATCATTTGCTATTTTCAGAATATTAGCCCAATTTTTTATTAATTTTCATGAAATAACACAAAGATTTATACAGTGTATTTTCAAAACAGTGAAATTTTTTTAAATACACATAGCAGTACTGAAGAATGAGCATTGTCCTTCCAGACACTCAACCTGGAAGGAGACTGAACATTAGTAACAATTTGGTGCCACATCAAAGGATTTGAAATCTCTTTCTTTGGAACTGCCTCCAGAGGCTGTTTACAAATCCCACAAAGTATATAATTAATTTTTAAAAACCTTTAAAGAAACAAACTATCAACATGTACTACTCAATTATCCTTAAGTCATTTTTATTATTTCCTTTATATCATCTGAAAAGCAATGGAGGCAGCATCACTAAATTTCTTTGTTCATTCAACAAATATTTACATTTTCATACAACAAATATTTATCTTTTTATACTCGATTCATTAGACTTGTATGAAAATATCTTTTATTTGAGTGCCCGTAATACTAGAAGTCTTATTCCCTCAACAGTAAATGCCAAGGCAATCAATCAACTGAGGGAACCAGATGTTAGCCCAATTCTTAGGACCCAAAAGAGCAAAGATACGACAGTTGTCATTCCTAGAGATTTGGGTTTATGTAGGAGAAATTTTCAAGACTTGGAAGAGGAGGTAGGATCAAGCTCCAGGGAAAATAAGCCAACAAAAACAAGATCAAAGATAGGGTTTAAGGCTGAATGAGAGATGTCTTCTACACTGAAGCTCTGGTCCCAGAGTTAGCAAATATTCAAACAGAATGAATCAGTTCAAGTGGGGAAGTGCTTGTATTGGGACCATCGTGTTGGGAAGCTTAGCAACTAGGTGAGTTTATATCAGACACACATGATTTACTATTTTATTGACAGCTAAAGGAACATTGGTCAATGAGCTATATAGAAAATGGGTGGTTCTCTGGATCTCACTCCCAAGACAGTGATTTGTTCCAACCTAAATCAGACTGGGGATGTAGAGTCTAAGGAACAACTGAGATTATATTTGATTATTCTACTGTAATTGACTCAAGAGTTGGCTGAGCCTAGGCCTACATAGAGAGTAGTTTGATGAATCCAACCAAAGGGAGCTGTTTAGGAAAATGGAAATGTAGAAAACATAAAAATTTCTGAAAAAAGAGGAAGAATGTTGGTCAGGTTAAAGATGTGGAGTACTATGAAGCTTTATTCTAAAAGACGAAAGGGAGAACAGAATTCAAAAGAAAATAAATCATTAATTACCTGTAAAACCAAAACCAAACTCACAGCCGTTGAGTGAGATCCACCTTGTAGCAACCCCTCCTTGGGTTTCCAAAGTGCTATCACTGGGGAAGTAGATTGCCTAACCTTCCTTCCGAGCAGTGGCTGGTGAATTGGAACCGCCACTCTTCTGGTTAGCAGTCAAATGCCTTACGCACTATGCTACCAGCGCTCCTTCCTATACAAAAGGGAGGCTCTTATCAGCTATCTCAACCCAGTAGGGGATATTTTATTGAGTAACTGTCCACTGTGTTTCTTCTTCATTGTGTGGTTATGACTCTCTTCACAGTGTTCAGAACAGGAGTTAAGTTTCTAAAATTGCTAAACAGAGAATCTCTGGATATTCTTTCTTTCTTTTTTTTTTTTTTTT
>NW_006921926.1:3572336-3574158 GCF_000298275.1 Orycteropus afer afer | reverse complement strand
GAATGTCTTAAGTAGTTCCCTCCAACTACAGGTGTCAATGCTGCAGACTTCTTGTAGTTGCTGTTTATTGCAGCATCCTGCCCAAATAAGTGACATTGCTGTGATTCAGACTGGGCATTAGGATGAGGAGATTGAGGCAATTGCATCAGGCACAAAATTTAAGAGAGTCCCCAAAATTCAGTAATCAGATATATAATATTAAGTGAAATATGTGTGAAAGTCAAAATTAATAAAAAAATATTCATGTTGAACAAAATACCAACATTTTAAATAAAAACAGAATCAATACCTTAATCCTACTTTGATTCCCTGGTAAAAGAACATTTGGCTTACAAAGTGAGAATATATTCTAACATGTATGTACACTAATGCACTCCCTAAGAATAGGAATATTGGATTTAGCTATTGATTTATTTTTTATGTAAATATGAGAATGTTAACTGCTAAATTCTTCTTTCATTGAAGCTAGAAAAAACAACCAACCAGCTGAATGAATGATAATAATTTTTACATATTTCTCACTTTTACTCATCATTCATTTATTACTTATCTATACAAAACACATTTTCAACATTGATTTATTTCAACCACTAAGCTTTCATAAATATGTTTCCCAAAATGTGTTGGATATAGCACTATTCAAAATTTAAAAATATGCTATAAGCATCAAAAACAATTTTAGACATCAATGAAAATGATAACTCAGCTATTAGACATTCACCACCTCTATATAACCCATCTGTGTCTACCCACACCCAAAGTTAACCCATAGTTTGGCCCCCAAAACAGCTTTCTGAAGAAAGGGAACACAAGGTATGCAGATTTATTTAATAGTTGTGAGATCATGAGATGGCTCACTTTGCACATGCATAACATGTCACAATCACTGGGTTTGATTTGGATGACCAGCCTTCCCTCCTGACCCCAGTCACATTTGTAGAATCACATTTCTCCCTCTATCCATCCTCCTTCAGCGGGGAGCTCAGCTCTTCTCCTTCTTCCGCTCAGGCCTTATTCCAAAGGAAATACCACTTCCAGCTTGGGTTTTCACCTCCATAAATGGCTAATCAAGTATTATTTAAAAAAAAAGATAATTTTTCTTAAAGGAATTTTCATGTGTGGTGCAAGAAAAAAAAAAGTTTCACTGTATTGTTACTTATCCCTTAAAAATTTTACTTCTACAGTATTCTTTATACACAGTGCTTGTCATCTCTAGAAGATAATGATGTGCAGATATCATTGATATGTGGCCCCTTGGCCCATCCTACTTTCTCTTCTGCCTTTTGTTATATCTGTAATTGTGTTTACAGAATGTCTCCCTAGATGCCCAGCCACCTAAATGCATGAAAAATTTCCTCTCTTTTCCTTGGATATATCTCCCTACCCAGGCAAAATATCTCTTATGCCTTCATTTTCTCCCTCAGTGTCAGCTTCTATTTCCAGTAGTTTGTACCCAGGCAATTGGGAAGGAATCCAGGTCAGCAGTCTGGGTCCTTTCTATATACCCTTCCTCTCAAAGCCAGGGCTAACTTCTGTGTAGAAGACAACTTGCAGCCCATTCCAGGGGTATTGTATCCTAAAACAGCCTTTTCTCCATGAAAAATTCTCATCACTCCACCCCATCTCTAATATTTTCTCTTTAATTTTTATTGTTATTTGGGTGAAAGTTTACAGAGGAAATTCATTTTCTACACACATTTTGTTCCATGATATTGACTGCAATTCCCCACAATGTAATAGCCTCTTCTCACTTCCTCCCCATAGCTACCTCTTCTCTGTGTCCTTCCTCCCTATGTACTCTGGCCCCACATGCTGTCTCTCT
>NW_006921926.1:3569790-3572030 GCF_000298275.1 Orycteropus afer afer | reverse complement strand
GAAGGAAGGTTGGGCAATCCTACTTCCATAGTGATACTGCCTCGGAAACCCAAGGAGGGGTCGCTATGAGTCGGGGCCGACTCGACGGCACACAACAACAACAACAACAAATTTTTCATAGGTGTATGTTGTCCCAAGATTTCCACTGTTGTTTCTTTGGTCTTTTCTACTTTACATAGTCCAAAGAATTCTCATATATTTTCTATCTGAATCTTCCCCAAAATTGTACTTGGGAATCCTAAGTGCTTAGGGCTAAAAACTTGGGAGGATGGATACAATTACTTAGTTTGTGCCAGCTGGAAGCCAATTGGTGAGCATAATCTCAGACCAGATCCCTGGAATTTTCTGGGGGAAATTCATGTGTATAAGCTTTTCACTTCCATTTCCTGTGACTCAACTGGTCTGTGATTAGACTTGTGGGGCACAATCTGCAGACATCAGTGCCAACTCCCTCAACCTGAATTTTGGCTGTCAGTACCAACACACTCCACTCTTACGTCTAGTTTCTTTAGGAATTTTGTCTCTCCTTTTTGCTCTCCCTAAATTTGTTTTACTAATAGCCAGAATTGAGGGACCTACTGGTCTTTCTCAGAGCCTGAAGTTCTATTTATTGTAACAGCTCCTGTGCAACTTACACCAAGTGCATATGATTTTTCACACCCTACTCCACAACACCTCAATGCAAAAGTCCCTCAAGTCTTGACTTTACGTTAAGGTACTTGTGATGATCTGTGTTCACAAACTTGACATACAAGTCCCAGCATCCATTTGCATTATTGAGTAACTTTTTGACTGATATCAGATAATCTGCTGTAGAAAAGACAGCACTGTGGTTTTTGAAAGCATGTATAATTTGTAGTGCCAGACACTGCAGTCTTCCTATTAATCTCTGTTTTATCTATACCTCAGAGCCCACATACCCCACTAACCTTACAATGGTGTGTTCTAACCACAATTCAAAATCATCCTCTCAGAATCTTGGCATTGGGCTCTTTACCCAGCCTACCCCTGCCTATCTCTCTAGTTCCTGTGTAGTAATTAACTAAGTGGATGTTTCTTTAAGTTACTCCATTGTCCTTTGCTTGGAAGCAATTCCATTCAGATTTTGTGGCTGCTATTTTTATTTAGTTTGCATTACTTTAACTGCAGAGCCAAACATTTCCCTGAGCTGACCAGGAATGGCCCTTTAACTTCAGTAGGGAATAAAAGAGAAGAAAAAAAAAAAAAACCATTTTATGTGAAAACTGGCAGTTATGATCACTAAAATTCTTTGTACTTGATGCCTTAAAGTGCTGTCTGTCCAAAGCTTTGATAGACAGTAATACTTAACTACAATACTTCTGAGTTTTTGTAGAATTATTACATTTGATAATAAAAATTACTTGTTCAATCTCAATAAAAAATAAGCTCTCACTCACAAGCCCAAACATTGTATTTAATAAAGTTTTCAACAGCAATTCTGTCACAGCTAATAAAGCAGATCAGGTGCTTTAATTAGCAATAGGCCAACTTTCTTCTTCCATGAAACACCCAAATTTTTTAAGAAATTTTGCCAAGTTTTGTTTAAAGACAAATATACAGCTAGAACCTTCATGAAGGAGTTTCTTTGATCTAATCTAGTAAGCACACAGGGAATCCCTGGGTGGTTACTGTTAACACCTCAGCTGCTGTTATGGTTAACTAGTGTCAATCTGGTAAGAATATACCACCAATGGGATGGCTTGAACAAGCAATTTATTCTCGTACAGTATGGAGGCTTTAAGTCTGAGTTCAAAATGCCGGGCTCTAGGGGCTGGGTGAAAGCTTCTCAATCTTAGATATCATCTCTGCCTCCTGCTCCCAGCCCTGAAGCTGGAGGCTTTTCTTCACTCAGCTGCTGGGTGCTGATGCTGACAAGCGCAAGATTGACAAGTAATAAGGTACAGTCCCGATGTTAACAAACCACACTGCAGGCCATTAATTCAAGTCCACTGAAAGTCCCTAGGTCAAGAGAGCATGGTAGGCTGCTGACCAATGACACAGTTACACGCAGGGTTCAAGTGTGCCATAAGCTAGAGACCGTTCCCCAAGGTTTCTGCTTATATACAGGAAGCAGACCACATCCCTACATCAGCTACTCAGCTGCTCACAGTAGATTCCACCATGGAGCTGATTACCAGTCTTATCATGGGGAATACTACATCGAGCTGCCCAGCCACTCAACCAGGCCTAGCCAAGTTGACACACAAACTTAACTCCAC
>NW_006921926.1:3566105-3569690 GCF_000298275.1 Orycteropus afer afer | reverse complement strand
CTAGTGGCATAGTGCCTAAGGCATTTGACTGCTAACCAAAAACCTGGCTCTTCAAACCCACCAGCTACTCCTCAGAAGGAAGATTGGACAATCTACTTCCCTAGTGGTACTGCCTCAGAAACCCAAGGAGGGGTCGCTATGAGTAGAATCCAAGTCAGCGGCAGTGAGTTGGTTTGGTTTGTTTATACACACACACACACACATACATACATACACACAAAAACACACACACACATATATATGGACAATCTCCTTCTAATCAATCATTGAAAACCCTACGGAGCACACTGTACTCTGATACACATGGAGTCATCATGAGTTGTAATTGATTTAATAAGCTCACATAACACTGGGCATGTGTATCTCTCTATGTGAAACATCCAATAATCAAACATACATCATTCAAAAGACTTTCGGACAACACTCTTTTAACTTTCAGATTCTTTATCAAAGACCAGCACTGTTCTTAGTAAATGAATCTCTACTTTTCTGCATCGCACTAGTTATGGTAAGCAGGCACTGGAGGCTCTATTATGAGTAACATTTTGATCTAATAGACATCTGGATGCCTTTATTAGCTAAAGTACGTCAGAAAATTCTCCAAATCCCAAATGTCTGATACACCTCTTAGCCATACAGACTATCTACTTCAACTCTATATCAACCCAGGTTTAAATTTCTGCTAATTCACAACTTGCAATGAAAAGGGACAAAATCCTGATTAGAAAAATTTCACGAAAGAATGTGAAGAGAGAAATTGGGAGTCAGTGAGTCTAGACAACACTTTGAGGTGTTTTGCCTTAAAGAAGAGCAAAGAAATGAGATGAAAGTTGACAGAATAAGTAGGATCAGTAAAATATTTAGTTGAGAAAAAGAATAACAAGGTTTGTAGTTTATAGGAAGGAAACAGATGCAGTAGAAAGAGGGACAATTTGATGGAATAATGATCTTGAGATGGCAAGAAGGGATGTGTGAGAGCACAAGTGAAAAGTTTGCACTTTCCTAGGAGCACAGACAATTTATTCACAATAACACGAAAGAGGACCCAGTATATAGGCTGTTTTTCAGGTTTGTAGATGCAATGATAGATTCTAGTGGAAGATCTCTTCTTATTGTTTCTTCATAAACTAGGAAATAAGGTCACAAACTGATACTGAGTACAGGAGTTAAAAATTGGAAGTTTGAGAAGAAAATTAAAACTACAAAATAATTAGGTAAGAGAAAAGGAGGGCTAATGAACAAGAAATATATATACAGTTGACCCTTGAACAACACAAGTTTGAGCAGTATGGTTACACATTGTTGTTGTTGTTATGTGCCGTCGAGTCAAACCCGACTCATAGCGACCCCTCCTTGGGTTTCCGAGGCAGTATCACTACAGAAGTAGGATTGCCCGACATTCCTTCCGAGGAGTGGCTGGTGGGTTTGAACCGCCAGCCGTCTGGTTAGCAGGCAAGTGTCTTAGCCACTATGTTACCAGAGCTCCTATGGTTACACATAGATGTAGAGTTTTCTCAAGATATGGATCTTGGAGAAATTCAAGAGCTAATAGATACCACAGCAGGGGAATTAAAAGAAGACTATCTGATGGCGATGAGTGCTTCTGAACCAGTCCCAGACAATACAAAGATGTAAAAGAAGCAGTACCATAAAATGAATTGACATTAGACGATCTGGCAGGAGGGGTTGTGATTATTCAAGACTACTTCTAACTTTTTAAAGATAGGGACCTTTCTTTGATGTGAGCACTGAAACTAAAACAGACAGTGGATAAAGGACAGGTACCATATAGAAACATTTTTAGAGAAATGAAAAAGCAAATGTCAGACAGAAATTATGGCATATTTCCATAAATTTACACTGAGTGTGCCTACGTATACTGGTGCTCTTTTCATCTCCTCCATGTTTTCTGCCTCTGCCACCCCTGAGACAGCACAACCAACCACTCTTCCTCCTATTCCTAAGCTTAGTCAACATGAAGAGAAGGATGAAAACTTTTTTGATGATCCACTTCCACTTAATGAATAGTTAATAATTATCATGCAATATAGTTAATAAATTTGTCAGTTGAGCATGTGTATGAGAGTCTTCATGTGAAAATCTAATAACTGTATGGCAAAAAACTTTGTTAATCAACTTTTCATGTTATCAATGAGACTTCCTGTCAACAGCAGGCTATCAGCAGGTAAGTTTTGGGGGAGTCAAAAGTTATATCCAGGTTCATGACTGTGGGGGGTGGGGGCTGGCACCACTAGCCCCTTGCATTTTTCAAGGGTCAAGTGTAGTCTGATTGCCAGACAATATTGAAGAGATTAATAATCATAAATTTAAAATGAAAGTTAATTATATAATCGTCTAGCATTCTCCAGTTGTAGGGATTCAGGCACAGATTAAGGAAAACTTTTGATGAAATTAGGCCTGTAGTTAGCCAAAATATGTGTAACAAAATGAGAAAGTAGAAAAAAGATTGAGGTTGTATTCCATAAAGTGAGTATGATATTAATAAAGTTAAATAAATAAAGAAGTTAAGCAGTTTAAGGAAAAAAATTAAGAGATAAGGCATAAAATGGAAAGTAAGTTAAATGAGTAAAATCAATGAATTGGAGGTCCAGGTGGATGTTATGGTTTTGGATTTGAGATTAAAAAGAAAAAGAATGATATGAACAAAAATAAAATAAATTATAGCAAAAGAAAGAGTAATGCTTGAAATTGTGATTAAGGACAGGTTGTGATTATTAGTAATGAAAAGGACTAGGCTATGGCATTGGGAAGGACTGCAAAGGGAGAGTGTAGGACAAGGTCATTGGAGGAAAAATGTCAAGGAACTAAGTAGTTACATTATTAGTGGATCATCTATGTAAATAAATTTCTTTTTTAAATCATGGGCCACTGACCATTGACACCAGCTCCCAGTTCCAGATAGTGCCCAACTGGATTAAGGTTAATCAAATCATCCTTCACAATGATTGATTAAGAAATGTCATGTGACCTTATGTGTGTCAATGAGATACACAAAAATTCACTCAGATATTCTGCATAAGTTCTTCCAAGATTTTTTTCTTCTTTCTTTTTCTGAAAAGGCTTTTAGGAGTAACAATATTTTTCATCTCCCACTTGTTATTATATATTGATGTGATGCCAGTGCCCCTTTGCCATCAAAGAGAATAAATAAATACAAAAAAGGAAAGTACTCAAATAATCACAGTTGGTTGTTATGTCTATCCTGAAGCTACTCCTACTTCAGGACTTCCATTTATGTGAGTCAATAAATCCTCTTGTTGTTTAAAGATAAACCTTGATGATAGGAATTTTTTCTCTCAGATAAAAATAAAATACTCATTGACATATATATAATAAAAATCACAAAATATTGGTGAAATTGTTTACATCAGGGTCTCAAAAATATAAATGGAAGCACTTAGAAATCTCACTTTCAAGGAGTAAATCTTTTTCATGGATAAACTAATTACTGTTGTTGCTATGTGCCGTCCAGTCAGACCTGACTCATAGTGACCCCTCCTTGGGTTTCTGAGGCAGTATCACTATGGAAGTAGATTGCCCAATCTTCCTTCCAAGGAGTGGCTA
>NW_006921926.1:3560393-3564198 GCF_000298275.1 Orycteropus afer afer | reverse complement strand
CAGACATCCATTAATCATCGGAACATGCAATGTATGAAGTATGAATCTAGGAAAATTGGAAGTTGTCAAAAATGAAATGGAATGCATAAAGATTGATATCCTCAGCATTAGTGAGCTGAAATGGAGTGGTTTTGGCCATTTTGAATCAGACAACCATGTGATCTACTATGTCGGGAATGACAGTTTGAAGAGGAATGGCGTGGCATTCAACATCACATACTAATTACTAGGCATCTTCCTTCTTCAGATTACTTACTGTAGGGAAGTACATACTCAACAAATTTTAGAAATTAAATTGAGAAAATAAATTTAAAAACAAAAACATCAAAACTGTCTGTAATAGAAATGAACAAGAGCATAAGAGTAAATCCACCACTTCTCTGTCGATTTGTTGTATTGCGGTGGCTTGGATGTTGCTGTGTTTCTGGAAGCTGTGCCACCAGTATTACATGCACAACAGGTCATACAGAGTAGACAGATTTCAGTAGAGTTTCTAGTATAGGACAGACTAGGAAAAATGATGTGGCCAGGTCCACTTCTGAAAAAATTGTCCACTGAAAATCTTATGAATAGGAGAGAAACATTGTCTGATATTGTGCTGGAAGATGAACCCTTCAGGTTGGAGGGCATTCAAAATATGACTGGGGAAGAACTACCTCTTCAAAGTTGAGTTGACTCAATGATGTGGCATGAGTAAAGCTTCCTGGACCTTCCTTCACTGATCCAGAATAACTCAAAATGAGAAAAAAAACAGCTACAAACCTCCATTAATATTTGGATATGAAATGTATGAAGTATGAATCTAGGAAAATTGGAAATTGTCAAAAATAAAATGGAACACATACAGATTGATATCTTAGGCATAAGTGAACTGAAGTGGATTGGTGTTGGCTATTTTGAATGGCACAATCATATGGTCTACTATGCAGGGAATGACAAATTGAAAAAGAATGGTGTCACATCAAAAAGAACATTTCAAGGTCTATCCTGAAGTACAATGCTGTCAGTGATAGTAAAATATTTGTACGTATACAAAGAGGAGAATTTAATACTGCTATTATAAAAATGTATGCACTTAACACTAAAGCCAAAGATGAAGAAATTGAAGACTTTTACTAACTTTGGCAATCTGAAATTGACCAAACATGCAATTAATTTGTATTGATAATTATTGGTGATTGAAATGTAATAGCTGGAAACAAAGAAGAAGCATGGGTAGTTGGAAATTAGAGCCTTGTTGGTGGAAATGATGTCAGAGATTGCAAGATAGAATTTTGCAAGTACAATTATTTATTCATTACAAATTCCTTTTTCAACAACATAAACTGTAACTATACCCCTGGACCTCACCAGATGCAATACACAGGAATCAAATAAACTACCTATGTAGAAAAAGACTATGAAGAAGCTCAATATCATCAATCAGAATAAGCAAGAGGCTGACTCTGGAGGAGAACGTCAATTAGTCATATGCAAGTTCAAGTTGAAGCTGAAGAATATTCAAACAAGTCCACAAGAGCCAAAATATGATCTTGAATATATCCAACCTGAATTTAGAAACAATCTGAAGAATAGATTTGACACACTTGGCACCAAAAGACCAGATGAGCTGTGGGAGGACATCAAGAACATCATACAAGAAGAAAACAAAAGTTCATTAAAAAGATAGAAAAGGAAGAGAAAATAAAAATGGATATCAGAAAAGACTACTTGCTCTTGAACATAGAATAGCTAAAGCTAATGGAAGAAATGATGGCATAAAAGAGCATAACAAAAAATTTCAAAGGATATCTTGAAAAGACTAAGTAAATTATTATAATGAAATGTGTAAAGACCTGTAGTTAGAAAATCAAAAGGAAAGAACATACTTGGTGTTTCTCAAGCTGAAAGACCTGAAACAAAAATTCAAGCCTCCAGTTGCAATACTGAAGGATTCTATGGACAAAATATTGAACAGTGCAGGAAGTATCAAAAGAAAGTGGAAGGAATACACTGAGTCACATTACCAAAAATAATTGGTCAACAGTCAACCATTTCAGGAGTCAGTTTATGATCAATGACCGATGGTACTGAAGGAAGAAGTCAAAGCTGCATTGAAGAAATTGGCAAAAAACAAATCTCCAGGAATTGATGGAATACCCATTGAGATGTTTTAACAGATGGATGCAGTGCTAGAAGCATTTACATATTTATGCCAAGAAATGTGGACGATATCTACCTGGCAAACTGACTGGATGAGATCCATATTTGTGGCCATTTCAAAGAAAGACAATCCAACAAAATGTGGAAATTATTGACAGGGAACTGCCAAAAATTCAAATCAGATTCAGAAGAGAATACAGAATAAGGATATCATTGCTGATATCCAATGTATCTATCTTGACAGAAAGTAAAGAATACCAGAATGCTATTTACCAGAGTTATATTGACTGTACAAAGGCATTCAACTTGTAAATAATAACAAATCATAGATAACATTGTAAATAATTGGAATTCCAGAAAACTTAAGTGTCCTCATGAGCAACCTGACATAGACCAAGAGGCAGTCATTCTAACAGAATAAGGGGGTAGTGCATGGTTTAAAATCGTGAAACGTGTGCATCAGGGCTGTATCTTTACACCATACTTACTCAATTTGTATGCTGAGCAAATAATCCAAAAGCTAAGCTATATGAAGAATAGTGCAGCATCTAGATTGAGGAAAGACTTGTTAATCTATGATATGCAAATGACACAACCTTGCTTGCTGAAAGTGAAGAAGATTTGAAGCCCTTATTGATGAAGATTAAAGACTACAACCTTCAGTTGGAATATATACACCTCAACATAAAGAAAACAAAGATTTTCAAAACTATACCAATAGGCAACATTGTGATAAATGGAGAAAAGATTGAAGTTGTCAGGGATTTGATTTTGCTTGGACCCACAATCACCATCCTTGGAAGCAGCAGTCAAGAAAGTGAAGGATGTATCTGATTGTGTGAATCTGCTACAAAAGACTTCTTTAAAGTGTTAATGAGCTTTGAAGAGTAAGGTGTGCCTGACCCAAGCCATGGTATTTTGCAATAGCCTCATGTGCATGTGAGAACTATAATGAATAAAGAAGATTGCAGAAAAATTCATGCATTTCAGTTGTGGTGCTGTCAAAGAATATTGAATGTGCCATGGACTGATAGAATAATGAACATATCTGCCTTGGAGGAAGTACAGCTGGACTGCACCTTAGAAATGTGGGTGGCCAAACTTCATCATCACTCATACTTTGGTCATGTTATCAGAAAGGACCAATCCCTGGTGAAGGATATCATGCTTCATAAAGTAGAGGGTCAGCAAAAATATGGAATACTCTCCATGAGATGGTTGACACAGTGGCTGCAAGGATGGGCTTAAGCACAGTAATGATTGTGAGGGTGCCCCAAGACCAGACAGTGTTTTATTCTTTTGTACATAGGGTTGTTATGAGTTAGAACTGATTGGAAAGCACCTAAGAAAAGCAACAGTATATAGGTATTGGAAATTGGTGTTGGTGATCAAAAAGATGTTGGAGAATATGAAATATTTACATATTTTATAATAATTTCACATGAAAGAAAGTAGTTCCAATAATTAGGGTAAAACCACTAAACCCACTGCCATAGAATTGATTGCAGCTCATAAAGACCCTAAAGGACAGAGAAGAATTGCTCCATAGGATTTCCATAAATGTTTACAGAAGCAGACTGCATCATTTTTTTTCCCATGGAGCACTGATAGGTTCAAACTGCTGACCTTTTGATTAACAATGGAATGCTTTTTTTTTTTTTTT
>NW_006921926.1:3556405-3559796 GCF_000298275.1 Orycteropus afer afer | reverse complement strand
GAGGAGTGGCTGGTGGGTTTGAACTGCCAGCCTTCTGGTTAGCAGTCAAGTGCCTTAGACACTGTGCTATCAGAGCTCCTGGGAAATCATTAGTGATATTTAAATGACTGAAATCTATTCCTTTAAGAAGAAATAGGAAATCAAATCAAAGTTGATTTTCAGCCATATAGCTCTCAAAGTAACAAGGAAAACTTGAAGACACAAAAAATATAAGAAGAAAATGGGAGTTACTAGTTTGTGTCTAACAGGCCATTCATAGAAGTCTACCCATATGTGTGTGTGTGTGTGTGTGTGTGTGTGTATAAAGAAAAAAACAAACCAAACTCACTGCCATCAAGTCGATATCAACTCATAGTGACCCCTCCTTGGGTTTCCAAGGTGGTATCTCTATGGAAGTAGATGATTCAGTCTTCCTTCTGAGTAGTGGCTGGTGGGTTTGAACCACCAGCCTTCTGGTTAGCAGTCAAATGTCTTAGGTACTGTGCCACCAGTGCTCCCACTCATATGTATAGGAAGCAAAAATAATTTGGGAAATATAACTGATTAATTTTGTAAAACTACAAAATATGTAGTAAAATGGATTAATAGTCCCAATTATTGCCTTAAAGTGCAATAAGAGGATTAACCATCCCTATACCTACCCCTGTGATTTGCAATGTTCCTCTCTATGGATGTTTGCCAAGGATATATGAAATATGAAGTGAGGTTCATTGCAGAAGGTTTAAGAATAATTGTTAAGTTTTGCATTTTTTTGTTGTTCTGCCATAAGAATAGCATATTCCCAAACAGGATTTATTCTTCAATCTGGATCTTAGAATGAAGAGTCTCACATGTAAAGTGAGAACCAACCTACAGCACACACATAAAGGAGAAGCTAGCCTTTATTGCTATAAATCAGAGATTTGGGTATTGTTTGTTATTGCACATAACCTTGCAAACAGTGACTAACATAAAACATTCAAACAACAAGCGTACGTAAAGGATCTACACAAAAAAGAGCTAATTTCAAGAAACTCCCTTGGGAGTCAAAAATAAATAAATAAGATGCACGTCATAGCGACCTCTCCTTGGGTTTCCCAGATTGTATCTCTGTGGAAGTAGCTTGCCCAATGTTCCTTCTGAGGAGTGGCTGGTGGGTTTGAACCGCCAGCCTTCTGGTTAGCAGTCAAATACCTTAGACACTACACCACCAGAGCTCCCTGTTTATAGGAGCTAGCCATAATTATAATTATAGCCACAGCATATTGAAGATAAAGTTAGATTTATATTGATAGTCAAAAGAAAGAAAAATAGCTAAAAATAAATTTTATTTTTCTCTGGCTCCATCTGCTCTTCATCTTCTGAATCTTTGTCCACAGAGTCTTTCCAGATATTTTCATATAAAGCTTTGGAATACATCAAGGGAGGGTGAAGATTAGTCTTCTAGGTTATCCTGTGGCAACTACCATTTTTCCTCCTCTCTGGCTCAGTTTGCTGCACAGATGTCTTCTGTATATGCCAACATAAAAAAGATTATTTCCACAACTAGTGCACACTAGAGGCACTGTCACTACTGCTGGTATCTCCTGGAGTCTGTGCTGAGGTTTCCAATGCCAGATATCCAGGGAGCTGATGTCTGCAAGAACGGTACAGTCTATGTTTTTGCTAAAGTGGCAGTTGCTAACAAAGCCTCCATGACCAATTCTGTTGACTGATTATGCTACCAATTGTTTCAGAAATATTAATAAAAGTGCTCATTTACTTTAGTTATGACTCACTTTTTTGTTTCTTTTAGTTGACTTGTATACCTCAGGAAAAAAAAAGAAAAAGATGATTCTATGCTGCTGGACCAGAAGACTTTTTAAATAACTAACTTCATTCTGTATTCAAACTCTTCTCTATTCAATCTTGCTAGCATAATGCATCTGAACCCAACATCTATAACTTTGTCCTAAGGCAAATTCTTTTACAGGTGGGTTTTAGTTCCCTCATATACTGTTTGAGCAGTTCTCCAGTGACACATGCCCAGACATTCATTCAATAGATGTGTATTGAAGGCCTACTTCATATTCGACATTATGTTAGCTACTGGAGATGAAATGATGAGTGAAACCACAGTCTTAGACCTCAAGAAGCTTAGAGTCTAGTGAGTAAAACTAAAAAGTAAACAGAAAATGTCACCAGAGCTCCTTACATGAACCCAATGAGGGTAAATGATTCTGTGTTAGTGGGCAGGGTAGGTTTTCCTGGAGAAAATAACATCTAAGCTCAAATATAATGAATGAGAAAAATTACACTATCAAATAGCATCTAGAAAAGCAGAAGAGGAAGAAGAAACAGTATTTTCAAAGGCTCTAGTGGTAGTGCCTAAGGCATTTGACTGCAAACCAGAAGACTGGAGGTTCAAACCCTCCAGCCATTCCTCAGAAGGAATGTTGGGCAATCAACTTCTGTCATGATACCATCTTGGAAACCCAAGGAGGGGTCACTATGAGTTGGATCTGACTCAACAGCAGTGCATTGTGTTGCGTTAGAATTGAGAGAAAGTGTTATTAGTTTAGGGAACTGATATTCAGACAACATAGATGGCTCCATATGGAGCATACACTTTATTACGAGAGCAGGGCAGTATTACTTTATACTCCATGCCTGGTAGGTACCTATATAGTAGTTACTCAGTAAGAATGAAAAAAATTAATGATACAACACTGCCAAGATTAAAAAGATTGGCAAGGGATGTAGATGGAAAGATAACTGGGAACCAGATCATGAAGGTCTTCCTAAGGCACATAACTATTCTGAATCCAAGATCAACTAAAAACTGTTGATGTGTTTGAATGAGAGTAAGGAGATAATTATATGTTCATTTCACTGCATTGTGAACAATGGTTTAGACTGATGACTAAGAGTAAAGGAAGGAGTTTCACTTAAGAGATCTTAGAAGTCATTATCTAATACAGATAATAACTAATACGCATTCTACCTTTATTATTGGCCTACCCCTATTCTGCCTTACATATGGATAAGGTAAAGCTTTCGAGACCTCCATTTGCTGATGTGGCACCACTCAAATTGAAGAGAAACAGCGGTAAACATCCATTAATAATCAGAACATGGAAAGTATGAAGTATGAAGCTAGGAAAATTGGAAGTTGTCAAAAATGAAATGGAACGCATAAAGATTGATATCCTAGGAATTAGTGAGCTGAAATGGACTGTTTTTGGCCATTTTGTATCAGACAACCATATGATCTACTATGCTGGGAATGACAGTTTAAAGAGGAATGGCATGGCATTCATCATCACAAAGGATATTTCAAGATCTGTCCTGAAGTACAATGCTGTCAGTGATAGGATAATATCCATATGCCTACAAGGAACACCCGCTAATATGACTATTATTCAAATTTATG
>NW_006921926.1:3555119-3555940 GCF_000298275.1 Orycteropus afer afer | reverse complement strand
ATGACAGAAGAGACTCTGAAACTTGCCCTTGAGCAGAGAATAGCTAAAGCAAATGGAAGAAATGACAAGATAAAAGAATTGAACCAAAGATTTCAAAGAGCAGCTCTAGAAGACAAAGCCAATTACTATAATGAAATGTGCAAAGACCTGGAGTTAGAAAACCAAAAGTGAAGAACATGCTTGGCATTTCTAAAGCTGAAAGAATTGAGGAAACAATTTAAGCATCAAGTTGCAATACTGAAAGATTCTAAGGGCAAACTATTGAAAGATGCAGGGAACATCAAAAGAAGATGGAAGGAATACACAGTCACTATACCAAAAAGAACTGGTCAATCTTCATCCATTTCAGGAGGTGGCATATGATCAAGAACCAATGGTACTGAAGGAGGAAGTTGAAGCTGCAATGAAGGAATTAGCAAAGAACAAGGCTTGGGGAATTGACGGAATACCCATTGAGATATTTCAACAAATGGATGCCCCATTGGAGGCACTCACTTGGTTATGCCAGGAGATTTGGAAGACAGCTACTTGGCCAACTGACTGGAAGAGATATGTATTTGTACCCATTCCAAAGAAAGGTGATCCCACAGAGTGTGGATATTATTGAGCAATATCATTAATATCTCATGCAAGTAAGATCTTAGAAACTAATTCAAAAACGGATGCAGCAGTATATTGACAGAGAACTTCCAGGGGTGCAAGCTGGATTCAGAAGAGGACGTGGAACAAGGGATATGAGAGGTGCTGTAAGATAGATGTTGGCTCACAGCAAAGAATACCAGAAAGATGTTTATTTGTGTTTTATTGACTATGCAAAGATA
>NW_006921926.1:3553133-3554205 GCF_000298275.1 Orycteropus afer afer | reverse complement strand
CTCAAAATACCATGGACTGCTAAAAGAACTAACAGATCTGTCCTGGAGAAAGTACAGCCGAAATGCTCCTTGGAAGTGAAAATGGCCAGACTTTGTCTCACCTACTTTGGTCATGTTGTCAGAAGGGACCATTCCCTGGAGAAGAATGTCATGCTTGGTAGGGTAGAGGGTCGCCGAAAGAAGGGAAGGTCTTCAACGAGATGAATTGACACGGTGGCTATGACGATGCACTCAAATATAGCAAGGATCGTGGAGCTGGTGCGGGATTGGGCAGTGTTTCCTTCTGCTATGCATGGGGCCGCTATGAATTGGAAACGACTCGATGTCACCTAACAACAACAACATCCTTATTCTGTAGGACTCCTGGTGGTGCAGTGGTTAAGCACTTGGCTGCTCACTGAAAGGTCCGCAGTTGCAATTCAGTAGTACTGCCACAGCAGAAAAGACTTAAAGATCTGCTCTCATATCCTAGGATCAATTCTATTATGGAGCAGTCCTACTCTGTCCTATAGGGTCACTATTAGTTAGAATCAACTCAAGGACACACAACAATAACAACAACAATCCTACTCTAAATATTTTATATGCTTTTTCTTATTTAATGTTGTAAAAAACTCAATGGAAGTAGGTGACAATATTTCCCACCTTTTACAAAGGATATTGAATCACAGGGAGGTTAAGAAATCAGCTTAAGTTCAAATACCTAGAAAATAGGTAAGTAGATGAACCAGGACTTCAAATTCCATACATTTAACCTCTTTGTTATTTTCTACATCATAGATAAAAATGATGGCAATTTACACATTTTAAAAATATGGTATTTATACAAAAATGTGTTGCAGAAAGAAGGATATAAAGAAGGAAAAATTGACAAAACTTGGTACAGGATTAGATGGCTCTAGTGTGGGTAAGGAAATTAAAATCAAGAATGAAATCTGAGTTTCTAGCTTAGGGCAAGTGAGAAAGCAACAAAAAGGATTTGAGAGATATTGGGATAACACATGCTGGGTTGAAAGTTCCTGTGAGATACCCCCATAGGCAAATATTGAATGTTGTTGTTGTTGTTTGCCAT
>NW_006921926.1:3548952-3552862 GCF_000298275.1 Orycteropus afer afer | reverse complement strand
CATTAATTCAATGACTATTTGTAGCATGAGAAGAGAACAAAGGATAGAATCCTGAAGTATATGTATAATTGAGGGGCATCAAAAGAGAGATGTTTCCACAAAAGAAATAGTTAAGAGGAAATCCAGAAGACTGTGATATCAAAGAGCAAGTATTTCAACAAAGGAGGAACAGTTAATACCATGAAATACTGCAGAGATGTCAACTAAGTTGCTTGAATCTATCCGGTGGATTTTAGCAGCAAGAAGGTAAATTATAACTGAAAAAAATAAAAAAAAGGGGGTGAGGGGAACAGAATGAAAGTCTTTCTGAGAGTGAGAAACTCAACCTATACCTCATGCTCCAAAATGAGTTGACTTCTAAGAAAATGGAAGGAAAAGATTAGAAGAGTACAATTTAAGAAAAAAGAGGTTGGATTTAATGTTTTCTTTCAAGTTGGAAGAATCAACTTCAGCTAGTTTATCAATAAGATGGGACATTTTTACAAGTATCAAGTGTCTCAATGTAATCCGGGATAGGAATTAAGCAAGGCTATTAGAAAAGTGTAGTAAGCAGCCTCCAAAATGACGCCCCCCCCCCCCGCCGAAGATCCCTGCCTCTTAGAACTCATGCTAGGAATGAATGTAATCCTCTCCTGGTGAAGATGGTTTGGACCTACTGACTCATTTTTGACGAGGGAAATATGGCAAAAGTGATAGAATGCCATTCCCAGTATTAGGTTTCAAAAATACTGTAACTTCTCTCTCAGTTACCGTCTTCCTTCCCCTACCTCTTCTCCTAGTAGTTGTTCCAGATGAAGACAGCACCATATTATGAGTTGTCCTTTAGAAAGTCTATGTGAAAAGGAACTGATATCTTAGCCAATGGCCAGCAAAGATCTGAGCACTGCTAACAACCACCACAAAAGTGGGCTTGGTAGTGAATCTTTTGGAGCATGCCAATAGCCATGTGAGTAAGCATGGACTTGGATTCTCCCTCAGTCAAACCTTGGGATGACCTTGGGTTGAGCCCTAGTGGATACTTTGATTGCAAGCCAGCTTAGCTTGAGCCAGGGGCATCCAGTTTAGCTATGCCTACATTCTTGGGTAACAGAAAGGGTTAGATAATAAATGTTGTATCAAGCTGTTAAATTTTGGGATAATTTGTTAAAAAGTAATAGACAACTAATACAGTTTTAGTACCTTTAAGTGGAGTGCAGCCAATGACAATATATACCTAAAAATTCTTTGGAACCAAGCAGTGGCCAGAGACTTGAAGCATTCTGAGCATCATGTCAGAGAAAGCCTGCACTGAAATGAACAACCAGTTCATAGAAATCTTGACTTGGAGAACGTTACCTGTTAGTCAAATGGAGGTAAGGGACAGTTACTGAAAACCGGAGCAAGGGAAAACCTTGCTATATAATGGCAGAGAGATTAGAAACACTATTATCTTCTTTAATATGGAAAATAAGAAATGTATCTAATGAACTAGATAATGTAGCTACAGATATTTATAAGCAAAATTTGGAAAGTACACTCAAGTGTCTTTTTGCTGCCTGTAGTGAAGGAAGGTTGGGCACTCCTACTTCCGTAGTGATACTACCTCGGAAACCCAAGGAAGGGTCGCTATGAGTCAGGGCTGACTCGATGGCAAATAACAACAACAACAACAACAGTGAAAACACATAAAGAGAGATTAAAGGAGCAAGGACTTGATGATTCTGAAAATCCTCATCCTCTCTACATTGCAAAAAGGTTGCTAGAATTAAGAACTTCTGAGAAAAGTTCAAAGCAAGATCACTGCCAGGAGAATGTGGTCTAAAGATGAAGTGAAGGGTGTTTATATAAACATTTTTTGTTGACACCTCAGAAATATCAAAAGTAGTACCTCAGAGTATAATTCAGTCAAACAAAATGACCTGCAAAAACATTAAGAGTGTTCTTCACAACAGGCCTCCTGGAAGATTAACGGTGTCTTTCCTTCAACCATCTTGGCAGAAGTCCAAGGTAGAAAGGAGCTGTTGTGGGTTGACTTGTATCACTCAAAAAAAGATATATTCAAGACCTAACCCTTTGTTGTGGATCAACTTGAGTCCCTCTAAAATATGTGTCAATTTAGCTAAGACGTGATTCCCAGTACTACGTGATTATCCTCCATTCTGTGATGTATTGTAAATGCTAACCTTTGCCTGTCGTTAATAAGGCAGGCTTAGGTCATGTTAAGAAAGACTGTGTTATGTTTTTCATGTTAATGAGGCAAGATTAGGGTGAAATGCAATACTCTTAGGTCACAGCTCTTGGCCTTAGAGTATGGCCTGCACCACCTTTTATCTTATAAGACATAGAAGAAGACAGAAGCATGCAGAGAAGGGGAGATCTGATAACTGCAAAGAAAGAAGAGCTAAAAAGCAAAGTGCATCCTTTGGACTGAGTTCTTGCACTGAGAACTGCCTAGACCCAGGGGAAGATTGATGTCAAGACACATGTAGATCTCCAAGGTATGCTGGCCTGTGAATGTTAAAAGGAGAAAAATGACCTTCCTTCAGATCAGACAGGACGAGAAAGTTTTCCCCTAGACCCTGTGCTCTGAATTCAGACTTCTAACTTCCTCAACTGCCAGAGAGTAAATTTCTGTTTGTGAAAGCCATCCATTTGTGTAGTATTTCTGTTATAGCAGCACTAGATAAGTAAGAAAGCCCTGGTACCTGTGAATGTGACTTTATGTGGAAACACAATGTCTGGAGATATAATCAAGTTAAGGAGATACTGAATGTGGGTGGGCCTTAGTCCAATGACTGATGTCCATATAAGAAATCAGAGACACAGAGGCACATAGGGAGAATGCCATGTGACAGTGGAGGTAAAGATAAGATTTTATAGCTGCAAGCCAATGAACACCAAGGATTTCTACCAACCAGCAGAAGCTAGGACAAGGCAAGAAAGAATCCTTCCCTAGATCCTTCAAAGAGATCATGACCCTATTTTTGATTTTGATGGTGGTAGTTCTAACCTGCAGAACTGTGAAACAATAAATTTCTACATTTTTAAGTCATCCAGTTTGTAGTAATTTGTTATAGCAGCCCAGAGAGTGTAATGTAGGTGTTTATATCAAAGAGATTTGTGAGTGACACTTTTATCTAATGAAGTAAACTCCAGTGGCATTCATAGAAGACCATAATGCTTTTGAGAGAATTACATCTAGCAAGCAAAAATGGAGTCCACTTGGACTGAAAGAGAAAGAGACAAATAGATGAAAATAGGTCATTGAAATATCAAAAATTCTCATAGCAGGGAAAATAGTGAGAAAAAGTTCCCAGATGCAAAAATATTCTGCATTTCATGAAAATGGAAGGATGACTAAGAAGGTTAAACCAAGAGCTCAGAGTGTGGAGCCAATATCACATGGAGAATTCTTCTTAGGATTTGAGACCTAATCAAATTATTTCCAACATTTTTCCAATTAGGTTTCAGCATTCCTAATTTAAGGATCAAGGATTTCTTTATGCTTCCCATTTATTGCCTATTAAAAACAGGAATGTCTATATGGGTTATCCTATTTTATAAATCTTAAAGGAGCCCTGGTGGCAGAAAGAGTTAAGTTCTTCACTGCTAACCGAAAGCCTGAAGGTTCAAATTCATCCAGCAACTCCGTGGAAGAAAGACCCAGTGATCTGCTTCCATAAAGATTACAGCCTAGAAAACCCTACATAACCTATAGTTATAATCTGCCTATGTGTCAAAATCAACTCAATGGCACCTAACGACAACAACAACAAATACCTGCCTCATCATAGGCTTGTATCCACCAGAGGGGTGTTGATAATTTGTATCTTCAATTTCATAGACCTGCAATTAAGACAAACTGTATTCAAGGAACTATATTTAAGAAATTTCATTCAAAGAGACTTGTTTGCAGTTGGTCCTGATTTAT
>NW_006921926.1:3545917-3548612 GCF_000298275.1 Orycteropus afer afer | reverse complement strand
CTCTGTTGGTAGTCTCTGCTTGTTTATACTGCTCTCTTTGTGTACATCACAGTAGAAAACATGGCTATCCTTGGGGACCAAATTCCTGGAGAATTAATGGGTGACTTTCAGTCAGTTATCTTCTCTAGTTACAGCAAATATGGTCAAAGGGGACTGATCATAATGTGTATACCCATGACAACCATCATTGCTATTCATGGGTGAGGGCTGGTGTCAGTTAAGCAAGGTCTTAAAGAGCTAAGCACACACAACCTGAGACTATATACTAAAAGAAAGTTCCCTTTTGAGTTTCTTAAAGTCATGTTTTCACAACTCATATGACAACCATCTCTGAATATACAATATGTTGAATTTTCTATACTTCTCCAACCTAAAAACTGCTATCATGAATTTTAAGTCATGTCGGATCATTCAACTATGTAGTTTTTTAATTGCTTTTTGCATGCCTGGGGAGACTCTTTCTTGAAGAGAGGAATTATTTTCACTTTCTAAAATATTTAATACAAAGGATTATTGTCTGAGGCTGGGTTCTCTAGAGGAGCAACAACCCATAGTTATGAAACAACCCCATGAAGACTATTATATTAAATAGTTGATGTACTTACAATGGTTTGTAATAATAAATGGTGTTACTTCGAAATGTGTATCAAACATTATTATTAATAATATATTATGTTAAAGATGTTTTAGTGTATCTGGAAGTGTTTCTTTAATGTTATTTATTCATAGAAAGGTACACTATATGCTGAGGAAAACATTCAACTAACTAATGTTAGGTACGAACCATAGCTAACTGTTCTGACTTACGTACAAATTCGATTTACAGACAGATTTAGGAACAGAACTCATTCTATCTATATATAAATATATATTGAGAGATACTTATTTCATGGAAATGGTTCACACAATTATGGAGGCTGGCAAGTCCCAAATCCATTGGTCAGGCATCAGGTTGGAGAGTTCTCCTGAATCATATGTTTATAGGGGCTAATGAACCCTAAATTGGCAGGTCAGATGAAAGGCTGCTGGTTCATGGGGCTACAGAGCTGGCAAATCTCAAATTCTGCAGGTCAGATGGCAGTGCTGGTTCACTTCCCAAGAACTGGAGATCAGAGGGTGATGAAACAGATGCAGGATAAAGAAAGACAAGTTCTGCTGGAATATCCATATATATTGATGCAGGCCACACCTCCAAGGAAATTCCCTTCTCAACTTATTGGCTGCTCATATCAGATCATAAAACAGAGGATTATTACATACTATCTGCCAAACCACTGAGAATCATGCCCTAACTAAACTAACACATAACCTTCACCATCACTATCCAGCCTTTGTCAACTTGGCACCTGTACACATTTCCCTAAATCATACATAAGCTCTAAATAAAGACAATTATAAAATTGAAGTGCAGCCAGAATGCTCCTTGGAAGCAAGAATGGCCAGACTTCGTCTCACCTATTTTGGTCATGTTGTAAGAAGGGACCATTCCCTGGAGAAGGATGTCATGCTTGGTAGGGTGGAGGGTCAACGAAAGAGGGGGAGGCCTGCAACGAGATGGATTGACACGGTGGCTGCGATGATGGCTCAAGTATAGCAGGGATTGTGGGGCTGGCGCGGGATCGGGCAGTGTTTCGTTCTGCTGTGCACGGGGTCACTATGAGTTGGAAACGACTCGACAACACTTAACAACAACAACAACAACATAAAATAATACTTGTGCTAACATTACACAAGTAACACATATATGATTGAAACCACACTAACCTCATTTCCATCTTATATTTTATACTAAGTAATGGAAGATTAGGAGATCTGGTGGTAGTAGTTTGGACAATCTACTTCCTCAGAGATACTGCCTCAGAAACCTAGAGAGGGTTTGCTATGAGTCCAGTTGATGTGAGAGCAGCGAGTTTTGTTCTTTTTTGTTTAATGAAATTAGAGCAGGTGGGAGAACAAAGATAATTGGCATAAATATGTATGTGTACATGTGTAAAGACACACACATACATGTATAACAAAACAAGAAATAAATGCTAAAAAAAATTACAATCCTCATTTCTACAACTGCTCGCATGGCTGTAGCTGGTATTTAGAACTCCCTTCTTTTACCACCCATTCTGTATTCCCTTTGCTTTCAGCAAGCAACTCAGCTGGTTGCGGTTCTTTGCTTAATAGTGTCACCCAAACTTTCATTCCTGGGCCATTAGTAATCATGTCAGAACTGGGTTCCTGTAGCCTTATATTGACTTTAATTACCAGGCATAGTACTATAAGAGACATCCTAAGGAACCTCCTGTATTCCAAACATACTTGTCTTTATTTACCCCTATTATGTAATATCAATCTGAATTCCCCTTGATAATTAGGATCAATCAGTTGAGCCAATATAGTAACTAAATTATTTGTCTGTTGATCAGGAGACATGAGGAGCCCAAAGTGACCCGTGGCATTCTTAACTTGCAGTTCAGTGGAATCATTGGTTTCTCCTGGTAGAAGTATTTCTCCTTTTGGGACTACTATCTCTAGACACTCAGAGCACAAAACAGAGGGTTGTGGTACAGGAACCAAAATTTGTGTAAGTCTCTAGGAGTAATAGTGAGTGGTGCCACTCCCATTTCCAGCCCTTGATTCCTGGACCTATGAATTCTGACTGTCTTTGGCTGGGTTCTCTAGAGAAGCAAAATTAGTAAAGCTT
>NW_006921926.1:3503691-3542375 GCF_000298275.1 Orycteropus afer afer | reverse complement strand
TCCCTGAATTGTCTCTGGGGCTAACTGCTCCTCTGTCCGGGTCCCTGGCTTTTATTCACTTTCTCCTGCTTTTCCGGCCTGCTACTCTGGGTGGGCCTGAGTTTCCTCTCCTCACCTAAGCCCTTCGGCTGATTGCTCTTCTCTCTGGCTTCCTGGCTTTTATCCCCTTTCTCCTGCTCTTCCGGCCTGCTACTTGGGCATCTTTGAGTTGTCTCTCCTCACCTGTAACCCTGGGGTTGACATGAGGAACATGGTAAGATCAGTGAATTCCATGACTATGTGCCCACTGTTGCACATCATCTGCTGTGATGTGAGATTCTTGATCCAAGGCAATGCTGTGTGGGATAATGTTATGGTGAAAAGGGTATTCTGTAAGCCAATGGATGGTAGTTTTGGCAGAAGCATTCAATGAAAGGAAGGCAAATACATATCCAGAGTATCTATCCTGGTAAGAACAAAACATGATGTTTTCTGTGATGGAATGCTGTTGTTTTGTGCCATCGTCTCCTACACATAATGGCCCTCCTTGGGTTTCGGAGGTGGTATCTCTACAGAAGTAGATTGTCCAATCTTTCTTCTGAGGAGTGGCGGCTGGTGGGTTTGAACTGCCAACTTTCTGGTTCCAATGTAATTAACTTGCCGCAAGATGGCTGGCTGATCACCCTTAAGAAGGTGCCATATCATGGACTCAGTGTTAGTCTCTGCTGCTAGAAGATGGGGCACTTAGCAGTGGCTGTAGCCAGATCAGCCTTGGTGAGTGGAAGTCCATATTGCTGAGCCCAAAGTTACCTTCACCCCTGCCACCATGAGCCCATTGGGAAATGACAGGAGTGGCTAGGGAAAAAGGTTGACTAGTATCCACGGAATGCATCATCCTATCCAACTGTTTATCCAATTGGTTATCCAATCCTTCTCTACCAAGATCACTCTCTGTTGAGCATTCACATGAGACACAAATATCTTACCTTCTTTGGCCCATTCAAAGAGGTCTATACACATGCACTTTCTCCATACCTCCTTGTCACCAATTTTCCAATCATGTTCCTTCCAAGTTCCCAATCATCTAGCCGAATAATTGGCCATTACCTATGAATGGAAGGTCTGGTGGTGTAGTGCCTAAGGCATTTGACTGCTAACCAGAAGGCTGGCAGTTCAAACCCACCAGCCAATCCTCAGAAGAAAGATTGGGCAATCTACTTCTGTAGTGATACTGCCTCGGAAACCCAAGAAGGGGTCACTATGAATAAGTATATAATCATATATCTAGCTATCTCTCCTTACAAGAAAAATGAACAACCAGGTACATTGCTCAAAGTTTTGCCCAGTGCGAACGTTTTCCTTCATGACTGTCCTTCAGGAAGTTCCCTAGAAGGGGCTTCATTTGTTGCTGTTGTCCACTGCCAAGTGGACATCTGTAAATCAGGCATGAGTTTTCTCTTCCTCAGTCAACTGATCATAAGGAATTCCCCATGAGGCCACAGGTGCTGACTAGCAGAAAGAAGGTAATGTGACAGGAGTGAGAACTATAT
The DNA here is from genome assembly GCF_000298275.1 of Orycteropus afer afer. Taxonomy (NCBI): domain Eukaryota; kingdom Metazoa; phylum Chordata; class Mammalia; order Tubulidentata; family Orycteropodidae; genus Orycteropus; species Orycteropus afer. Next base: position 3,540,846 of record NW_006921926.1, on the reverse strand, counting down.
GCATTTGGGACACTTCCTCATGTAACTTACTTGTGCCTTTAGAGTCTATTCAAGTCTAACTTCATGTGTCACTTTCATTTAATAATGGAGCACTGCTGTACATATCTAACTTTATGACTCTGTGGATCAGTTTATGATAGGCAGTTCAGGACACATAGTGACTTGCTGGCTCATGGTTAAGCATTCAGTCTCTACTAAGGATCAATAACAAGGCAAAAGTTGTGTCTCAAAAGGAGAACAGTTATCTGCCGATGATGGCAGGGCTTTGCTCCAAAATCTTAAGGATCTGTGCTGCAAATCACCAATAGGGGCCAGCCAAAAACCCCAAATATCATCTCTATATGCCACTGATGCTTCAGGAACCACTGGTCCAGCCAGTCATATGGCCCAACTGGCAGAGAAGCTTTTGTGGCAGCCTGAATCTATGGCAGAGGTTTCTCTTCTTCTGGGCCCTATTCAAAACCAATAGCTTTTTTGGTCTCTTGATCAATAGGCTAAAGTAACACACCCAAATGAGGGAGGGATATGATGCCTCCAAAATCCAAAGAGACTCAATAGTACTTCCTTTTTAGTTGTAGGCTGGACCAGATGCAACAACTTATCCTTCATTTTAGAAGGAATAGCTTCACTTGCTCCACACTACTGGACTCCTAGCAATTTCCCTGATTTGGAAGGTCCCTGAGTTTTTGTCAGATTAATCTCCCATCCTCTCTCATGGAAATGTCTTACTAATAAGTCATTGATATTTCTTCCTTACTAGGTGCAATCAGCATAATGACATCAATGCAATGTACCAGTGTGATGTTTTATGGAAGGGAAAGGCAATCAAGGTCCATGCAGACTAAATTATAAAATAAGGTTGGAGTGTGGTATGCCCCTGAAGTAGGACAATAAAGATGAAGACAAACTGCTTCTGGTGATTCTTTGCAACAAAATCAAGAAAAAATGCATTGGCCAGATCAATAGCTGTGTACCCGGTATCAGGAGATGCATTAATTTGCTCAAGCAATGAAAGCACATCTGGAAAAGCATCTGAAATTGGAATCACCACCTGGCTAATTTTATGATAATCCACTGTCATTCTCCAAGGTCCATCTGTTTTTGAACAGGCCAAATAGGCAAACTGAATGTGAGTGTGGTGGAAATCACCACTCTTGCATCCTTCAAGTCCTTGATGGTGGCACTAATCTCTGCAATCCCTCCAGGAATGTGGTATTGCTTTTGATTTACTATTTTCCTAGGTAGCAGCATTTCTAATGGCTTCCATGTGGCTTTTCTTACCATAATAGCCCTTGCTTCATATGACAAAGATCTAATATGGCAGTTCTATTAGTTGTCGAATATGTCTGTTCCACTCAGGCATTCTGGAACTGGGAAAATCACCACAGGATAGGCTCAAAGACCCACTGGACCCACTGTAAGATGGACCTCAGCTAATATTCCATTAATAACCTGAACTCTATATGCCCCTACTCTGAGTGGTGGGTCACAGTGATATTTTGTGTCTCTTGAAATTAGTATCAGTTCAGAACCATTCTCCAATCCCCAAAAAGTCTGAGCACTTCCTTTTCCACAGTGAGTAGCTGTTGTTGTTGTTATGTGCCGTCGAGTCAGACCCGACTCATAGCGACCCCTCCTTGGGTTTCCAAGGAAGTATCATTATGGAAGTAGATTGCTCAAGCTTCCTTCCAAGGAGTAGCTGGTGGGTTTGAACCATCAGCCTTCTGGTTAGCAGTCAAGTGCCTTACGCATTACACTACCAGAGCTCCTCAGTGAGTAGCTACTCTCGTATAAACTTTTGGAAGTGCAGTAGCATCCTTCCTCAAGGAGACCCAGCCTTCCTTTCATTCAAGGAGTTGTGAATCTGTAAATTGGCTCAGGTCTGAGAATTGATTGAGGGGTGGTGACTCTCTAGTCTGGTGATTCAAGTTAGACAGCCCTTTAATTGACCTAGAATTCTTTCACTTGCACAAATCAAGTAATTATTTAGTAGATTTCCCATCTATTTCACTCCTAGGGACACCATGACTAAATAGTCAATGGCATAAGTCCATATGAATCAGATTGTGATTACTGCTTTGAGTCTGCTGTCCATTGCAGTAACCATGCTCACTTTGTCTTTGCAAATTAAGTACTGTTGGTTGGCTCCTACCACTTTAAGAGGTATATCCAAGGTATGGCAGATATAGTATATGCACTGGGCACATTTCAAGAGTGTATACCTCTCAGAAATTTCTAGTAACCATAACATTTCAATCACCAGCTGTGAGAGATTATTCAGCAATTTAAAACTAATCCTTTCATATTTGAGAGCCTCCATAGGTAAAAGTAGTGGGTCAGTGAAAGAGAGGAAGACCCTTGGTGAGATAGATTGACACAGTGGCTGCAACAATAAGTTTAAGTTTAACAAGAATTGTGAATATGATGCATAATGTTTTGTTCTGTTTTACATAGGATCACTATGATTTGGAACTAACTCAAAGTCACCTACCAACAACAAAGGGTACAGATAGACTGTGATCTTTTCGTCATCTGTTTTTATGCATTTATCTGCTTGCAACACAGGCTCTGGAACTGCTTCTGCCTGGAATGTCTGAGATGGCTCGGCTGAATGTAGAAAGAGGAGAAACTGAGGAAAGTTACTTTATGCACATCATAGCAAGGAAGGTACAGTTGTAATTTTTATGTAGTGCCATTATGTGGTAAGTAAAAGATTAATGAGCTTGACTTGTATTTTTAAGCTGATATTATGGTAAAGTTATCTAAAAGATGGATGTCAGATGTTTGCACAGGGGCACAATTTCAATGCTTTTAACAGACCCTATTTTCCATAGATAGGCCTCTGCTACCACAAGATCCAATCAGCCCCATTGTACTTAGATGTCCTGATTCAGTTAGGGAAATCCCCACTGTCAAATCTGACTTATGTAAAGTAGCAATCACAGCAGGCATCAAGGGTTTTGGGACTCCTCGCACAAATTTTTTTCTCACAGTTGTGGTAATGGTGTGCTCTCTGGGCACTCCAAGAGTGGGTCTGTGGATCCAATATAATAAATTCACTCAAACATGTCAACATTCTAAGTGTTTTCACACCTTCTTCTACAGTGTATCAAGGCAAGTCTGGCATTTCAATTTGATTTAGTGTAGGCCAACACTATAAGCATAGTGCCTAAGGCACTTGCCTGCTAACTAGAAGGCTGATGGTTCAAACCCACCAGCCACTCCTTGGAAGGAAGGTTGGGCAATCTACTTCCGTAGTGATACTGCCTTGGAAATCCAAGGAGGGGTCGCTATGAGTCAGGTCCGACTCGATGGCACATAACAACAACAACAACAACAACATGAACCAACCAAATAAACTATTAGATCTTTTTTGAACCTCTCAAACTGAAATGAAAATTTTGTGCTTAGTGGACCCATATCAATAAACTCAGACTGATACAACTTTATGTTCCTTCCACCATCACCCCACACCCTTAACTATTCCCACACATATTCCCCAGGTTTCTGTTTGCATATATGGATTAGAAAAATCAAGTAGTTCTTTTGGAGTATAGAGTACCTCTTCCTGGGTCACACTTTGTATTTCACCTCTTAGGGCTCACTGAGACTTAACTCTAGTTATATGTCTAGAAGCAAAAATGGATGGTAGGTATGGGTCCAGGGGACATTCAACAATGTGTTATAAGGTACCTGCTTTAGAAGATGGCCCAGGCAATGATCCAGGAACCACACCAGGTTATATCTCAAACAAAGACTCTTTAGGCACAGCTGGGTTAATCTCATCAGAGAGTACTGGAAGAGATAATGGTTTTACTGGGCAGGGTGGTTTAGCAGACAAACATGGAATTATCTCTTCAGATAGGAGAGAGGCCTGGTTCTTTCTGTTGATAGGAGTGATTCAAGGGAATTTAGGGGCTCAATGTCATCAGCTTCCTAATTTTCTGATCATATGTCCTCATCTCCAGCTTCAAGATCCCATTTCTTCCCAATCAATGTCCTCACTTTAACTTCAGACATCATTCAAGATTGGGAATTCATTCCAGCTGCTCTTAACTAAGTTGTTTTCTGGCACTACAAGAAATAAGCCTCTGTTAACTACAAGAAATTAGGCTTTCTTTAAGGGTGCAAGTGGCAACTTTCAGGTCTTATACGTGGCACTTGAGCTGTGACTCTGAAGCTTTGAGCTCATCACTTTCATTCACCACTTTTTCTAGCAAAAGTAGAACCAACCAACCAACCAGCTTCCTTACACTTCTCATTATGGCAAAACTGAAGAAAAATATCAAATATTCAATCACCCAGAGTCTTGTTTCTCACAAATATTTGATCCACTGAAGGTGATATTTTGCATATTTCTATTGCCACCACATGCCCTGAATTAGCAGTGTCCTCTTTACTACTGGAGGCAAAGCCATCAGCACATTTAAGACCAGCCAGACTTGAGAACCAATTCAGAAAATTCATCCTTATGATTTTGTTCCTCTAGAACCACTCTCAGTACCAAATGGCTTAGGTTGGGTTCTCCAGAGGAGCAAAACCAGTGAAAAGCATAGATACAAATATATCCATAGAGAGAGAGAGAGAGATTTATTTCAAGGAAATGGCTTACAAAGTTGCAGGAACTGGCAAGTCCCAAATGTGTAGGTTAGGCATCAGGCTGGAGGCTTCTCAGAAGGTTGCAAGGGCTGACAAACTCAAAGCTGGCAGGTCAGAAGGCAGACTGCTGGCTCACATCCCAAGAACCAGAAGTCAGAAGACGACAAGTTGCATGCAGAATGGAGAGACAGCAAGTTTTTCTAGAATGTCCATATATATTGGATGTAAGACACATTCCCAAGAAAATCCCCTTTCAACTGCTTGGCTGCTCACATTGGATCACAAAATGGAGGATGATTACATAATATCTACCAAACCATTGAGAATCCTGTCCTGGACAAGTTGACACATAACCTTAACCATTATGAGTATCAAAGATTCATGATCTGAGTTTCAGAGGCAAATACTTTTCAGGTCACTTAAGTGGAAACAATAGTAAAATTAAGGGGAAAATGTAGCCTTCTCAAACATCTCACAAGTACTAGATTTTAAATGAACACATTGAGTACAAGATAATAGTTGTGTAACTAATGAACTTATGCAGCCATTTATTTACAATTATTTTAATAACAAAAGAAAAAAAATAACAAAAATTTGCTAGAGAAATAAACCAAAATACTTCAAGGTTTAAATGGGCAAACAAATGTCTAATAAGTTAATTTTGTAAATTGATACTATTAGACTATTAAAGTGAACAAAGTACTACATGATTAAAAAAAAAAAAAAACTAAACTCACTGCCATTGAGTTGATCCAAACTCATAGTGACCCCTCCTTGGGTTTCCCAAGCAGTATCTCTACGAAAGTAGATTGCCAAGTCTTCCTTCCAAGGAGTGGATGGTGGGTTTGAACTGCCAGCCTTCTGGTTAGCACTCAAATGCCTTAGGCACTATGCCACCAGAACCCCCAACCATAATGATTAATAACATAAAATATGAGTACAGGCAGAAAAGAAGTATAAACTCTTGGTTCAAAAGAATTTCCTGTGAGGTACAGTAAAAAGATAGGTGCAATAAAACTAAGAACATGTTGTTAAAAGAGAGAAAGATAAAAGAAAGGGGGCAAATAAGCCAAAGGGACAATAAGAAACAATAGAACGTTCAAAATGAAAAAAAGCTTTTTTCTCTTACAGTAAACTGAAATTTGATCATTTATTCATGTGTTATACATTATTCATCTATTCACCAGGTATACATTTGGCCCTGGTTGTGCCAGGATTTATGGTAAATTCTGAACAAGACAGATGATATCCTCATAGAGTATTCTGAAAAGTTTTTTTTTTTCTTAAAACAAATATCCAGATTCTGAAAATAAATCAGCATAGAATAAAAGAAGACAAATGAAATTTCAAGTAATACCTTTTGTAGGTGTTGCATGTTTAGTAGTCAAGAGTACTTTTCTCCAGCTATATCACTGATGGCAAGATTTCCAGCACACAGTAGATTAAAGAGTGTGAATACTATAACTATTATTAAGTTTATTTTTAGGATTTAAGTATGCAGGAAATGCTGCAGCTTATATTTAGATACCTTCGGGATCCTCTGATGTTTGATAAACTAATTGAGTTGAGTCCTGTATAAAAAGAGTAGATGAGGCATAGTACGCAACTTCACATTCACAAACAGATATTTAATCCAATCTTTACTTAAATTATTTCCTCTATTTTCTTTAGCATAAAAGTGTGCTGACTTTTTTTTAAGTAGAACTATACACACACACACACACATACATAGAGACCACAGGAAATAAAAAAGGAAGGGTTTGAGTGGTGAGCTTTCTTGGTGACAAGTTATGCTGCTCTGTTTCCATACTTGGGTTTCATATTTTAAGGCTTTCAAATTATGAACAGAAAAAGCAAACATTTTCCCTGCATAGGTGAAGCAAGCAACTGAAAAACAAAACTACAAGACACAAATAAGATACCCTAGTAACCAAAATGAAATCCAAGTGGAGAGTATCAGTCTTGGCTACTTGGACTACTCTCTTATTCATTTAGCAAATAGTTGTTTGGCACATAATATATGCCCGGCACTAAAAATATGGAGGTACAGTGATGACTAAACAAAGTCCTTATTGACTAATCAGAGATATACATACGTGTGTCTATGCATGTGTGTGCAAACATATACACACTTTGTTTAGTTAATACTAACTGCTTTTAAAACAAAGAAAACATGGTAAGAGGATAGATAGTGAGAGTGTTAGGGTGGGGCATCAATTTCAGAGAAAGTAAAAATGGAAGAATTTTCTAAGGGGATGGACTTAAGAGAATCTGCATGAAATGAGGAAGAATCTCTGCAAAGATTGGAGAAGTTACCTTCTAGGAAGAGAGAGCAGCACAGTGCCCAGACTATAAGGTTTGAGATTATCTTAAAATTGCAAAAAGACAGATGTGATACATAAGCAAGAAAAAAAAGAAGTCAGAGAAGGAACAGATTATAAGCTCTCTTCAGATAAAACACAAATAATGTAAGATTTTGAAGCCATTTAAAGGGTTTAGGGTATTTCTGTTGTTAACACAATGAAAAGCATGACATGGTCATCTCCATTAGTATCTTGTGGCAACATTTAGAATTTAATTTTCCAAAACTGAATTCATTAACTTCTCCATCACTTAAAAAGCTTTTATGCCTTGGTTTTGGTTACTTCGTGCTGCTCTAACAGAAAATATAACACAAATGGGATGGCTTGAACAAACAGCGTTTTATTCTCTTACAGTTTGGGAGGCTAGAAGTCCCATTCCAAAGTGCCAGGCTCTAGGGGCTGGGTGAAATTGCCTCGACTTTGGGTTTCAGCTCTGCCTCTTGCTCCTGACCCACTGGAGCTGGAGGCTTTCTTCACTGGCAGCTGGTGGCTGCAGAGGCTGACAAGCCCAAGGTTGACAACAAATAAAAATAGCACAATCCTGATATTACCAAACCACATGGCAGGCCATTGATTCAAGTCCATTAACGGTCCCAAGAACAGCAGACAACATGGTAGTCTGCTGAATAATGACTTGGCGACAGGCAGGATTCAAGTATGCTGAAAACTACAGACCATTCTCAATGCTTCTCATTATGTACTGGGAGAAGACCACATCCCTAAGGCAGCTACTCAGCTGCTCAAAGTAGATTCCACCATGGAATTGATTACCACTCACATCATGGAGAATAATTACATCCAGCTACCCAGCCACTCAACCAGGACCAGCCAAGTTGATACATAACCTTAACGACCACAACCTCCTAACTTTGTCATTTGAAAATCAAGTCTATATACTTTCAGCAGTCTACCTGATATCTCGTGTTGTTTTCTTAACTTTAAGATGACAATAATAAAAATTTGTTTCTCACCTCCAAGGAGCATTCCAGGTGTACTTCCTCCAGGATAGATTTGTTTGTGCTTCTGGCATGCCATGGTATTTTCCGTATTCTTTCCCAACACCACGATTCAAAGGCATCAACTTTTCTTCAGTCTTCTTTATTTATTGTCCAGCTCTCACATGCATATGAGTCATTGTATGAAAATATCATGGTATGGATCAGGCACACCTTAGTCTTCGAAGTGACATCTTTGTACTTTAACACTTTAAAGAGGCCTTTTGCATCAGATTTTCCCAATGCAATATGTCATTTGATTTCTTGATTGCTTTCTCTATGGACATTGATTATGGATCCAAGTAAAATGAAATCATTGACAAGTTCAGTTTTTTCTCCATTTATCATGATGTTGCTTAATAGCGCAGTTGTGAGGATTTTAGTTTTCTTTATGTTGAGGTATAATCCACACTGAAGGCTGTAGTCATTGATCTTCATCATTACATGCTTCAAGTCTTCTTCACTTTCTGCAAGCAAGGTTGTGTCATCTGCATATCATCACCACCTCCCAAAAAAAAAAAAAAAAAAACACCTCACTGCCATGGAGTTGGGTCGGACTCATAACAACCCTTCCTTGGGTTTCTGAGGTAGTATCACTATGGAGATAGATTACCCAATCTTCCTTCTGAGGAGTGGCTGGTGGGTTTGAACTTCCAGCCTTCTGGTTAGCAATCAAATGCCTTAGGCACCACACCACCAGAGCTCACGGGTTGTTAATAAACCCTCTTCCAATCCTGTGCTGCATTCTTCTTCATATAGTCCAGCTTCTCAGAGTATTTGCTCAGCATACAGATCAAAAACGTATGGTGACAAAAACGTATGGTGAAAGGATACAATCCTCACAGACACGCTTCTTGATTTAAACTATGCAGTATCCCCTTGTTTCGCTTGAATGACTGCCTCTTGGTCATGTGTAGGTTCCTCATGAGCACAATTAAGTGTTCCAGAATTCCCATTCTTCCCAATGTTATCCATAAAGTTTGCAGCCAAGAAAATTCTATGAAGCAGTTCTGTTTTGCATCTCATGGGTCACTATGAGTAAGAATTAACTTGGTGGCCATGGTTTTGGTTTTGGTTTTGTTATATATCCAGTTCCTTCAACCAATTGATTTACAGATAAGGAAACTATGGAATATAAAGGCAAAGTAATTTGCCCTAAATAAGGCATCTAGTAAGAGGTGAAGGAGCTCTGGTAGCATAGTGCCTAAGGCACTTGACTGCTAACCAGAAGGCTGGCGGTTCAAACCCACCAGCCACTCCTCGGAAGGAAGGTTGGGCAATCCTACTTCCGTAGTGATACTGACTCGGAAACCCAAGGAGGGGTCGCTATGAGTCGGGGCCGACTCGATGGCATATAAAACAACAACAAAGTAAGAGGTGAATTAAAGATATGAACACAATTTTCTCACTGCAGAGGTGAGGGATTTAACCAAAATACTGTCCTTCTTTTGTAACCAATATACTGTCCTTCCTCTGTAACCAATATAGTGTCCTTCCTTTTAAATCAAGTTGTATATGAGTGTGCTTTGAAATAAAAAAGTTTATCTCTCTCCTTCACTGTTTGATGTATATTATAGATTTTATTTCAGCACTTACTCTGCCATTTATTATGATTTATGCTCAGTTCTGTAATAAAGATGTGGAAAATAAATATTTTCACTATTTTGCAAAAAGCCTATTTTAGTTAAGTACCAAGTGGAGCAAAAAGCTTGAATGGTATCTAAGTGACATGTTGAAGGATGGCATTTTTAAATAAAAGTTTGCACTGCAACGTAACGTCTCGTTTCTCCAGCCTCCATAACAGTTGCAAGTGTCTATTGCCTCAGGGCATTGAAACTGCAAGAAATTAGAAATCAACGATTTCAGGCCAATTGGTATCCAGTTGTCAGAACTTCACTGTATGACCTCAATATTTGTGCTTTTGTCTTTTGTTGTTTCCAATGTTTCACTTTCCTATTCTTTCTGTCTTACTTTTTATCTGTCTTACTTTTTTAACCTATCTGTCTTATTTGGTGTCTGTAATATTGATCTAGCAGTGTCCTATACCTAATTGCATTTTTAATTACTTGTCATATTTTGTTTGCCCTCTTAAGCTCTTTCCTTAGTTCTCTTAACTCTATTTCACTTCACTCAAACTGATATGTCTTGTTTCATATTGATGTTGTTGTTGTTATGTGCTGTTGGGTCGGACCCGACTCATGGCCACCCCTCCTTGGGTTTCCGAGACAGTATCACTACGGAAGCAGATTGCCCAACCTTCCTTCCGAGGAGTGGCTGGTGGGTTTGAACCGCCAACCTTCTGGTCAACAGTCAGATGCCCTAGCACTACGCCACCAGATAGCCATTTGCTATCTATCTTGATTATCCATCTAAAATTGGACTCTTATATTTTCTTTCCCCTTATTCCGTTTTATTCTTCTTCTTAGCATCCATCTCTGCCCCACCTACTCTAGTCCTATTTATTATCTATCTTCCCTATGTGAAGACAGCAGGATTCTCTGTTTTTGTTCCTGTTTGCATCACAATCACCAATACATTCCTGTCATAAATGGAGTGCTCCACATGTTTTGTCAAATTAAATGAACTTTGTTTTTTCTTTAATTTCCATTGCAGATCTTCTAATGTGATCTGTCTTTCTTTTGCATGCTATTTCTTTCCTTCTTTGTGTTGCTATGTTATTTTAGTAAATTCAACTTTGGGGTTAAATTGTCTTTGCTTATATATCTCTGAATGTGGGAAAATTTATAAGCCAAAAATTTATTCTCAAAATAGGGTAGGTATTTCCCACTTGCTTCTATGACCTGTTCTACTTGGTTATCACTTGTCTCTTCCCCTTCAACCTTGAACTTGAGTACTGACTGTTAGGGTGTCACCTACTCACCAAGCTGATAGAAGTAAGAGCTAAGAATGCCAGCAACCAGTGTTATGTTGGTTTCTTTTCCTTCAGTGTTGGCTAAAGTTCTGGTGAACAGTAAAGTTTTGCCTATTGAGTTGTAAGCACATGCTACCATGTTGAGGTACTTTACAGATTTAATGCCTTCTTTGACTACCTCAATAAAAAAGTTATATCTGAAAGACATGGGTTCCTTTAATTTGGTGTGTATATACATCATATTCTAGCAGTTTGCTGCTGTGGGTCTCCAGTTGTAAAAACGACTTTAGAAAATTGTTTTTTTTCAATCTTGCCTTTTATCCTTGTGGTAGATTGAATATAAAAGAAAAACAAACAAACACAACACTCACTGACATTCAGTCAATTCTGACTCTTAGCAACCCCCATTGGGTTTCCAAGGCTGTAAATCTTCATGGAAGCAGAACACCCTATCTTTCTCCTGTGGATCAGTTGGTGAGTTCAAACCACCAACCTTTTGGTTGCCAGCCAAATCCCTTAACCACTACCACCTGAATAGTGGTCCCAAAAACATGTGTATGAACCTGCACATGTGGCCTTCTTTGGAAAGAGGGTCTTTGCAAATGTATTTAAGAATCTCAAGATGAGGCATCTTGGATTATTTATGTGGATTATTTATGTGTCTAAATCCAATGACAGATATTCGTAAACAACAGGAAAGACACAGAGAGAAGAAGAAGGTCATGTGAAGACAAACTCAGAGATTGGAATTACGCAGCTGTTACCCAAAAAATGCTGGGGTCTGGCTCTGGAGCAGCATAGTCAATATTACACACGAGTTCAAGGGGAAGAGAGTTTTCATCAGAAGATGTGCCAACAAGAGACGGGCGGGATCTCAGTGTCTACAAAAATGCCCACTCTACTCAGAATTTAAAATCAGCGTTTCTTAAACTAAAGGAAAAAGAGACACAGCACATATGTGAATGCAGGATTAGTAAACAATTTTCCAAACGTTAGATAGAACAATGGGTAATTAAGAAAAGAATGTTTGCTGTGAGTTCCTGACAGTCAAGTAATGGAGCTCCATTGGTGTTTGTCAAAGCCTAGGTGGCTGGTCCCAAAGCCCATCCCAGGAATTTTTATTGACATAGATGGCCCTGGCTTAGATCACAGAATGCAACAGGAACATATAACTGTAACTTAGAGAGAGAACAAGTTAATTATAACACGAGGTTGAAGACAGATTTTAAAGAAATGGCATCTTAACTAAAAATATGGAGTCTTATTCTAACAATATGGAGTCAGGCTTAACAAAGCAAAAATCTTTATCTGCACACAGCCAGAAGTCAAGAAACTCCTGGACCCAACCGAAGCTGAAAGAGACAAGAAAAATCTTCCCTAGAGCTGTTGGAGGGAGTATGACGCTACTGATAATTTGATTTCAGACTGCTGGCCTATAGAATTTTAAAAGAGTAAATTTGTGTTCTTTAAGCCACTCAGTTTTTGGTAATTTGTTAGAGCAACTCTATGAAGCTATAAACTAATACAGCTCTGTATGCCAGATATTGTCCTTCCAGGTCAGGAGGAAATTCTCTTCCTTATTTGAATCAACCCTGTGATTACTAGAGAATAAAGACAAAAAATAAATAAATAGTGGATTCTCTGGTCACATCTATTCTCTTCAATTTTTTCCACTGAAGTATCAATATGATGTTAATATGTCCAGAGGAAAGCAGCTTTCAATGGAGTGCTTTTGTCTTCCCCTCTTCTGCACATGCCTCCACCCGATTCAATTGCTTAAACAGTGTAGCAGTCATTTGAGAAGCATGTTTTATGTGTGTATGTGTGATTGATAGCTCTTTTGGAAAGGCTGATAATATTTTCAAGATTTTACCTTTATTTTGTTGCAAATTGTAGTGTGTTTAAATCATTCTGTAATTACAGGATTAGGAATGTTTTCTTCCATTTTAAAATTTCAGTCATGTTTTAAAGGGGAAAAATTTATAAACCTGTACTTCTTGTTGTTGCTGTTATGTGCCGTGGAGTCGGACCCGACTCACAGCGACCCCTCCTTGGGTTTCCCAGGCTCTATCACTATGGAAGTAGATTGCCCAACCTTCCTTCCGAGGAGTGGCTGGTGGATTTGAGCCGTCAGTCTTCTGGTTAGCAGTCAAGTGCCTTAGGCACTACGCTACCAGAGCTGCCCTTAAGACCCAAGCTGAAGTCTAGTCCGGTCTCATTTAACTTCCGCATCAATGACCTGAAAAAGGGTGGGAGTCAATAGCGCATTAATTAGACTTGCAGCTGTTTCTTAATTGAAAGTTGTAACATGTACCAGCAAAGGACAGAGATTCTGAGGTTAAAAAGAAGAGTATAGAATAAAAATAAATCCAGACTTGAATATAATCTAAAAACCAAATTCCATGAGTTAAAGATACATACATGAAACAGTGTTCATAGTTAAATGACTTTGGGTTGAAGATGAGGATACAGAATATGATAAAATTATGAGCCATTACAAGTGGCCAGGGTTCCAGTTTAACAGAGAGGGACATACAAAATGACAGAATAAAGCACAGACACAGGCAAGTAGCACCTTAAAAGACGTTTCAAACCCAAGTTAGTACAATATAATAGAGGGTTAAGTAAGAAAGTAGCTAAAAGAACTAATGCTTTATAAAAATAAGAATGTATGTATGTATGTATGGTTCTATAATTAAGTCAAACTTCCAAGGGGATCATGTTTGATCACATGATTTTTAAAATACTCTTTATTTATTGATGAAGAATATGACACTAAGAAAGCCCGGAGTCTTAAAGAAAATATTTGACTGAAAAGAACTGGGATTTAAGTTTTTGACTACTTTCTTTACTCCTGCACCACTGCTAGGTCTAACTTTACCATCAGGAGCAAAAAAAAAAAAAAAGAAGAAAAAGAAAAAGAAAAAGAAACTCACTGCCATCAAGCTGAATCCAACTCATAGCAACCCTTCTTTGGCCCTCTTCGGATTTCTGAGGCAGTATCTCTACGGAAGTAGATTGCCCAGTCTTCCTTCCAAACAGGGATGTCAAAATATTCTGATTCTAATATATGGAGGTACTGAGAATGGAAGCTTAACTAGAAATGAAAATTGCTAATTTTTTTGGAGGACAAGAGAAAGCAGAGAGATGGTTATTCTACATGGTGAATTCAAGAATGAGCTTTTGTGATACTGTTCCTTCTTTGTAGGCCATTTAGTGATATGTTCTAAACTAACTAGCAAAAACTGACAACAGTACCATGCAAGGAGTCAGAAGAATTTAATTTGAAACATTGAATAATTATGGTGATTCTCAGATTCTAAGTGTGTAAACTAAGGTCAATAGCTATACTAACCACTTGACAATGTTGTAGTGAGGATCAAATACAAATAAGGTATACAGAAGATTCTGTAAAAGAGAAAAATCTATATGAATTAAGATATAGTTTTACATGAATCCTGACTTTAATAATATGCTGTAACTTCCTGTGATGGTTAATTTTATTTTTCAATTTAACAAGGCTGTGGTGTCCAATTCTTTGGTCAAACATGAGTTTAGATACTGCCATAAACTAATTACACTGGATTATATTAGTTGGCCTTGAGTTAAGCAGATTACTTTCCATAATGTGGGTGGGTCTTACCTAATCAGTTGAAAGCCTTGTTCCCCCCAGGGTGTATTCAGCCTCCAGACATCTTGCCAGAATTCCTCTACTCTTCTCTTCCCTTCACTTGGCCTACAGATTTTGAACTTGCCATCTCTCATAATAGCATGAGTCAATACTTTAAAATAGATCCCTTTTTCTGTGTGTGTGCACAGAAAGATGATTGATGATAGATGACAGACAGATAGACAGATAGACAGACATATATATCTTACTGGTTCTGCTTCTTTAGAGAAACCTGACTAAGACAATTTCTAAGTAGAATTCATTCCACTGTGGTCATGTTACTGCAATAGCTTGTATAGAAAGTCTATTCAGTAAGGTAACAGGTATTCAGGCAAACTAAAACATATTTAAGGAAATAGCTACCATTTGGAGTGAGAGTTCCTATAGCTAGCATATGTCAGAAGATAAATTGATACTCTTAGTGATAAGCATGTGTAAGATCTCACAGTGTGTTGAAGTTTTCTAAATTCATTGGTGAATAACAATGCCCCCACATAGTATCTACCCAGGCTTAGGATCTAGGAGCCAAAAAGATGTAGAGAAAATAGCTCATATGTTGAAGTCAGAATGATCTATGTTTGTTCTTCACAGTTTATGGGAAATCTGATTCAGGAAAGTCACCAACCTCAGGTTTTTTCCCTTGTAAAAGGAATAGTAACACTATTTCTATCAAAATATTATGGTAAGGATATAATCTCCAACACAGTGCTACATCTATATTATAACCATTTTTATAACTTCCAAAGGAAGCCTGAAAAATTACCTCTTAGCTCAGGAAATCAGAGCTCTGAACCAGTTTTAACCAGTTCATTCATGGCCAACACAGCAAAACCAGAAAAGACCAGGATCTGTAAAATGTGGGTATACCAGAATGAAAACCAGAACAGAAAAAATGGACACTTGGAAGAGACATGGTGAGTCCTTTCGGGAACCTGATGTGGAAGACTGGACTATTGCCAGGACCGTAGAGAACAACACACATCCAGGGCTGTGTGGTTAACCACCATCTTTGAGTGGGGCACCATTGTTCTGACTCTGCCAGTCAAGAGATTTGGTTGCTATGCAATGCACATGCTGTCCTGGTTTTCTAAGAGAAAGATTAAAATTCTAGCAAGCCATTGATCCATACTTTTTCCTGTTCTAGTTCACCCATATTTTACAAATTCTGGTCCATTGTGGTTTCACTTTGTTGGCCATGAATGAACTGAGAAAAACCTGTTTGAAACCCTACAGGAAACACTCTTAAGGATTGCATGCAGATCACTTAGGAGGTTTAAGTGAAACACCAAAATGTGAATGTGGCAGTCAGTGTTAATGAAAATAAAGATAAAGGCCATGGGACATAGCTAGTTATAACTTCACCAACAACACACATTTTGCTATGAAAACACCTTGCCCTTACCTCTAATATTTTTGATGATTTAATGAGTCATTTTCTAACTCCTCTGGCTGTTATTTTTCTAAGTTAAGTGATTTATGCAGAGAAACAGCAATTCAAACCTGTTTTGAGATAGCTAGAGGAAAAAAAAAATGTTCAGCTACACTAACCTTTTGCTGTGCTATTAGTTCCAATAAAACCAACTTATTAAATATAGACAGATCAGGTCCAGGGAACAATGAAAATTAGAAATAATGTGTCAGATCTTTTAGGTAGTCTGAGGCATGAAATAATCACAGCCATGATTTTCCCAAAGCTAACCGTTCATTTGCACCCAGCAATTATGAATCATTATGCTATTGTTTTCCTCTTAATGCCTGCTATGCATCAATGGTCATAATGGATGGAGATTGATGGGGAATTGAGACTTAGCAGCAACTTAGCAATTACAATGCTCAACTGGTCTTTGTGCTAGTGTTCCCTGGTGGATACCGCCCTGTTCATTAATCTGCATGTTGATTACATCCACTGTGTGCTATCGATCTGTGGTTTCCCAGCCCTGAGATTGTAGAAGTGTTAAGTTGCCATGGGCATCTATAACCACTCATACCTCTGAATTTAATGTTGCTCACAATTATTCACCGAAAAAATTATAGTCACCTTTTGTCATTGACTTTTTGTGCTGGCTTGAGGATAACTAAGGAAATTTTCAACAGTTGCCTACCTTAAATATTTTAACAATATAAATGGAAGGCTGGTTTCTTATGCCATAGATGTAGTTTTTAAATTGTCCATGTAATAAAAACATCTTTTTACTCATTGATTAATTATACTTTTCAAATAACTTTTGTTTTTATACTCAATTATTACTGACTTCTATTTCATTAGTTCTAAATTTCTCTCTTCTGATCCCTACCTTTTCCTCTCTGTCAAGTAGTTAATGATGTGTTAACCAGTATTTAGATGTGCTAAGAGAGCATGTTATTTTCAAAGAATGTGATCATAAATCTTCTTATGAAACAAGTTTTTAAAATTATCCTTGATGCATAATATTTATAATAGTTTTCTTAGAGAATATACTTCAAAATAATTGTGATATAAATGATAAAAATATTTTAGTTAACACAAATGGAAGTCTTGTTTTAGATCACAGTGATTGAGAAGAATGATCTTGTAAGGCTTATTTCTGGTAAACATTAGTTAATATCACAGGTGCTAAACATGAATATTTGATATATTGTTAAATTCATCAGTAGGACCTATGAATACTTTCACTTAGATGTTTGCTTTAATCACTGGTGCATTTTAACAATGTAGTTAAGTTCTTGAGTCTTTTTTAACACCAATAGCAGCACCTATTAACTCTGAAGCAGTTAAATTCCAACGGTTATAACATGACTTTTATATATGCAGTTCTGTTAGAAGGATGAGAGTACTTAATTAATTTTCAAAGTGTGGATACTTTTAGACTGAAGCCAAAATTATGAACCTATATTAAAATGAATTATTTTCTTATATAAAAATTATACTATATAGTTTACTATTTACCAGAATTTAGGTATTACTGTCAAGTTTCACTACCTTAACCATCTCTAAAAATGTTAAAATAAGTTAGCTATAAAAGAATACATTTTTAACACACTGAAAACAGAGCCAGAGGAATATAATGAGTAAACATTCAAGAAGCAGCAAAATCTTCTGAATATTGTAGGTGAATTGCTATTAGCTCAATAGCTTATCTTAGTGTTTCAAAAGTCATTCCACCAAAGCCTAGCCCCTAAATCAAACTTCTCTGTTAAATTCGAAATCACCTAATAGAATCAAGGCAGCAAAGTTCATATATCACATTATTTGATATTACTTCAGGTTTGGAGAAGACCGCTTGAATGATTTTATTCATCCCAATGAATTACTTCATATGTTTCAAAAATATTCTATAGGCTCTTTATTTAGTCTTGATGAAGCCACTTAGATACTCTCTCCACTGAGTTTTAAATCAGATCATAGTATATAAATAGCAGTTTTTCATATCTAAACTTCAGATCATCATGATAATCTTACGTTATCTGAATTCCAAGGGCATGCATTGTATTTCTCTGAGAAAAATTCACCTAAAGATATTGTAGAAGCAATTCTAATCTGACTGCAGTGCAGCATATATCTCTATAAAGTATAATTCAAGAGGCATCTCAAGGCCTCACTTAAAAAAAAAAAAAAAAAAAACTTACTTGCATGACACTGCTTTAAACCATACTGTCTCACAACCAAATTTTTCATTTCTTTGAGTAAAGAAATTTTCTTAGCGAAAGATTCCAAATATAATTACAATGCACTCCCTGGGCAGAAAATAGATTAACTCTTTCCTGTCTAATAAGCTAGCATGGAAGTAATGAATAGGCATACTAAAAACCAAACCAAATTCACTGCCATAGAGTCAGATCCGACTCATAGTGACCTCTCCTTGGGTTTCCGAGGTGGTATCACTATAGAAATAGATTGCGCAACCTTCCTTCTGAGGAGTGGCTGGTGGGTTTGAACCACCAGCCTTCTGGTTAGCAGTCAAGTGCCTTAAGCACTACACCACCAGAGCTCCCATGAATAGGCATAGATCAAGTATATTCCACTGTATACCACCATAGAGTGAAAGGAAATAAGAATGGGACTGGAAATGTTGAGAGAATCAGAAGATTGGAGAGGTGAATAGGAAGGAGAATGAAGATATAAAGGGCTTGGAATGAAGATTAGCAAGAACTTTGAGAAACAGAAGTTGATATCCTGCCTAAACTATTTTCATTACTTGTGATTTTTCCCAGACCCAAAGTTGTGTCATTCCTTATTTCTGACTTTTTCCAAGTGAAAAAATGCAGAAACACTAATGATCATGCATAGAATAGAATTTTATTTCTAACTTTATTTCCTTGGTTTTATGTTATTGTAATGATGTAGTATTTCATGAGTATGGGTCTATATTTTGTTCATCTCTTATGTGGGAATGATGGTGCTACATCTTCGCTCATGTCCTTCAGAGTTTTTTAGTTTGAAGTTTTGGCCTAACATAATATGATTTAAAGCAGAATGGAAACCTTTTGACTATAAATCAATAATTACTTCAGTAGTGTTTTCAACATTGAAATTAACAAAAATAAAATATTTTTTATGTCTTATCATTCTCTGTCTATCTAGAATTTTCTCTAAGTTCCTTTCATGAAAATAGAAGAATGAGTATTGATTTTAATTTCAGAAAGTCAATTTTAATCCATTATATTTGCCTCAGAATTTTAACTTACCTTGCTCAGTGCATTATTTACTTTCCATGTTTATGTACCCATGAGAAGCAGGTAAGCATAAGCCAAAAATAAAATAAAATATGTTAGTTTCTCTGAATTCTCAAATAGAATAGCTTTATTTATAATAATTTATCCTGCAAGTTGTAAAAGGAGTTCTTATCTGAGTATCATGAAGTCCACTCTAAGAATCATCTACTTCTCTTTATACTTATCCACAGCCAGCTCTCTGGAGTGTAACTGACAACCAGGCTGCAGGATCTTTGTTGAGATCCTCATCAGCTAAAAAGATTTAGAACCTCTGTTGGTCATTTTTCATTCAAAATGCTCATAGTAACTTCCATCATAATGTTCTGTAATCATGAGCAAGAGCTATCTCCTTTTCAGCCTCTGAAACCCAAAATTCCAGGACATAATAACACTGGTTGAAAAGCTGATGTGATGAACTATTATCCCTAGAATCTCACTGACAACAGAAACCACTGTAATTGCCCCTCAAGAACCTTTGTTTTTCTCAATATTTTTCTATATGCCCCTGTGAATTGTGTAGCATGCAAATTGTCCTTTTGGGTGTTATCATGGTTTGAATTGTCTCCCTAAAAATATGCTCAACTTGGTTGGGCCATGATTCTCAGTAGTTTGGCAGTTATGTACTGATGTAATTTGGCAGTTATATGATATAATAATCCTCCATGATGTAATCTAATGAGATTGGCCCATCATTTGTAAGGGAGTTGGGAGGGGATGAAATATCCTTACTCAGGTCATAGCCTTGATCTGATGTAAGGGGAATTCCCCTGGGTGTGGTATGCATTACCGTTTACTCACAAGAGACTAAAGGAGAGAGAAACAAGTAGAAAATAGGGACCTGACTACAACCAAGAATGAAGAGCTAGGAGCAGAGCAGATCCTTTTAGAGTCTCTGAACTGACAACCTCCTCGACCCAGGGGAAGATTGATTCCAAGACACATACAGCTCTCCAAGGGATGCCAGGTCACAGATGTTGAAGAAGACAGGGACATTCCCCCAGAACTTACAGAGAGAAAAAGCCATACCCTAGAATTAGCCTCTTAAACTGTGAGAAAATAAATTTCTGTTTGTTAAAACCATCCAATTGTTGTATTTCTATTATAGAAATATTAAATAACTAAGACAGAATTTTGTACCAGAAATGGGGTGTTCTTCTAACAGATATATAAAATGTGAATGTGGTTTTGGAATTGGATAAAGAATAGAGGCTAGAAGAATTTTAAGATGCTGGTAATAAAAGAAACTCTGGTGACAAAGTGCCTAAGGCATTTGACTGCTAACCAGAAGGTTGGCAGCTCAAACCCACCAGCCACTCCATGATGGAAAGATGGGGCAATCTGTTTTTATAAAGATTTACCATCTTCAAAACCCAATAGGGGTCACTGTGAGTCAAAATTACTTGATGGCAGTGGGTTTGTTTGTTTGTTTCTTTGGTTTAATAATAAAAGCCTAGATTGCCTTAAAGAAACCATTGATGCAAATATAGATGTAAAAGCAGTTCTGTTAAGAGCTCAGAAGATAGTGAGGAGAGCTGTAACACAGGAAACAGAGCAGGCAGTGAGATGCAGCAGCAGAAAAATGGCAGAAACGGAACCAGGAGACCAGCACAAGATGGTGTGGGAGCCAACACACAGAGTGAAAGAGCTGAGCACCTTCAGATCAAGGCTGACTGCTGGAGTAGCGTGCCTCTGGGAACTTACACATAGAGCCAAAGAGCTCTGTAACACTTGCCTGAGGAGAGAAGAGGTGAGGATGGCCCAAGGGGTCAAGGATCCAGGAAGCAGGAGCTGATGAGATGAGGAGCATAGAAAGCAGGTGTCTTCTTCTCAAGGGTAGGGCCATAGCCACTGGGGTCTCAAAAAGTGGCCTGCTGAGTCTCAAAGAGTGGGGCTATGATCTAGATTTTGAAGAGTCAGATCTTCACCAACTCAGTCCCAGAGTTCTGGGTTGTCATTCACAAGTGTCAGGGGTTTGGAGCTGGAGTTGCTGCCCAAAGTTGAGGAGGCAGGGTTGCCATATCCAAGGGGCAGAAGAACAGGGCTTTCTAGGGCCAAGCATGAGGTTACATAAGATGAGGGAACAGACTTGCCATACCAATGGGCCTGAAAAGCTCAGATGAAGTCTAGGGCCAAGGGGCCTCCTCCCAGAATCCAGGATGTATATCCAACCACTAGAGTCTGGAGGACAGGGCTATTGTCTCCATGATTTCAGAGAACAGAGAATTATTTTTAAGCCTTTAGAGCTAATGTAAATCATTCTACTGGATTTTGGACTTGCTCAGTGTCCATTATCCTTTCTTTCCTTCCAATTTCTCTCATTTATAACAGGAATATCTACCTTTTGCTTGTTCCACCATTTTATTTTGGAAGCAGATAACTTGTATTCTAGATCACAGATGGAAAGGAATTTTCCCAGAATGGAATTTGGACTTGGAGTTGATTTAAGACTTATGTGATGATATGATGGAGTGAAAGTGTTTTGCATGTGGTAAGGACATGAATTTTGGGGACATGAATTCAAAGCGTTGAAAGTCATGGGTTGAATTGGGTCCACAAAAAGCATGTGTCAATTTGGCTGGCCATGATTCTCAGTAGTTTGGTAGTTACATAATGATGTAATTTGACACTTATGTAATGATGTAATCATCTCCCATGATGCAATCTGATGTGATCAGCCAGCCATTTGTAAGAGCACTAAGATGTGATGCAACACCTTTACTCAGGACATAGCCCTGATCTGATATAAGGGATGTTTTCCTGGGTGTGACCTACATCACCTTTTATCTTACAAAAAAACAAAAGGAGAGAGAAGCAAGCAGAGAAGCAGGGACCTTAATGCCACCAGGTATAAAACAGGAGCAGAGTGTGTCCTTTGGACCTATGGTCCCTGTGCTAACAACCTCCTAGACCCAGCGGAAGATTGATGCCAAGACACATGGAGATTTCCAAGGCAATGCAGGCCCACTCATGTTGAAAAGAGACAAGAATCTTTCCAGAACTGACAGAAAGAGAAAGCATTGCTTTAGAATTTGTACCCTGAATTGGGACATCTAGCCTCCCAAAGTGTGGGAGAATAAACTTCTGTTTGTTGAAGCCATCCACTTGTGTCTTTACTATTGTAGCCAGATGTAGTGCCTAAGGCACTTGCCTGCTAACCAGAAGGTTGGCAGTTCACACCCACCAGCCACTCCATGGAAGGAAGGTTGGGCAATCTGCTTCCATAGTGATACTGCCTGGGAAACCCAAGACGGGACCACTATGAGTCGGAGACGACTCCACAACACATAACAACAACAACAACAGGTAACTAAGATAAGTGTCTAATCACTTAGTACAACAGTACATGAAGAGCAGCTGATTATATTTTCTTATTTTTCTAGATACTATGGAGACTATAGTCTGTGAATCCTTACTATTGCTTTGTTTTGGTGTGTGCTGACTAATAAATATGACTTTTATTGGGACAAATGTTAGCTTCATCGAGGTTGAAAATGAATAAAATTGAATAAGAATGATAATATCAAACCATTATGTCCAATTTTTTTTTGCTACTTTACATCGTGTATAGTCAATGTCACAGAGTTCTTTAATTCTTATGGATCTGACTCTGCGTGTTATAGCTATGTAATACAGTTTGCTTTTTAGTGACTCACTGTGAGCCTTAAAGCAGAGTCATGAAATGTATAGGGAAATAGGATTTGAGTTATGTAGCTACAAGTAAGTGTTCAGATAATGAGATTCATATGAAATTCGCAAGAGGACTAAGATAGCTAAAAGATAAAAGTCAGATCTCAGGTATTCTTTATGGCCATATATTGTCATTAAAGACACACTTTTCATAAGGCATTACAAGAAGATCTGGGCTATTAGTAGGCAAATCCAGAGAGAATGGAATGATGTATGTTGAGAATCTGGGAGAAGGGAGGAAGGAGAGGGAAAGATAAAATAAACTGGTAATATTGTTTACTTTGACACTGCCAAAAGAAAATCCATAGAAATAATATCTGAGTAGACAAGATAAGAAATACAAGGCAGGAATCTGAGTACAATTTAAAAGCCTGCTAGAGAAAGCTGATGATAGCCTTCATAACAGAAAAGAGTGGGATTGAAATAAAACAGGCAACATATTACATGATGAGAGACTAATCTAATGTGGAACAAAGGATTTTAACAGTATGATGTAAAGTAGAAATAATCAACAATATTCTGCTATGTTCTGAATGAAAAAAACAATGTAGTATCATACCAAATGTTGAATTTGCTAGTGATAAAAAAGAGTAAAATTTCAGAAGTGGAAATATTTATTTTAAAAAATAATTTTTGTAAGTTAAATTAAAAAAAAATAAATACTATGTACTATTCAATTTGACTATTTTTAGCACTGGTATGAATTTGACATGTTCTCTGACTTCGAGAAGTAATAAAGAGAGATGTATCAGCTCTTGTTGGATAACATTGCAAAATTACTGATTTAAAACAAAAAGCAGTAGTGTAACTCACAGGTCACCTCATCACTTCTGCTTGACCGGGCCAGGATGCCTTGATTAAGGCCTCTATGCAACTGCTGTCTGCTGGAAAGTCAGCTAGCTGGCTCAGGAAGGCCTCAGTTAGGACTACCCATCTCTGTTCTATGTTGCATCCCAACCTCCAGCCAATGTAGGCAGGGTTCCAAGAGAGACTGCTGAAGCATGCAAGATTTCTCTGGCCTAGGTGTAGAACTAACAAATGATTATTTCTGGGACATCATGTTGGCAAATCGCAACTCTATTCCACATTCAAAGAGAGAAGAAATAGACTCTATATAAGTGACTGCAAAGTCACTTTGGAAAGGGTAAGGATACAAGAAAAGGAATAACTGGTAACATATTTTGCAATCAATCTACCACAAGAGACATGTAAATAAATTACTTCTAAGTGATATAGCAAAAGATATAGTAAGAGTACAGACAAGATGTACTCTTTTATTATATTTTATTTTATTGTGATTTGGGTGAAAGTTTACAGAGCAAATTCATTTTCCATACTGCATTTCATACACATTTTGTTTCATGACATTGGCTGCAATAACCCACAATGTAACATCTCTCTTCCCACTTCCTCCCTGTAGTGACGTCTTCACTACATCCTTCCACTCTATGCATTCCTGCCTCCTGGGCTATCTCCCTGTGCAAATACTGCCCTTCTGTTATCCTATGATTGATCGTTCCAGTTTATCTACCTGATGTAAATGTTCACTCTATATGCCTATCTATTGTTTGGAGTGAGTTCAGTTCCAGACCTGTAGAGTAAGTGGGGGCCATAGTCTCTGGGGTTTCAGATTCTATCAGGTCAGTAAACCTTGTCTTTTTATGATTTTGAGTTTTGTTCTCCCACTTTGTCTAGAATCTCCCTCACTGATCCATTGCCAAGTGGATGACAGTGGTAGCTGAGCACCAACTAGTTCTGGTCTCATGGTCACATAAGCTGAGGTTCACATGGTCCACTAGTCCCCTGGACTAATTGTTCCCTTGTGTATTTAGTTTCCTTCATTCTTCTCTGCTCTGGATAAGGAGAGACCCATTGTTGCATCTAGATGGCCGCTTGTAAGCTTTCAAGATCCCAGTTGCTATTCACCAAAGTAGGCTCTAGAACAATGTTTTTGTGTAGTATGTTATGCAATAAAGCTTGATGTCCCCTGCAACCATAGTCCCAAGCCCACAGGTCTGACTACTTGCTCCATCAGGGTGGTTGGCTATGGCTGAGAAGTTATTATAACTTTGTCCCTTGCTTGCTCTATTATATATATGGACATTCTCATAGCACATATAAATACATATGTAGAAATATCGTCTGCCAACCTTATATATTGTCATGGGTATATTCATTTTTCCTAGACATACTTTAGCATTCAGCCTGTCTACCCACCTATTTACCCATAGTTTAATGTTTGTTGTCACTGATAACACAATAGTATATATGTAAAAGGGTTTACCTTTGTTGTCTGTACCTCTTGTTCACCTCTCTGTGTCTTCATTTTCCTTAGAGTTTATGTGCTGGTCACTTGCTTTTGGTATATTGCCCTTCCCTTCACCCAAATCAATACTTGTCTCTATCTATCTAGCAGTATCCCTCCATTCTGCTTCCATCCCTCAAGCCAAAGCCAAACTCACTGCCTTCGAGTCAATTCCAACTCATAGCAGCCCCTTTGGGTTTCTGAGGTGGTAAATCTTTATAGAAGCAGATTGTCCAGTCTTTCTTTCATAGAGTGGCTGGTGGATTTGAACTGCCCACCTTCTGGTAGCAGTCAAATACTTTAGGCACTACATTCCACATTACCAATAAAGAAAATTTTCTTCCATATATAAACCTTTCCTTGACTTTTTACAATAATGAACTAATACAATATTGGTCTTTCTGTAATTGACTTATTTCATTCAGCATAATGTCTTCCAAGTTCATCCACATTATGCAGTATTTTGATAAGATATGCTCTTAAGAGCACAGGGAGTGAGCCATTAACTCTATTTACAAAAAGTTTAGAATAACTTCTCAGAACGGGTTTACATAGAGGGAAGCATTCACATAGAGGGAAGGCTGGACACACAGGAATGCATGGATGAGAGGGGCACAAGGAGGGGGTAGCCACCAGGAGGCGATGGGAAGAGATTTTCTTATGGTTGGGCATGGTAATAGGGGCCATGAAACCAGACGTGCATGACCTGTTGAATGTAAAACAAGTCTGCTATGTAAATTTGTACAATATAAATAAATAAACAAATAAACACAAAGTAGTCACAAGAAAATAAATAACAAAAATTAAAATATAATCAATAAAATTGAAAGCAGAAATTAAAGAGAAAATGAACAAAATTAAAAGCTGGTCCTTTCAAAAAATCAGTGAAATTGGTCTCTTAACTGAGACTTAAACAACAAGTAATATATTTTTAGAATGAGAAGTAACCACTACCTAAAGACATTTCAAGAATAGGGGATTATGTAAGGGTTGAATCATGGTGCCCTAAAAGAAGGTAACATTTAGAGAATGTAACTTTGTTTTTAATGGTTGAAGAGGAGGTTGAGCGGAAAAGAGATAACAAGCTAAAATTATTTGACTTTGTCTTACAATAATAGTGAAACAAGATGAGGGGAACAAGAACAAGGCTAGAAGTAGAAATATTGAGATCTTGATAGGAAGTTATTAAAATAGTTAAGTGAGAGAAGACAAGAAGTAGAAATTAGATTTGAGAGTCATTTGGAAGTCAATGGGAGACTGATTGGATGTTGACATGCATGAGTCAAGGGCTGTGAATGAGGAAGATGAATTGAGGAATTGAAGGTGATATTTAGGCTTTAGACCTAAACAAGTGAGTTGATGTGGCATTATTCAATAAAGAACTTTGCAGGATAAGTGGCTTCTTTTTTGTGTTTGTGAGGGGGATTGTTAACAATGAGTAAAATTTCTGAAATGTTTTTTCATGCCTCTGATGATGTTTTCAGACATATTTCCACGAAAAGGGAGAAATAGAACTCAAACTATAAATTGAGGAACGCATGGGAAGTTACTTGTAGGAGACATCTTGTGAAAATAATTTATGTTTTGTCTCTGAAAAAAGATGAAGGTTGTAGTGTGTAGCAAGAGGAGGATGAAAGATCGGGGGAGATTTAGTTTACTTTTTTCATGTTTCTTTGCTTTTAGGATAGAAAGGGCAGCATTTTTATAGGCTTAAAAAAAGAGAGACACATATATATATATATATATGTGTGTGTGTGTGTGTGTGTGTGTGTGTGTGTGTTATATGTGTTGAGATGAATAGGGATAAGATTGGTGTTTGAAAGTACAAAGAAAGACAATAAAAACATACATTAGATACTTTTTTATGTGGCATAAAAGCCCCTTGCCTGATAGTCTCTCTTTTCTCTGCTTAGATCGTTTTGGTTAGCAGAGAAGAACACTTAGGAAAATGAGGAAGATATCAAATAGCTCCCTTGGGAAATTTGGGAAGAGAGCATGCTGAGAACACTTAGATTTGTGAAGGCAGAAGGAAACCCTAAAGAAGGAAGCTAAATGTGTACTGCCAGGGACTGTGCTAGGTCTTGCCATAGACATTACTGAAGCCTTTCATCAGCTGAAGTAGAGAATGCCATCCTACACACAAAGAATTAAAAATGTCTACAGGATATATGAGAGAGCTCTAGTGGCAGACTGCCTAAGACATTTGATTGTGAACCAGAAGGCTGGAGGTTCAAACCCACCAGCCACTCCTTGGAAGGAAGATTGGCCAATCTACTTCAGTAGTGATACCACCTCAGAAACCT
Source organism: Orycteropus afer afer (assembly GCF_000298275.1). Classification (NCBI taxonomy): domain Eukaryota; kingdom Metazoa; phylum Chordata; class Mammalia; order Tubulidentata; family Orycteropodidae; genus Orycteropus; species Orycteropus afer. The sequence continues at coordinate 3,513,360 of NW_006921926.1, read as the reverse complement.
AAGGAGGGGTTGCCAGGAGTCAGATCCAACTCCATGGCAGTGAGTTTGGTTTTGGTTTGGTTACAGGGCATATAATCTAATCATCTTAACTCTAAGGCATGAAGGGGCAAAGATTTGGTCCTAAATCCATCTGGCTTCAAAGCAGGTCTTCCTACATCATAAACCAAAACCAAAAACCCATTGATGTCAAGTCAATTCAAACTCATAGTGACCCTATGGGACAGAGAAAAACTGCTGCATAGAGTTTCCAAGGGTGTAAATCTTTATAGAAGCATATTGCTGCCTCTTTCTCCAATGGAAAGGCTGATGGGTTCCATCCATTGATCTTTTGTTGAGCAGTCAATCACTTAACCACTGCACCACCAGAGTTCTATCCTACATCACATTTTCCCAAAATATCCATTTTCCTTGAATAATTGCCCAGAACATAGAGGGAAATCACTATGACCTTCTCCTTGGTCCCTGAAGAAAAAGAAGTTCTTTCTCTTATCACAAATACAGACCAAAAGTGGGGAAATCAATGATAAAGCTAGGAGGTTGCTACAAGGAAAGGAAGCTGATGTCTATTTAATTCTCCTAATGTAAGGACACTCAGGCAAAAGACTTGTTGTTGTGCCCTCTCTATTTTTCAGGAAAAACAGGAATAAGGAAGATAAGATATGGAACCGAAGTAGAGTGATCTTTGCCTCACCTTTGGTGCCATGGGTATAGACATTTCATTTGAGTTAAGGGGTTTCCAGGAAGATAGCTGGGTTTGCAAAATCTTTCTAATACCTGATTAAGAATACTGCATTCCGCACAAAATTCTCCCAGCAACAGACGCCTCTTCGGGAGCTGAGGCAAAATGTCAGAAGAGCCTGTCACAGAGTGTTCCTAACAAATATGGCAACAGTGCATCAAAGAGACTTCATTCACATCCTCTCTAGGAATCCACCTATGCATCCCATGAAACAAAAACTTTTAGGAACCCCATGACTACATGAAAACAACTGAAGAAAGACTAAAACACCATCCAGAGCTAGTACAAAGAGGAGATGAGCTTCAAAATTATTAAAAATTTAAATTTAAGCCCAGACTAAAGTGGACTGGATTTTTCAGAACCTGGCAGAGTGAAAAAAGAGCTAAAAGAACTATATAAGCTGAGGTTCAGAGGCAAGAATGGAGGAACTGACAAATCATGGCTAAATTCAATAATTGGAGGGAAAAAAAACACTTTCTAAGTTGATTTCTACTAAAATCAGGATCTTTAGTATATAAAATTACACATGGATTCGTAGAAAATGTGAGTTAATAGCATCTGAAAGACTTAATATTTCATATGATTTGGAAACATAGGTGTTCAAGACTATAGAATCACCTAGAAATGGTGCATGACAGGCAAAGCACAACAATCATGGTAATATTCTATATTGTAAGATGTCAAAATTTTAAGTGCTACCTAGATATTAGAGCCCCGGGGGAGGGGGTAGTGCCTAAGGCATTTGACTGCTTACCAGAAGGTTGATGGTTCACACCCACCAGCCACTCCATGAACGGAAGATGGGGCAATCTACTTCCGTAAAGATTTACTTCCTTGGAAACCCAATGGGGGTCACTATGAATTGAAATCAACTCAATGGTAGTGAGTTGAGCATCACAGGGTCCTGAAAGGTTTACTCATGGGTTTCTCTGCTCTCACCCAATTTGCTCCCATCCAGTAGTATAGAACTCCCACCCTTCTCATTCCCCTATCAGTCAGACCAGCAGTACCCTACCTTGTCCTAACTTAAAGGGATTCACCTCTCTGACAGCCTATGGAATTATTCAACTAAACCAATCACATTCTTCAGTAGTAAACAGGGGTCACTCAATTTTCTTGTTATTGTAAGGCCTGCTTCCCATAGCACTTCCTAGCTCACTCTGTTCCTGAGTGTAATCCCTGTTTGTTCCTGAATGGCACTTGCTATCTTCCTGCCTTGGGCTGTGAGGATATATGAATAATAAACTGTGCCAATCTCATATGTCCAGTATGGAGTGTCATATGTCTGGCATCTCATTTAGGATAAGGGATCTCTCCTTCATAAAAGTGAATAGGAAGTGATAAGAGTATATTCATAAATGACATTTTTATTTGTTGTTCATTTACATAGTTTTTATTTATTTATTACCATAGATAATATCTTCATTCAATGTAACTATTTCTGCATATTTTACTTCTTATGTTCTCAGTCTTTTATCCCCATAGCCAGGTGCAACTTCAATTTCTATTTCATTTAGAAGGAAAGCTCCATTTCATTTATAACTTCTTCAGTTTATTTCATTAAAAAACATAAAGCTAATTATCTCTTCTCTATTTGAAATAAACTCCTTACTCTGATTTCTCTTTTCTTGTGTTAAGTAGTCAGTCAAGGTTGAGAGGTTTAGATGGGTTTAGAGAGTCCTTCAACAAACTCAAGAAGACCTAGGAATAGGCTCAGAGTCACTATCTCTCTAATGATGTGTTCTTGGGTTCTTTCTATCTGCATTTATTTTAAAATATAAGTACTCGATAATCCATTCCACTTCTAAAATTAAACAAATCCTAACCAAATGTTTGAATATTGTAATGAATGTAGTTCTTGACAAGAACTGAATATTACCTGCTTGTAATGTTATCAGTGATGTGTAGGTTTAGATATAAAGACAAGGAGTCATCAAAGAAAATATTGGTGCTGCCAAAATATTAACATGGTATCACAGATAAATAATATAAACTTGGGAAGATCATACATCTGAGTTCAAATCTGTGCACATCTTACTGCCTTCACTTCCTCAATTGTAAAACAGAGGCAACAATATTTTTCAGACAATAGTTGAGACAAATAAATATCTAACATTTAATAACTGTTGATTTTTTTTCCTGAACACTTATGAATGGAAATGGACTTGTATGCCTGTACTAGATGATATTTGCTGAACATGCTAACAACTTTGTAGCCTACCAACACATTCACTTATATGGCAAAATAACTTTATATTATTCACCAAGAAAAGGCTATTTAGGTCTGGGAGATCCATGAAGTTTATCTTCATAAGTTGAGTCTCCCTGGAATGCTTTTTTTCCATTTAAATCCACACTCACCCTCACCTTTGGACAGTAACATTCTTCCTGTCTTTCCTGCTCAGTCAGTAGGGTAAATGAAATCTTGATACATGCTACAACATGAATGGAGCTGGAAGACATTATGCTGAGTGATGTGGGAACTGTGTGGGAAGAGGAATTTTGCCCCAGGATGGAATACTCCAAAAGTCTGAGTTCCCCAAAATTTTGTATTCTAAGCACAATGTTAAAAGGGCCACACACAGTTTCTCCTTGTAATTTACAGTAAAATGAGAGACAGAAGAGATGGACTTAAAAATGAGCTGTGCAAAATGAAAACAAAACATAAAGTTATGGAAAATTCTACTGTGCAAACTAAGAACACATGAAGTAGAATGTGTAGACACCAAGGATGTGTCTACACAATCTTTTGTTAAAGAGATTAAACCTGTGACTGATGGATCTAACCAACTACAACATCAGGAAACTTACCAGCTTAGACTAAAGGGGACAGGAAAGAGCCAATAGAGAGAATGCTGTCTGTTTCTTGGAATATTGTATGCAGGAAACAGGCCAAAGGAGCTACATCTGTTGTCTTCCAAGAAAAGAATCATCTTTGGAGCAGCTTGGAGATCAGGAGAACTATTGGAAGGGGAACAGGAAGTAAAACTGCCTAGATTTCCAAGGGCATGGCCTCTAGAATCTCAAGGGGTATGGCTATGGTCTCTGGGGTCTAAAAGGTTAAAGCCACAAGCTAGGTTTCAAAAGTCAGATCTTCACCAGCTTGGTTCTAGATTGTGGGTCTGCCATTCTGTTTGGCCAAGAAACTGAGGGAACAAAGCTGACATGCCCAAGGAGCAGAAGAATGGAGTCTGCTGAAGGCAGAGCTGGTGTAGTTGTCACTGGATGGACTAAGAGAATTGGAGTGCCCAAAGCTAAGGGAGTAGAGTTGCCAACCCAATGTACCTTAAAGGTGTTTTCAAAACTTTAGAGCTAATGTGTAAATTGTTCTTTGGGTTTTAGACTTGCTTTTTGCCCACTACCCCTTCTTTCCCTCAAATTTCTCCCATTTGTAATCCAAATGTCTACCTTGTACCTGTTCTACCACTACACTTTGGAAACAGATAACTTGTAGTCTAGATTTCACAGGTTCACAGATGAGGAGGAATTTTGCCCCAGGATGAAATACTCCAAAATTCTTACCCATGTTCGATTTATATGATTCAGAAGATGAGATTTTGGATTTAGAGTAGATTTAAGATTTTGGGGATGATGTGATGGGTTGAATGTTTATATATGTGGCAAAGTCATGAATTTGGGGAAACTAGAGGGTAGAATGCTATGGATTGAACTATGTCCCACAAAATTGTGTATTGCAAATCCTAACCTCTATGCTTGTGGTTATAATCCCATGTGGAAGTGGATTATCTTTGTTATGTTAATGATTCAGTATTAGTGTGGTTTTTTTCTTAAGTGGATCTCTTTTGAGATATAAAAGACATTAAACAAAGTAGAAGAAGAGATGAGTGAAGAAAGATGCCAAGTGACACGAAGATCTCCCAGAAGCAGAAGTTCATTAGAGACAAGGACCTTCCTCCCAAACCTACAGAGAGGGAAATCTTTACTCTAGAGCCAGCACCCTGAATTCAGACGTATAGCCTCCTAACTGTGAGAAAAGAAATTTCTGTTAAAGCCACTGATTTTTGGTATTTCTGTCATAGCAATACTAGATAACTGAGACACTGAATGAAATAACTCAATCACAAATGGACAAATATTGTATGATCTTGCTTACATTAAAAGATTTAAAAAAAAAGGTAAATGTATAGAGAACAAAGTTTATTAGTCCTTAACAGAAGGGAGAGAGAAGGGAGTTGCTTAACAGTAATGGGAAGCATCACAGTGACTAAGGATAGGGTTGCAGAGCTGATAATTGTAATTGCTGTCAATTGTACACATATAAAAAGTTGAAAAGTTGTGTGATAAATATATTTACACCCATGCCAAAAAAAAAAAAAAAAGAAAAGAAAGAAAGAAAGAAAAGAAATAGTTCTTGAGGCTGATTATGTACAAACAAAAACCTCATGGAACTTATTTATTTGGTTTAGAGGTTTAGGACCAAGATCTCAGGGACTATCCCAGCTAACAACTTTAATAGCTTTGTTCTACCTCCTAGTTCATTGAATAGTGCCTGGAGCCTTAAAGATTGCAAGTGCCCATTCAAGTCAAATTGGTCTCTATTCACCTGGAACAACAGAGGAACAAGGAGGGTCAGAAATAGTAGAAGGAAATAGACTGTATGGCTAGTTGTCTCCATGAACAATTGCTTCCTTTGCTATGAGACCAGAATTGGATGGTGCCCAGCTGTCATCAATGAATATTTTCATCAAAATTTCTGTGGAAGAATCCTGATCAAAAGGGGGAAAAATGTACGAAAGAATTTCAAATTTTCATGGACTCTAGAATTCCTGGAGACACGAAGATTGGAAGAACCCCTGAAATATTGCCTTGAGTTAATATTTAAACCTTATACCAATAATATACCCTGAAGTCTTCTTAAAACCAAACAAAAGTCTAGCTTCAGTAGTAAAAATATGTCTGCCTTGAGCATAATGGTCTTTTAAGAACTACCTTCATGACAACAGAAACATGGAAGATTAGACATGAACCTAATGGGATAGAGAATTTACAACTGTATGGAGGAGGAACTATTCAGTAAGAGAAGGTAAGTACGGTTGCACAACTCAAAGAATGCAATCAATGTCACTAAATGGTATATGTGGAAACTGTTGAATTGGTATATGTTTTCCTGTGTATATTCTCAACAACAAAATAAATAAAACTTAATTTTTTTTTTTAAAAAAAGATCCTTTATGTTTCCAATCTTCTCTCACCAAAACAGGGCAGTACTAGTGTCACATATAGTTATTTACACAGGCAAACAAATTGACTAACTCTCTTATCCATACAAATTTTAGGCTTTTCTTTCTTTCTTTCTTTCTTTCGTTCTTTCTTTCTTTCTTTCTTTTCTCTAGTCTGTGTGTCCAGATTGTGCTTTTCCAGCATTTTATGTAGATTATGTCATTTAAACCAAAGTTGTTGTTGTTGTTATGTGCCGTCAAATCAGACCCAACTCATAGTGACCCCTCCTTGGGTTTCTGAGGTAGTATCACTACAGAAGTAGATTGCCCAACCTCCCTTATGAAGAGATGAAGAGTGGCTGGTGGCTTTGAACCACCAGCCTTCTGGTTAGCAATCAAGTGCCTTTAACGCAAAGTATGGCTATGAAATAGGTACATTTATTATTATCATTATTTTGTATCTAAGTAAACTAATGATACGTTAAAGTAGCATACTATGGGTCACATAGCTATGATGCAGTATATTTGAGATTCAAACACAGGCATTCTGCTTCCTGAGCCTTTGTTATTATTTTATTTATATTATATTCCTCAAAAGTCCCTGTATAGGACACTTAGTGCCAACAGAAAGTAATCTACCCAGAGGTACCTCAGAAGAAAGGCCTAGCCATCTACTTTTGAAACATTACAGCCACTGAAAACTCTAAGGAAAGCAATTCTACTCTGAAACACATTGGTTCACCAAGAGTTAGAATCAGCTTGATGGCAATTGGTTTTTGTTTATTCTATTCCTTTTTCTTTTCCCACCATCACTTCCAACCCTATAAAGGGAACACTTCAAGGCAACCATTTACAGGAAGTTGAATTACTTGATAAAGACATAAAATATTCTAGAAAAATAGAACACAAAATCAGTTACATGAACTGTATTGATTGCCTATTGATGTCATAAAAATTTATAAACAATTCTGTGAATTAAAACAATATAAATTTATTATCTTATAGTTCTTATGACCTTAATTATATGCCTCCTGAATTTAGAGACCATCTAAAGGATAGATTGCATTGAACACCAATGATTGAAAATCAGAGGAATTGTGGGGTGACATCAAGAACATCATACATGAAGAAAGAAAAATGTCATTAAAAAGACAGGAAAGGAAAAAAAGACCAAAATGGATGTAAGAAGAGACTCTGAAACTTACCCTTGAATAGAGAGTAGCTAAAGAAAATGGAAGAAATGACAAGATAAATGAGCTGAACAGAAGATTTCAAAGACTAGCTCAAGAATATAAAGTCAATTATTATAATGAAATACGAAAAGACCTGAAGTTAGAAAAACAGAAGGGAAGAACACGCTCAGTATTTCTCATGCTGAAAAAACGGAGGAAAAATTTTAAGCCTAAAGTTGCAGTACTGAAAGATTCTGTGGGCAATATATTGAATGATGCAGGAAACATCAAGAGAAGATGGAAGGAATACACAGCCACTACACCAAAAAGATAGGAGCTCTGGTAGCATAGTGCCTAAGGCACTTGACTGCTAACCAGAAGTCTGGTGGTTCAAACCCACCAGCCACTCCTCAGAAGGAAGGTTGGAAAATCTACCTCCATAGTGATACCACCTCGGAAACCCAAAGAGGGGTCACTATGAGTCAGGTCTGACTTGACGGCATGTAACAACAACAACAATATACCAAAAAGAATTGGTCAATATTCATCCATTTCAGAAGTTAGCATATGATCAAGAACCAATGGTACTGAAGGAAGAAATCAAAGCTGTACTGAAGGAAATGGTGAAAAACAAGGATCCAGGATCTTACAAAATACCAATTGAGATGTTTAAACAAATGGATGCTGCATTGAAATGAGTTTGAATTACTGATCTTCTGCAGCCAAATGCCTTACCCTCTATGCCACCAGAGCTCCATTGAAAAACATTCAGGCACAATACAGATGTGGAGAAGAATGCTGGACACACAGACACTACCTCAAGCTATCCAGTTATTTGAGTTGATATTCCTACTCCTTTAGCAGGCTAAATTGTCTTTTGCTTCAAATGGATCAAGACATAGAACACACCACAGAGAAAATTTTTTCAGTACTTCCTTCACTTCTATCAACAATATGGTACAGTGTTCAATGTACTTGTCTTGTTGAAATTTATTTTATTTGTTCCTAATTATTACATGGTTTTGATGCTGTTATACAATCTACTTCCATAGGGATACTGCCTCAGAAACCCAAAGAGAGGTCACTATGAGTCAGATCCAACTCAATGAAAGTGAATTTGGTTTGTTTTTTATGGTAATCGATAATACAGGAGCTCTGGTGGTGTAGTGCCTAAGACATTTGACTGCTAACCTGAAGTCTGGCAGTTCAAACCCATCAGCCACTCTTCAGAAGGAGTGTTGGGCAATCTACTTCCGTAGAGATACTGTCTTGGAAACCCAAGGAAGGGTAGCTATGAGTCAGGATCTACTAGATAGCAGTGAGTTTGTTTTTTTTGGTTAATTGATAATATATAGAAAAACATGCCATTTTATATTTCACCTTGTATCCTAGGAACTTGATACAAACACTCTTTAGTTGTAATAGCTTATCATAGTTTCCTTAATGATCATCATTTATGAATAAAGATAGTGCACTGTGTCCTTCACAGCATTTGTTCCAATGGGTGGTACAAAAGGTTAAGTGTCTGGCTTCTAACTGCTTTGACTCCACCTATAAATTCCTCAGAAGAATGACCTGGTGGTTGATTTCTGAAAGATCAGTCACTGAAAATCATATGGAGTACAGTTATATTCTGAAACATATGCGATCACCATTAGTCAGAATTGACTTGATGGCAACTGTTGTGTTTCCTGTGCCCCACCCACCCACCCAACATACATACATTCTATTAATTGTTTACTTTTTTCTCTTTTTTTGCTTAAATACACTGGTTTGAACCTCCGGTACAAATTAGAAAAAAATGACATGAGAAAATGCAATCATATCTTATTCCCAATCTTAATGAAAAACCATTCCATTGTTTACTATTAAACTAGATGTAGACTTTCATATATGTTTTTTTTTTTTTTAAATCAAGTTGAGCAAGTTCACTTCTACATCATCAATAGATTTTGAGTTGTGTTAAATGCTTTTTCTGAAGGTACTGAGATAATCCTATGATTTTTCTTTTTAGTATATTGATACAATGAATTTCATGGACTTAATTTTGAATGTTTAACCAACCTTGCATTTTGGGATAAACTCCACTTAGTACTTTATACTGTCATTTTTATACTTTGGAATCAAGTTGTTAATACATTGTCAAGGATTTTTGTGTCTGTGTTTATGGAAAATATATGTTTGAAGTTTTCTGTTTAGGAACATCTCAGTGAATGAATAGGGAAGTGAATATTCATCTTTTATTTTCTGGATGAGTTTGTGTAGAATTGTATTATGTTTTCTTTAAATATTTAATAGAATTTAGCTTCTTCCCTCTAAGATGACAGCCTGCACAGACCCTCCTCAAAAAAGAAAAGAGGAACCAATTAACAGAGAAACAGAAGATAATCCTGGAGCCCTGAGCTTTGAAGGCAAGGATATATAACTTGACTAAACTCCAATTAGTAGAAGAACCTGCATGAAAACACTGAAATAGGAGACATATGGAGCTGTTGTCTATCAGTGATCCTGACAGCAAGGACAGATTGGATTGCTGAGTAGGGTTGCTGTTGTTGTAATTGTTAAGTGCCGTCGAGTC
>NW_006921926.1:3497038-3499871 GCF_000298275.1 Orycteropus afer afer | reverse complement strand
TTTTTTTTTTTTTTTACTTTTTTTAGTTTGTTTGTGTCTCTTTTTAAATTATTATTATTACTATTCTCTCTCTCTGTTTAAATCTTTTTTTATTATTATTTTTTATTCTTCTCTTCCCAGTTTCTCATTTCCAGCTTTTTCATGCTTCCCTGTTCCTGGCTCCCATTTTTTTCTTGCTGGTGGTTAGCCCCATTCCTTGCTTTCTTTTTACATTTTTCCCATTTTTTTCTTCATTATTTTCCTACTCTACCTTTTTTCACTTATTCCCCTCTCTCCAGATATTGTGGGGTTATTATTACTATTATTAATATAATTATTATTATTTTTATCTTTTTGGTGATTGCTTCTGTGTGTTTATGTGGTGTGTTTTTTGTCCACTTGCTCTTAATTTTTTGTTGGTTTGTCGACTGTTGTTTTTATCTGAGTGGGAGACAGCAACAGTGCCCACATGACACAACTACACTCAAAATTCCTGCAGCTCCACTTATCGAGTGAGAGCTACCACTTTGTTCTCTACCAACTAGTCAATGATAAATGACCACCAAGAAAAGCATGACTCATGCTTAACTGCTCTTCACAAACAGTTAACAGAGATCTAAATACAACAACATCACAACGTCACAAAGAAAACAGACCATCACAGTCCACACAAAGAAGCAAGATAAAATGGAAGAAACAAAGGAGCTGGACACAGATCAAGAACACACCCCTGAGGAAGAAGCAGAATTGGAATTCCCTGATAAGGAATTCAGAAAAATAATATTTAAGTATCTTCAAAGGAATGAGAGACAGATCAAGCAAAACACAGACAAAATCCTAGAACAATTTCAAAAGACAATACAAGAAAAAAATGACAAAATAATTGAAAAACTAGAAATGATACAAAACCTACAGAGAGAAATCCAGATTAATATTGAATTTTCAGAAATAGATAACACATTGAAAGGGCAAAGGAGTAAAATTGAATCAAAGGAAGAAAGAATTAATGAAATTGAGGACAAATATCTGAATATTTCTTTGGAAAGGAATCAATCAGAAAAAAGATTTAAAAAAAATGAAGAAAACCTAAGGTTCACGTGGGATACCATTAAAAAGAGTCACCTATGTGTAATCAGAATTCCAGAACAGGAAGAGAAAAGGAAAACCACTGAGAAAGTTGTCCAACATTTGTTGGAAGAGAACTTCCCTGATATGAAAGATGAGAATATATCTATTCCAGAAGCCCAACAAACCACAAACAGGATAGATGCAAAAGAAATTCACCAAGGCATAGCATCATCGAACTCATCAAAACCAAAGACAAAGAAAGAATCCTGAAAGAAGCATGGGAAAAACGAAAAGTTATCTACAAAGGACAACCAATAAAACTAACCTCTATTTCTCAGCAGAAACTATGCAGGTAAGAAGGCAAGGGGATGGTGTATATAAAACCCTGAAAGAGAAAAATTTCCAACCAAGAATTACATACCCAGCAAACTTGTCCCTCAACTATGAGGGTGAAATTAGGACATTTCCACATAAGCAGAAATTAAGGGAATTTGTTCAAACCAGACCAACCTTACAAGATATACTAAAGAGAGTCCTTTTAACAGAGGACCAATAATAGCAAACAACAACCGACCATTAATACACAAGATGACATAACTCAGAAACCAATATAGCTATGGAAGTATCCAAAGTAAAATAAGTTTCAAGATTGTAAACAGGGAACCGAAGACATCAATTGGAATATGAGTATAACTACAAAACAAAAAGAGGGGAAAAATACTGCAATCACAGAACTTCTAGAGAGTGAGGAAGTCAAGAGAGTTGCAAGATACAATGGACTGATCTAAACTCAGAGAGAAAGTTATAAATCACAGGATAACCTCAAAGAAAAAATTATAAACCTTCACATCACAATAAAAAGAGGACAGGAACCAATATTAGCAAATACTAAAACAATAACCAAAAAGGAAATAATAACATGATTCATAAACAAAATGACCTCAGCACAGAAAATTATATGGAAGAAAGAAACCAGGAACACCATGAAAAAACACAAAACAAAATGACATCAATCAATTCATACCTGTCTATAATTACACTGAATGTCAATGGATTAAATGCACCACTCAAGTGACGGAGAGTTGCAGACTGGATAAGAAAACAAAATTCATTAATATACTGTCTACATGAGACACGCCTTAGAGAGAAAGACAAAAATAGCCTAATTATCAAAGGTTGGTAAAAGATATATCAAGCAAATGGCAACAAAAAAAGAGCAGGATTGGCAATATTAATTTTTTATCAAATTCACTTTAAGACAAAAACCACCATAAGAGACAAAGAAGGACATTATATGATGATTAAAAGATCAATAGAACAAGAAGATATAATCATAATAAATATCTAGGGATCCAATGAAAGAGCCCCAAAATACATAAATCAGACTTTAAAAGAGTTGAAAGGGCAAATAGATGATTCCACAGTCATAGTAGGAAACTTTAATACACCACTTTCAGTGAAAGATAGAACAACTGGACAGAAACTGAACAAAGACACAGAACAGCAAAACAATACAATCAAACCAACTTGACCTTTTAAACATCTACAGAACACTTCACCCAACAACAGCATGATATACATTCTTTTCCAGTGCACATGGAACATCCTCCATGAAAGACCATATATTAGGCCATAAAGCAAGCCTTAATAAATATAAAAATATTGAAATACTTTAACACATCTTCTCAGATCATTGTGCTATCTAATTGGAAATCAACCATAGGAAGATCAATGGAAAAAGAGCAAACACATAGAAACTGAACAACACCCTCCTCAAAAACAACTG
>NW_006921926.1:3469950-3494223 GCF_000298275.1 Orycteropus afer afer | reverse complement strand
TTCCACATCCCTCCCCCAAAGAGTTTTTCCATTTTATCTAAGTTGCCAAGTTTGTGCCATATAGTTTTTTATAATATGCCTTTATTATTCCTTTTAATGTCTATAGAATCTGTAGTGATATTACCTTTTTGTATTTGGATATTGGTAATTTCATCTCCTCTCCTTTCATCTTTATAAATCTGGGTAGATGTTATCAATTTTATGCAGCTTTTCAAAGAACCAGCTTTGGATTTCATTAATTTTTCTCTATTCTTTCATGTTTTCTATTTCCTTGCTCTGTTTGCTTTTTTTAATCCTTCTACATTGTTTGGATTTAATTTTGTCTTCTTTTGTTAGCTGGTTAAGATTGTGGAAACTTACTTCATTAATTTGTGATATTTATTTTCTTCATTAGAAACATTTGATGCTACAAATTTTCCTCTAAGTACTACTGACACTCCCATTTTTATTTTGACTTGTGTATGGTTTCAAATCATTTCTAAAAATTTTATTTGTGATTTCTTTTTTAACCCATGGAATATTGAGAACTATGTTGATGAATTTCTAAGTGTGTGGACTTTCCAGATATATTTATATTGATTCTAGTACAATTCTGATGTGGTCAGGAAACATACTTTATATAATTTCAATTATGTTAAATGTTGTTTTCATTCTCTACTGCTGCTTTAACAGAAAATACCACAAGTGAATGACTTTAACAAATAAGAATTTATTCTGTTACAGTTGAGGAACTAGAAGTCCAAGTTCAAAGTGCCAGTTCTAGGGGCTGAGTGGAGGCCTCTTAACCTTGGACTTCAGGTTTGCCTTTTGCTCCTGGCCCACTGAAGCTGAAGGCATCTCTTAACTCAGGCAGCTGTTGGCTACTGAAGCTGACAAACCCAAGGTCATCAAGTACAATGGCATAGTCCCAAGATAATCAAGTAGTACATGAAGCTACTTGTTCAAGTCCAGAAATAGTCTCAAGACCAGCAGCCCACATGGCAGGCTGCTGAATGAAGACTCAGCTAAACGCAGGATCCAAGCATGGCAAAAAAACTGATACCTTTCTCAAAGCTTCTAATATACTGGAAGACCACATCCCTAAGGCAGCTACTCAGCAGCTCACAGCAGATTCTACCATGGAATTGAATACTACCTCATCATGGGGAATAAGTACTTCCAGCTGCCTACTGATATTAGATGCATTTGTGTTTAGGATTATTTTTTCTGCTTATTGTATTCAAAATTTGAGCTAGAAGAAGCAGAAACATAATGTGACAGAGGATTTATTTAACTGTTTTTGTTTTGTTTTGTTTTCAGCAAGGTTTCTGTTGTAGTTTTTAGAGGAAAGTGTAGCTCAGTATTCTATCGCATCATACAGATAGAAATTGATTATACTTCTTAGGATGAAAATAGCTTTACACATAATTCCCAGTAAATCATGAATGATACAGAACAGAGTGCAGAGAAAGAGGCATTGAGTTGTGTTAAAATATTTCCACAGAAGTTTCCTTTGGGGCCTTATTTTATCCAGGCCTTTTCTATGCATGACCCGACTCTAGTATACACAATGCCGACTCTGGCTTGGAAGGGATGACTGGAAACAGTACTTACTTTGGGAAAAAAAATATATAAATTATTTTCTCAGTTCTGAGAAACTAGAAGCACTAAAGAGGGGAATTGATAGATAAATGCTGTAGAATGCATGTAGTGTTCCAACATTTTCAAATAATCTTTGTTTTCCTTGTTCATCATACATAGATTTTTCCTTGCCATACAGTATTTTATTTATTGTTCAAATAGATCCAAAGGCAACATGGACAATAATATTCCCAGGAGGTTAATTCACCATCTGCTCAAGCAGTAAAATTTCATAGCACTTGGTAAATGCCAGTCTCAGTCTCACTCTACACAGTACTAAATAAAGGAGAAATTTCACAATGCTCTACTTATTTGTAGATAACAAATAGGAGAATTTGACTTGGTATAAAAGTTGAGTCTCGTTTTGTTAATTGTTAATAATCCTATTAATTAAATAATAACCAAAATTTGATAATTAATAATGCTATGTGACAAAAGTGGATTTATGAGAGGCTTTAATAAAGTTTATAAAGATAGAATTGTATATTTGTTGTCCAGCACATTTTATTGAACACTTTATGAACCAAGCACACTTCTGAACACTAAGTAGAAAAAGAAAAGACACTTACTTTCTATCATTCTATTTTAAATACAGTCAGTAAGCAAATGAACATAACATAGAATGTCAGTAATATGTGCCTAATCGTTAAAGGGTTTAAACTGATGGAAATATACACTTTTGTGGAAACATACTTTTAAAATATAGTTAGGAAATTTTGTATGGAAATGAGACATTTTAACAGAGCTATAAATAAAATAAGTTGAATTAGCAAGGCAGTTATCTGGGGGAAAATGTTAACCAATAAAAACAGCTGGTGCAAAATCCCTGAGGCAAGAACACAGTTGAAGAAGAAGGAGGTCATTGTGTTTAGTTCAGAATTAAAGGGGAGACTATTTGGGAGAGGAAGTCCAAGGTAGCTAGGGATGAACAAAGATCCAAATCATGCAATGCAGTTTGAGCCAGAGAAAAGCATTTTGGATCTTATTACATGTTTAATGAGAAATAATTGGAGAATTTGAGTAGGGGAATGTATGTTTTAATACATACATTCAACTCAAGTTTGGTACCTTGAGTCATTCTATTTTTGGTCACTAGAGTACTCCATCACAGAGTGACTACTAGGTACAATGAAAGCAATGTGTGTGATCTAGAAGTCCAGGAACAAATGTGTTTCAGAAAACAGGGAGTAATCAGCTCTGTGTATTTGTTTTTTAGTGTTTTCTCTCAATATTACATCTCAATCAAAGTAAACAGAAGTAGGAAGACCTAAGTGTATTCTATTTGCAGAAGAGCTAGAAAATTAAGTTTAAATAAAAACAGAAACTCCATGATAAATACAGGGTTACACATCAGTTTTCCTGATTGTAAAACCTGGAACCCACCTAAAAATACACCATCTTCTTATTTATAACTTCATCAGAGCTTATAGAATAGCACCTCAGATGAGCAGCACACATGCAAATATCTATATCAATATTGATATAAATATAATCTGCTTTTGTTTCTGTTTTCTGGAAATGACAAAATTATTTTCTTTTTTTCCCTTCCCACCCAGATTAACAGTAATGTAGGTATTCAAAATATTTATAAATTAATCCAATAAAATAAAAGAACTGTATTAGACTTCACTTAAAATTAAATATTCCTGGTTGATTTAAAAAAAAAAAAGAAAGAATGAATGAACCAAAACTTTTATCTATTACTTAAAATTTTGAATGTTACTTTGGCACTAAAATTGCCCCAGGACTAAAAATTTATAGTATCTCCAACTATATAAAGCACAGGAGACATTATGGTTCTTTTTTTTTTTTTTTTCCTGCTGTTAAAAAAGCAAGAACCAGTATATTCCCCTGATAAACACACTATCTATCTACCCCCACAGAAGATAGTCTGTGCAAGTTAATTGCTTGGACCTGACAGTGCAGAGAACAGCATTAATAAATGGGGTGTACTGGGTTGTATAAAGAACAGATGTGAGTTTTCTGCTCTACTGTACGATGAATTAATTCTCTATCTCCCCATTTATATATTGTGGTCACCATTGAAGACCTGTGTTTAAAGCCTCTGTGGTAAAGTGTTTTTCATATAATCTCCACTATTTCAAAAGTCTCTGGTGGCATTGAAAATTTCTCCTTTAAGACATAGACCTTTTTTACAATGTTAGGAAGGGGGATTCTTACTTGAAATGCCACTGAAATATGATTTTTGTTCCTGGTTTCTCTAAACAACTCTTGTTTACAGACCCACTACCTGGAATATCTATAATTGTGCAATTGCCTATAACTTTGTCCCTGTGGAAAATGTAGTTTAACTGCATTTTGTAATAAATTTTGCCCGTTTATTTTTTATCTGACTCAAAGGATGCATATCTTTAAGATCTTTCGGATGTAGCATCAGCTAAGAGTTCAGAAGATTGAGCCATGAAAGCAATGCACATATTTAAATACCACACCAAAGTAAAAATGCTTTCTGTCATAGATTTCATTACTTGAAGTCAAATGTCATGCAAACCTCATTTGTATTTATTGTTTCTCTAGCAACAAACCAAAGTCATCTGGATAAAATTGATTCTAAAAATCTTTTACCAGGCAAAATTTAAGAAAATGGAAAGTTTTCCCACTCTTAATACATTCTGGCCATAGTACTAAGTAGATACTTGTGCTATTCCAACTTAGTCAGTCACAATAGAAGAGTGTAATGGTTGTTGTCGTTGTTATGTGCCGTCGAGTCGGACCGGACTCATAGCGACCCCTCCTTGGGTTTCCAAGGCAGTATCACTACATACGTAGGTTGCCCGACCTTCCTTCCAAGGAGTGGTTGGTGAGCTTGAACCGCCAGCCTTCTGGTTAGCAGTCAAGTGCCTTAGGCACGATGCTACCTATTTTTGGATAGTTAGTTCCCATTTGTAAAAGATGGAGAACAATGGTACATAAAAATATTAAAAGAGAGTAAGGAAGACAGGCCACATTCCAGATCCTTCTTTCAACAGAGATTTTGAGAAACTCAGTGAAATAGATACAAATAATGATCCTGGAATTATGAGCATCTAATAAGAAGAGCATCTAATAAGAAGGAGCTCTGGTGGTGTAGTGGCTAAGGCATTTGACTGCTAACCAGGAGGTTGGCAGTTCAAACCTACCAGCCACTACACAAAAGGAAGACTGGGCAATCTACCTCTGTAAAGTTATACCTCCTTGGAAACCAAAATGGGGTTGCTATGAGTCAATGAGTCAAAATCAGCTTAATGCCATTGAGTATTCTATTTTTTATTTTTATTTTTTTGGAATAAGAAGATTAAGTATTAGCTCAAGTGAAGACAGCAAAGGGACTGAGTTCAGTGATTGCGGGGAAAAAAAAACAGCCAGCTGGCTGAGCTATAGAGAAGCCTTTAGAAACAAAAAGTAGGTCAAGGAGGGGACAAAAAAAAGAGAGAGAGAAAAAGAAAGAGAAAACTTCACCAAACCCACAGGCATTAAAGACACAGAGTATACAGATCAGGATAATTTTGAGGTGAGCTAAAGCCACACAGGTGGGAGAAGATCGTCTTGGGAAATGGATCAGACCCTCATAGCTTAAGATGGTGTGGAGTCCAGGAGGGAGTAAGGGAAAGGGAAGAAAAACTGAATAAATCAAAGCCCAAATTGGACCCACAGCAGTGGGCTCACGTCCCACTCTTAACAACTCTTTTTAGCACAAAGTGGAATGGAGACCTACAGGTGGACAATAAACACATGAAGAAATGCTCATGATCTCTAGCCATTGTTGTTGACAACAGAACAAAACACTGCACAGTCTAGCACCAGTCTCACAATGCTTGCTATATAAACCTAAGCCATTGTGGCAGCCTCTGTGTCAATCCATCTCAGTTAGGGCCTTCTGCTTTTTCACTGACTCTGCACTTTACCAAGCAGGATATCCTTTTCCAGGAAGTGGTCCCTTCTGACGACATGACTAAAGTAGATGAGATGATGTCTGGCCATTCTTACTTCCAAGGAGCATTTCAGCTGCACTTCCTCCAGGAAGGATCTGTTAGCTCCTCTGGCAGTCCAAGGCACTTTGAGTATTCTTCGCCAACACCACATCTCAAAAGCATCAACTCTCCTGTCTTTCGTATTCATTGTCCAGCTTTCACATGAAATATGAGGTAATTGAAAACACCATGGTTTGGGTTAGGTGCACCTTAATCTTCAAAGAGTCATCTTTGGTCTTCAGCACTTCAAACAGGTCTTTTGCAGCACATTTGCCAAGTGCAATACATCATCTGATTTCTTGACTGCTGCTTCCATTGGTGTTGATGGTGGAAGCAAGTAATACGAAATCTTTGACAACTTCTATCTTTTTTCTCTTTATCGTGATGCTGCTTATTGGTCCAGCTGTGAGGATTTTAATTTTCTTTATGTTGAGAGGTAATTCATACTGCAGACTATAGTCTTTAATTTTCATCAGTAAGTGCTTCAAGTTATCCTCACTTTCAGCCAGCAAAATTGTATCATCTGGATATCACAGGTTCTTAAAGAGTCTTCCTCCAATCCTAATGTTGTGTTCATCATATAGTTCAGCTTCTTGGATTACTCAGAATATACAGATTGAATAAGTATGGTGCAAGGCTACAACCCTGACACACTCCCTTCCTTATTTTAAACCATGCAGTATCCCCTCGTTCTGTTCGAAGGGCAGCCTCCTGGTCTATATACAGTTTCCTCACAAGCACAATTAAGTGTTCCAAATCCCCATTCTTCTCAATGTTATCCATAATTTGTTATGATCCACACAGTAGAATACTTTTGTATAGTTAATAAAGCACAAGTAATCATCTTTCTGGTATTCTTTGCATTCAGCCAAAATTCATGTGAAATTAGCAATGATATCACTCGTTCCACATCCTCTTCTAAGTCTACCTTGCAATCCTGAAATTTCCCCATTAATATACAGCCACAACCATTTTAAAATTATCTTCAGCAAGATTTCATTTGCATGTGATATTAATGATATTGTTTGATAATTTTCACATTCTGTGGGATCACCCTTCTTTGGAGTGGGTTCAAATATGGATCTCTTCCAGGCAATTGGTCAGGTAGCTGTCTTCCAAATTTCTTGGCATAGATGATTAAGTGCCTCCAGCATAGCATCCATTTGTTGAAACATCTCAATGAGTATTCCGTCATTCCTGGAGCCTTGTTTTTCGCCAATTCCTTTGATGCAGCTTTGACTTCTTCTTTCAATGCTATTGGTTCTTGATCATATACCACCTCCTGAAATAGATGAACAGTGACCAATTTTTTGGTACAGGGACTCTTTGCATTCCTTCCACCTTTTTATATTTCTTGCATCATTCAATATTTTGCCCATAGAATGTTTCAATATTGCAACTCGAAGCTTAAATTTGTTCCTCAGTTTCTCAGCTTGAGAAATGTTGAGTGTTCATCCCTTCTGTTTTTTCTAACTCCTGGTCTTTGTACATTTAATTATTATAATTGACTTTGTCTTCTTGAAGTAGTCTTTGAAATCTTCTGTTCAGCTCTTTTATCTTGTCATTTCTTCCATTTACTTTAGCTACTCTCCTTTCAAGAGCAAGTTTCAGAGTCTCTTCTGACATCCATTTTGGTCCTTTTTTCCTTTCCTGTCTTTTTAATGACCTTTTGCTTTCTTCATGGATAATGTTATTGATACCGTCCCATAATTCATCTGGTTTTCAGTCATTGGTGTTCAATGTAGCAAATCTATTCTTCAATGGTCTCTAAATTCGAGTGTGATATAATCAGTCATATTTTGCCTCTCATAGATTTGTTTTAATTGTTTTCAGCTTTAACTTGCAGTTTAAACTTGAATGCGCATATGAGCAGCTGATGGTCTGTTCCACAGTCAGCTCCTGTCCTTGTTTTGGCTGAAGATATGGAGCTTGTCTAACACCACTTGCCACAGTTGCAGTCAATCTGATTCCTGTGTATTCCATCTGTTGAAGTGCACATGTATAGCCACAGTTTATACTTGTTGAAAAAATGTATTTGCAATGAATGAGTCATTGGTGTTACAAAATTCTATCATGCAAACTCCAACATCATTTCTATCACCAAATCCATATTTTCCAACTACTGGTGATCCTTGTTTGTTTACAACTTTTGCATTCCAAATTAAAAAAAGAAAAAAGAAAAAAAAAAAAACCTCACTGCCATCAAGTCAGATCTGACTCATAACCACCCTTCCTTGGGTTTCTGAAGTGGTATCACTATGGAAGTAGATTGCCCAATCTTCTACTTCCGAAGAGTGGCTACTGGGTTTGAACCGCCAACCTTCTGGTTAGCAGTCAAATGCCTTAGGCACTATGCCACCAGAGCTCCCTTTTTCAAATTACCAGTAATAATCAACACATATTGATTGCATGTTTGGTCGATTTCAGACTACAGAAGTTGGTAAAAATCTTCAATTTCCTCATCTTTGGCTTTGGTGGTTGGTGTGTAAATTTGAATAATAGTAGTATTAGTTGGTCTTCCTTGGAGGCATAGGGACATTATCTTATCACTGACAGAATTGTATTTCAGGATAGATCTAGAAACATTCTTTGTGACAGTGAATACCAGGCCATTCCTCTTCAATTTGTCATTCCTGGCGTAGTAGGTCATATGGTTGTCTGATTCAAAATGGCCAAAACCAGTCCATTTCAGTCCACTAATGCTTAAGATATTAATCTTTATGTGTTCCGTTTCATTTTTGTCAACTTCTAATTTTCTTAGATTCATACTTCATGCATTCCATGTTCTAATTATTAATGGATGGTTACTGCTGTTTCTTCCTTTTTTTAGTTGTGTCACATCAGCAAATGGAGGTTCCAAATGCTTTACTCCATCTACCTCATTAAAGTTGAGTCTATTTTGAAGGGACAGTTCTTTCCCAGTCAAATTTTGAGTGTCTTCTAACCTGAGGGGCTCATCTTCTGGCACTATATTAGACAATGTTTCAGGGCTATTCATAAAGTTTTCCAGTAATACATCAAACAGTGTTTCACTGCTATTCATTTTCACTGCCCAATTCTTTGGAAGTGGATGGCCCCTTCTTTCTTCTGAGTCTGTCTTTATCTGGAACTTCTACTGAAACCTGTTAACCATGGATGACCCTGCTGGTATTTGAAATACCACATGGAAACCACCACAGTATGACAAACTGAAAGATGTAATATTAACCAGTAGAGAGATGCCAATCAAAACAACAATGAGATATCATATCACCTCAGCAATAACAGCAAAGTTCAACAAGACAGAAAATAACAAATGCTGGCAAGGGTATGGAGAGATTGGAATTCTCATACACTGCTAATGGAACTGTAAAATGGTACAGCCATTGTGGAAAACAATGTAGTGTTTCCTTAAAAAATTCAAAACAGAGATAGGATTTGATCCAGGAATTCCACTACTAGGAGTATATCCTAAAGAGGTGAGATCCAAGACACTAATAGACATATGTAAACCCATGTTCATTACTGTACAATTCACTATAACAAAGAGATGGAAAAATCCTAAACACACATCAGCAGATGAATGGATAACCAAACTATGGTACATACACACAATGGAAAACTATGCAACATTAGAGAATAATGAAGACTCCACAAATCACCTCACAACGTGGGTGAATTTGGAATACATTATGCTGAGAGAAATAAGTCAATCATTGTTGGACTAATATTGTATGAGTCTATTATTAAAAAACATCAAAGAAAATTTATTCAGGGAAAGAAATTTACTTTGTTGGTTACCAGGGATGGAAGGGAAGGAGAGAGAAAGTTTCTGACTAGTTAACAGTCATGTGTTGATTTGGGTGTGTGGTGTAGTAAATTAATTAGTGTGGTTTTTCTACCCATAAGTCTTTGTAAACTCCAAAGTGGGATTTGCTATGAGCAACTGAGGAGCTCCTGATTGCTAAAGTTGTCCACCTGGAGTATTTTGGTTGGGAGTGACACAAAAGAATGTTCTGAGAAGTTCCCACTTTCTCTCAGGTGCTTAGAGTTCTGATGCTATGATTGGCTAGTTTGACCACTCTGCCAGGCTCAAAAGGAGGCCTCCTAGAGGAAGAACTCTCTCTGACTGCTGGTTGAGGAAGACGTGCTGCTGAAAGAGACATGTGCCGCTGGGAAAGAGATGCAAGAGACATGCATTGCTGAGTAAGACACTGAGGACATGCACTGCTGGGGGAGAGACTGTGAGAGACTTGGCTGAGAGATGGTGGGCTGGGAGGGAGACTGAGCATTTTTCCTGAACTTGAATTGTAATCTGGTGCTTCCCTAATAAACCCTGTAATCCGTGAGTTCTGTGTGGCCACTGCAGCGAATTATCGAACCCAGGAGAGAGGTGATGGTGCTTTGGGAGGAACAGTTGGTGAAATGGCTGGAGGGAGGCAGCATGTCTGGCCTTGCAGTAATAGACCTTGGGCTATTGATGGTGATTCTGCCTTCCTCTTGTGGAATTAGAGGAGGTCAGAACATGTGGCCTCCCTGCCCTTTTTGCAGGGTGAAAGAAAAGGCAGTATAACAAAAGAGTGTGGCCAGCACAATGACAATAGGGAAAAGGAAGACAGAAACATGCATAAGATATAGACAACAGAGGTAAATGCTATTATGTGCACAATACTGCTTTACCAGTAGTAGCAAACACTAGTCTATGGGTAAATTCATGGGCAGAGAAGAAGATCAGGTGAGGATTGGTGTACAGGAATATGCCTATAACCAAGGCTAGATTTGACTGAAAATATTCTTACACATGTAAGTGCAAGTGTATTCTTACACATGTACTTGCACTACAAAAATATCCATATACATTACAAAGGCAATAGGGGACAATAACTTCTCAGTGACCACCAAACACTTTGAGAGAGAGGATCTTGGTTTCAGGGAACATCAAGCTCAATTGGCACCATATATATAGTATATACAAATCTGGTTCTACATCCCACTTTGGCAAGTAGTGAGAAGTCTTAAAAGCTTTCGAGCAGCCATCTAAGATGAAACTATTGGCTTCTTCTCGTGTGAAGCAAAGAATAGTGAGAAAATCAAAGTCATATGGAGACAATTAGTACAAAGATATAATGGACCACAGGGACCTCAGCCTTCATGACCCTGAGACTCCAAGAACTAGAAGGTGCTTGACTACTAATTGGAAAGGGATCATAATTAAGATACTAGATAGACTGGGAGGAAAAAATGTGGAACAAAATTCAAAAACACAAAAATGACCAGAATTACAGGTCCGATAAAGAATAGTGGAACCTCTGAGATTGTGGCTTTGGATTATCCTTCGGGCCTGGCACTGGACTCAATTCCATATATTAGCTCTCAGCCAAACAGTAGAAAGGCCTGCAAACAGAACATCTACCCCAGGGAGATGCTCTCCTTAGATCAATCAACCATAAGATGTTAGAAGGGCATCATCTGCATAGACGGAAAGCAGGATAGACAGGAATGTATACATAAGAATGTCACAGAGAAGAAGTGGTCACAGGATGGGAGGAGAGCTTTTCACTGTTGGGACTGTAATCAGGACGGTGAAACCGAATGTACATGAACTGTTGAGAATAAACCGAATCTACTGTGAAAATTTGCACTAAAATCACAATTTAAAAAAAGCAATTAAAAGAGTTACTCCAATAAATTGCTTGGCTTAGTCTTTGTATAGTAAGCTCTAAATGTTTTCTATTTACCACATATGAGTTAAAGAATCAATAACAAATTAAAGAAAAAATTGATTTCTATGTAACTTCATCCATGTTCCATAGATCATAAGAGGAACATCTGGAATTTAAACCCAGGGCTATCTATCTCCAAACATATATAACCCCCAAATGAAAATATGGACCTGAGTCAAAATCTGAGATTTTCTGCAACATCACCACGATACTTCAAGAAGGACTTTGTAATAGCTCTTTTTTTCACATAGTGATAACCTAGCTGTCAAGCCACAATGAACTTTTCAACACTGTCACCAGTTCTTCAAATGTTTAAGATAAGTTCTACAATGTCACAAGCTTTGGGTTAATAACTATTTCTTTGGAGAAAGGAAAAATATGTATACAGTCACTCGATCTTATCATCATACCACAGAAAGTCACTGTATTGTAGTAAATTGCTTAGTGTGGCTTTTCTACCCATAAGTCTCTGTAAACTCCAAGGTGGTATTTTCTTGAGCAACTGAGGAGCTCCTGATTGCTAAAGTTGTCCACCTGGAGTATTTCTGTTGGGAGTGGCACAAAA
This sequence comes from Orycteropus afer afer, assembly GCF_000298275.1. Lineage (NCBI taxonomy): Eukaryota > Metazoa > Chordata > Mammalia > Tubulidentata > Orycteropodidae > Orycteropus > Orycteropus afer. The sequence goes on along the minus strand of NW_006921926.1, from coordinate 3,482,365 downwards.
CAATGTTCTGGGAGGTTCCCACTCTCTCTCAGGTGCTTAGAGTTCTGATGCTATGATTGGCTAGTTTGACCACTCTGCCGGGCTCAAAAGGAGGCCTCCTAGAGGCAGAAATCTTTTCTCTGACTGCTGGTTGAGGAAGACTTGCTGCTGAAAGAGACAGGTGCTGCTGAAAGAGACACATGCTGCTGGGAAAGAGATGCAAGAGACACGCATTGCTGAGACACCAAGGGACATGCAGTGCTGGGGGAGACACTGTGAGAGACTTGGCTGAGAGATGGTGGGCTGGGAGAGAGACTGAGCATTTTTTCCTGAACTTGAATTGTAGCCTGGTGCTTCCCTAATAAACACCATAATCTGTGAGTTCTGCATGGCCACTCAAGCAAATTATTGAACCCAGGAGAGAGGTGGTGGGTGCTTTGGGAGGAACGGTTGGTGAAAGGGCTAGAGGGAGGTAGCATGTCTGGCCTTGCAGGAATAGGCCTTGGGCTATTGATGGTGATTCTGTCTTCCTCTTGTAGGATTAGAGGAGGTCAGAATATGTGGCCTCCTTGCCCTTTTTGCAGTCACCCAGAGCCAGGGCAACTCTACTGGATATAATGTGGGTTTTGATGCAGTTGTTGTTGTTGTTAAGTGCCATCGAGTCGGCCCCGACTCATAGCGACCCCTCCTTGGGTTTCCGAGTCAGTATCACTATGGAAGTAGGATTGCCCAACCTTCCTTCCGAGGAGTGGCTGGTGGGTTTGAACCGCCAGCCTTCTGGTTAGCAGACAAGTGCTTTAGCCACTATGCTACCAGAGCAGTAGCACCAGGTAAACTAGGTTTGCACTTCCACCTAGTTATAAAAATTGTGTAGAAATGCCAACTACCAATAATCTGGAGACTTAGGGACAATGGTAAATATTGCAGTACTTTTTATCAGGGGAAGAAAGTTTCCAGAATATAAAAAGTTATGCTTGGATGTAGATGAGCACGGAGCCTCTTCTTGAATAATACTAAGTAAACTAATCACAAAGGACTTGATTCCAATCCCAATAACCACAGAACTGCCGCAAAATATAATGAGCTCTAAATTAACATGTTTTCCTAGAATCATTGTTTTATTTATTTCAGAGTATCAGCAAAGTTTATTGGTGTTAGTATAGTGTGAATAAAAATGTATTCTTAAACATCATTCTAAATTATCATCTCATGAATATTGGAAACTTCTAAAAAAAAGATTTCATTTGATTTTCTGGCTCTACATATTATTTTTTTTTTTCTAAAACCTCAGAGATTAATTTTAATGTTTTCTAATTCAGGGACAAATAATTTCATCTCTAGAGCCAGACATACTGTTGTGTAGGAAGCTTGTCCACACTGCTAAGCCAAGACACCTCAGCTCTTTTATTATTAAACTCAGAATTTCACTGATCATTTGCAAAATAATACTGAAGCAGAAACAAAATCAAAATAAAAAAAAATTAGATCTGCAGAAATAAAATTATCTCTTCCACACTGATAGGTAGTCAGGAAAAGACCTCATATTCTTAAAATTCAAATTGACAAATTTTAAGAGAGAGGATAGTTCCAGTGTTCCAGCGAAATGTACCTCTATCAATATTTTTTTTTTAATAATTGGTGTTTAATCCATAAAAGACGCTAAAAGCAAATTCATTGACAAGCTTAGCCTAAGGAAAATATGAAACTACATATGCTGAGGAAATTTTCTCATGTGGAAACTCCAGAAGCATTATGGATGCAAAGGAAACAATGAACTTTTAGAACAGTTACACTTTCAATGATCACAGTAATAAGACCTTGCATTTGCAGAGGCATTTTATATTACTTTCATTTCTTGTTTAAATGTGTTATCACAAAAACCCCTATAGTGTGGTGAATTGTTTGGTGTGGTCCTTCTAGTCCTCGTCCTCCATTTTACAATGTATTGTAAATCCTGGTGTCTATGCGTGTTTTGGGTGGAATGTATCTTGAGTCTGGCCTTGCTGGAGGGTGTAACTCAAGTCACCACCATTTAGCTTCCTTGAGGGTACATATGTGAATGTTCTGAGAAAGTTCTTTCTCTTGCTCTGGGCCTGCATTTGATTCATCATCAACTCACTCCTGGACTTGAGAGAGAAGCTCTGATCCACTGATTTGGGTTCTCCGGACGCTGTAATCTTGTGAGTTGGGAGAATCCTCCAAACTTATCCACAGACTTGGGACTTTCCAGCCTGCCTGACTCCCAGCCTCTACCACCAACATGTGAGACACTTCCTTGGAAGTTTGTGAGTTCTGTAAGATGTTACAGTGAAATACAGAATCCTAAGACAGGAGAGACAGTACTGAGGGGAAGAGGAGGAGTTAATGTCACAGATGATGTGGTGGTACAGCAGTTTGGAAAAATTGGACATTTGGAATATTTTTAACCTCTGCCTCATAGGGACTAGCCTTGTGCTAATCCTTCTAAAAGAAATTATTCAACCAACCCTGGTCTCATAAAGCTGGCATCACAGCTACACAAATACACCATGCTCATTTCAATTTCTATATCCCTCTATCAATCTCTGTTATTTTAAACATTTATATGGACTAAACCAGACTTGGGGAGCTCTGGTAGCATAGTGCCTAAAGCACTTGACTGCTAACCAGGAGGCTGGCTGTTCAAACCCACCAGCCCTTCCTCAGAAGGAAGATGGGGCGATCTACTTCCATAGTGATACTGCCTTGGAAACCCAAGGAGGGGTAGCTATGAGTCGGGTCTGACTCGATGGCACATAACAACAACAACAAACCAGACTTACACTAGGATGGGAAACAAGAAAGGCAGAAATAGGAAGATGGCATGGTTAAGAATAGAGTCTGTTACCCTTTTGAACAAGTACCAGAGAAGGATGCCCTTTATCAAGACTCCTATTCCATATTGAATTAGAGTTCCTTATCAGAGCAATAAGACAATGAACGGAAATAAAAGACATCCAAGTTGGCAAACAGTTAAAATCACATTTGCAGACAATATGATCTTATGCATAGAAATTCCCAAATATTCAGCAAGAAAATTACTGGAACTAATTGATAGTTTCACCAAAGGGGTAGGGTCCAGGATCACTCAGATTCCTTTACACAAATGAATAGAACTCTGAAAAGGACATCAGGAAAGTAATTCCATTTACAATAAGAACCCAAAAGATGAAGTACTTCAGAACAAATCTGACCAGAGACACAAAAGACCTATACAAAGAAAACTACCAACCACTGTTATAAAAAAAAAACAAAAGAACCCTATATAAATGGAAGAATATAAGATGCTCAGGGGAGCTCTGGTGGCATAGTGCCTAAGGCATTTGACTGCTAACCAGAAAGCTGGTGGTTCAATCCCACCAGCCACTCCCCGAAAGGAAGACTGGGCATCTACTTCTGTAGAGATACCGCCTCAGAAACCCAAGGAGGGGTTGCTATGAGTCGGATCAACTTGACAACCATGTTCATGGTTAGGAAGAAACATCATGAAAATGTCAGTACTACTCAAAGCAATCCATACTCCATCATCTTTATTTAAAGAACTGGAAAAATTAATCATCAACTATGTTGTTGTCATATGCCGTTGAGTTGGACCCAACTCATAGTGACCCCTCCTTGGGTTTCCAAGGCAGTATCACTATGGAAGTAGATTGACTCAACTTACTTCCGAGGAGTGGCTGGTGGGTTTGAACCACCAGCCTTCCGGTTAGTGGTCAAGTGCCTTAGGCACTATGCTACCAGAGCATCAACTATATATGTATATATATGCTTACTTTGGTCATGTTATCAGAAGAGACCATTCCCTGGAGAAGGATGTAATGCTTGGTAAGGTAGAGCGTAGAGAAAAGAAGAGAAGGCCCTCAGTGAGATTGATTAAGGCAGAGGCTGAGGAAATGGGTTCAAGTATAGCAAGGATCACAGAGCTGGCACGGGACCGGGCAGTGTTTTGTTCTGCTGTGCGTGGGGTTGCTATGAGTCAGAGATGACTTGACAGCACCTAACAACAACAACAACATATATGGAAAGGAAAGCGACCTCAGATAAGTAAAGCACTACTAAAGAAGAACAAAGCTGGAGGCCTCATACTCCCTGATCTCAAAACCTACTATACAGCTATGGTAGTTAAAACAACCTGGTAATGGTACAATGACAGACACATAGAACAATGGAACAGAATTAGAACCCAGAAGTAAATTCATCCACCTATGGATAGCTGATCTTTGGCAAAGGACCGAAACTCATTAAATGGGGGAAAGATAATCTCTTTAATAAATGGTACTGGAAAAACTGGATATCCAGTTGCAAAAAAATGAAACAGGACTCATAGCTTACACCACATAGAAAAATGAACTCAAGTTTGATCAAACATCTGAATGTAAAACCTAAAACCATAAAGACCATCAAAGAAAACATAAGGACAATCTTAGGGGATCTGATTCAGGGCATGGATATACTATTAAATATAGCTAAAGATGCACACACACCAGAAGACAAAATAGATGACTGGGACTTCTTGAAAATTAGACACTTATGCACATCAAAATATTTTACCAAAAGATATCAGACAAGGGACTAATAGCTAAAATATATAGAAAACTTTAACAACAAAAAGACAAACAACCCAATTAAAAAATGAGCAGATGGCATGAACTGACTTCACCAAAGAAGACACTCAGGGAGCTAATGAAGAAATGCTTGCAATATTTAGCCATTAAAGAGATTTAACTCAAAACAAATAAGAAATATCATCTCACCCCATTACTAGTAGCAATGTTGAATAAAACCAGAAAACAACAAATGCTAGTGAGGGTGCAGAGAGACTGGAACCCTCTTTTTTATAGTGGGACTATAAAATGGTGCCATCACTGAAAAAAATGGTATAGCACTTCCTTAAAAAGCTGGAAATAGAAATACCATATAATCCATCAATCCCACTACTAAGTATATAACAGGAAAATAAGAGTTGTGACACAAACAGATATATGCATACCTATATTCATTGCAGCATTATTCACAATAGCAAAAAGATGGAAACAACCTAAATACCTATCAATGGAGGAATGGATCAACAAACTATGGTATATACACTGAATGGAATACTACACAACATCAAAGCACAATGATTAATCTGTGAAACATCTCATAACATCTCATAGAGGAACCTACAGGATATTATGCCCAGTGAAATTAGCCAATTACAAAAGCACAAATCGTATGAGACCACTATTTTAAAAAGTCAAGAAAAGGGTTTCACAAAAACAAAAAGAAATATTCTTTGATGGTTACCAGAGGTGAGTGGAAAAAGGAGGATAAACCACTAACTAGAAGGTAGACACACATTAACTTAAGTGAAGTGAAAAATAAACACAGGTAAACTTCTTTCCAAAAAAAAAGATTAGAGCCTAGACTGAAAGCAGACTTGGGTGTAGACTTAGCGCTACCATCTACTGGCTGAGGGTCCCTGGGAAGATTATTATATCTCCTCAGTAAAATAAGAATGATAATTCTTGCTTCATGAGGATGTTATGATCTTTAAATAAGATCATGCATATAAAGAGTTTTGTATTGAGTTTCATGCACAGAGAAACTAAGTATTCTTAGCCATAAATATTACTGTAGCTGTTATGAATTACCAACTAGTTCTTCACAGTTAGCTCTGTGCTATCTACTTCACATGTGGAAAAAGATATTATAAAATGTCTTAATCACTATACAATCTCCTTCTACCTCCTGCAAATAATTTTACCTTAAGACTCTCCTCTATTTGGGACGAGAAATGAGTTCCTTTGCCAAACATGGGGATTATTGTTAGAAGACCTGGAGAACTAATGTCTAATTATTGTCTTTCATGTTAAAAGCTTACAGTCTAGGCATAAATTAGTAAAACAACATTGTAAGTAAGTTTATCTGGCACTTGCCCCCATCTCATCCACCATTCCAGTTCTATAAGTGTCTCTGAAGTGGGGAGAAAAAAGAAAATTGAAATTAAAAAAGAAAAAATAAAGTTTTATTGTTGATGTGGGAGTGCTGAAACTTAGGTAAGATGTTCCTCTTCAAATTTTGGAAAACAATGATAGAGGTATGTGAAGCCATTTCCCAGCTGAGCTTTGAGAGGCTTGCAGATGTGTGCTAGGTCACCATGATGCAGAAGTAGAGTCAAGACGTCTGCCTGGGGTTTGCAGGCAGAGAATATTTGATGAGGGCCCAATCTTCTTCACCCTCAGAAAGGTCCAGGAACAAAATCAAACTTTACCTGTAGCTAGGAGTATGACATAAAATTAACTAAGGGAGAAAATCTTTAACCCAATGAAGATGTGCATTCACAAATAGTAGTTTGTACTGTGTGGAAAGAGGCTACTGCATCAAATGTCAGTGGAAGTGCAAGGCCAAAATTCTAAATCTCCCTGGATATAAGCATAAGACAGATCAAGACCAAGAAGTGTAGCCTTTCCTTACCAATAACACAGATTGTTTTTTTTTTTTTTTTTTTCATAAGCCCTGAAGCTTAGAATCAACTCTGAGGATAAGGAAAGTAAAGGGAAACAATTCTAAAATTTGATTTTAAGCTCAAAAAGATTGCAAAATCTCTTATGTTTCCCAGGATGAAATGACTGAAGTTTCCACTACTGGATGAAATGAGGGTTCAAAAAAGAAATTAAGTTTGGTTATAAGAAAATAAATTTACCTTTTTGTGCACTTGAGTTTATGGCCTGTGAAAATATTGTATATTATACATGTGCAGCTCTCATTTACTCTACAGAATATGTTTCATCTCCGTTTAGTAAAATAAGGAACTGTCTATCGGAGACCTTATATAATTAGTCTAACATCAACCATACAGATTCTGTTGCTGCAGGTAGGGTGGCAGTTAACAGGTATATAATATGGCCTCATTATTTATACTGTAGTCCAGCTATTCTCAAACTTTATGGTGCAAAAGGGGTTTAATAAAATTGCTCTAAACTGCAGTTCTTTTGATTCTTTTGGTGGAGTGCAGGAAATGAAATCTTTAACAAGCTCAGTTGTTTTGATGCTGGTTAAGCCATCAAGCAAGGCTGGTTCTAGGGACAAAAGAGAGAGCAGAGAGAGGAAGGACTGAATCTTATGACCAAGTATTAAAATGATTACATATATATATACACAATTGATAAACATTTTAATAACTATTCTGACCAATGCCACAATGGCTAATTTCTATTAGCATTATAAGACAAAGCCAATTCTTTATTCTGCCAGACTTGTGCCCACTTAAACACACTTTAAACAATTGCTTATTTAGTGCAGATATATTTTCTATTTTTATTTATTGTAAAATAATTTCTTTTATTGTGGATTTACATATTAAGTAGTACTTACATAAAGGTTATAATAAATTGTATATTAGTTTCATAATGGTTAGTGTTTGTCCATAGTTGCCCAGAGAGCGGTAAGTAAATTTGGATGTCAATTCAATAGTTTAAACTTGTTGTTGTTGTTATGTGCTGTCAAGATGGACCCAGCTAATAGTGACCCCTCCTTTGTTTCCTGAGATGGTATCACTACAGAAGTAGATTGCCCAACCTTCCTTCTAAGAAGTGGCTGGTGGGTTTGAACTGCCAGCCTTCTGATTAACAGTCAAGTGCCTCAGGCAGTACTCTACCAGAGCTCCCAGTTTAAACTTAGATATTTATATTTTCCCTAAATATTTTAATTATGTTATATTATTATGTGCCATCGAGTCTGACCGGACTCATAGTGACCCCTCCTTGGGTTTCTGAGGCAGTATCACTACGGAAGTAGATTGCCCCATCTTCCTTCCGAAATATTTTGATAGAGTATATCTTTTTCCTAAAGAGTAGCTGCAGTGCTAATATTAATAATTATTGAGTATGTATATAAACTTTGTAAGACTTGGTCAAAATAATCTTGGCAAGATTATTTGCCTTGAACCTTGACCCCTCCTTACCATGTCTCTCCTCTAACCTTTCAAGTATTATAGGAACAGAAGATTTTCTCAGGCAAGATAAAGCCACAGACACTTAGTCACCATATTAACACATTAGTATTACCCTCAGAATTGTTCAGCATTTTCAGGTGGGATGATAAATTTTTCCAGTTACTCAAGACTTTCCTGCTTTTAGCCTTGAAACTCTCATATCCCAGGAAACTTCTCAGTCATGAGCAAATAAATTAGTTTGTTTTGTCAATGTATTTACATGAGAAAAGATAGCTTTCTTACAGATATTCTACACAGAACACTATGAAAACACATGTAGTAGGAATAATGCTTTAACCATTATCTATAAGTTCTCTCTTTTACCTTCCTTACAAGACTTTCAATTGGCTGCCCAAAGCATTCACCTGCCTGGGGCATAATGGATAAATGGCATTTTGGGGAATAGCAAGAAACTTGGCATTTGATATAGAAGGAATTATTTCTTGGTAAAGAAACTTTGTAATATTTGGCTTCATACGTGTGCCTCTTTGCATTGAGACAATACTGTTTCAAGCCAGGTGATGATCTTGAGAGAATTTACTCTTCTATCTCATTGACACAGAGACTGAAAGACAGAGATCATAGTTCTCCCTCAGCATGGAAATGATCTTCCACCCACCTCAATGAGCCATGTTACCTTTATGATATAGAGATTATATGACATAGGGTAAGTAGAAGAATTTCCCTTCTTACTCTGGGGCACTGAGATGAAAAAAAAGGAAAATGTGATGCAAGAGAGAGACAAGCACAGGTACATTCTTTCTCTAGATACCTGTGGTGCAGTGAGTTACTTAATATGGCTTCTGTACTCATTAATTGTTGTTGTTATATGCTGTGGAGTCAGACTCAACTCATAGTGACCCCTCCTTGGGTTTCCAGGGCAATATCACTACAGAAGTAGATTGCCCAACCTTCCTTCCAAGGAGTGCCTGGTGGGTTTGAACAGCCAGCCTTCTGGTTAGCAGTCAAGTGCCTTAGGCACTACACTACCAGAGCTCCTACCCATAGACTTTATAAATCCCACCAAATGATTGAGCAGGACTATGTAAATATGAGGTGCTTGTGGGCCACCAAGGGAAATAGATAACTTGCTAATAATGTAAATAGGTGTTTGAAACCCTTGTAGAGGCAGGACCATACAAATAATGTGTGTAGGACCCTAACATGGAATTGGTCACTTTTGCTACTCCACTGGTTAAAAATGAACCAACCCAGAGGTGCCAAGGAGGGACCTGACAACCACCAAGAAGAGATAAGAGTGGGATGCATCCTTCGGGTCAAGGATCCCTGAGCTGGGAACCTCCTCAACCCTGGAGACAGAGAGAGTTTTAACACCAGAGATATGAGAGAGATAGCAAGAAGTCATAGCGCAAAAGCAGAAGCAGCAGAGACAGTGAAACCAGGAGACTGGTGGAAAGCAGCACAGTGTATTACTGGACCCGCAGAGCAAGAAAACTGAGAACCTTTGATCAGGACACTTACTTGCTGAGAGAAGGGGTCTCTGGGCTGTTACCAGAAGAGCTAAACAAACTTTGTAACACTTGCCTGAGTTGGGCAGAGATGAAGGGGTCATGAGGATGATAGGCCAAAGGCCAGAGAAAGGCATGCCTCAGGCATTGCTGAGAAGAGGCTGTCCTGATTGACGAACCGTATCCTGAGTCATTTCTGATCCTGAATTGTAACCTGTTACTTCCCTATTAAACACAATAATCATGAGTATTGTCTAGGAAGGGAGCTCTGGTAACATAGTGCCTAAGGCACTTGACTGCTATCCAGAAGGCTGGCAGTTCAAACTCACCAGCCACTCCTCAAAAGGAAGATGGGACAATATACTTGCGTAGTGATACTGCCTCAGAAACCCAAGGACGGGTCACTATGAGTTGGGTCTGACTCGACGGCACATAACAACAACAACAACATTGTCTAGGAGTTCTGTGTGTCCATTGCAATGAATTATTGAACCCAGTAGAGAAGAAGAATGCAATGAGAAAGACAGGTGGTGTCAGAATTGTTAAAATGTTGGAGGATGAAGGCAAGCCTGACCTCCACCTTATAGGAATTATCTTTAGGCATTTAAACTTAATCCTCTTCCCCACTTGTGAAGTTAGAGAAAGTTAGACAATGCCCTCATGCCATTTTTACAGTACCACAAAGGAAGAAAGAAGAGTATCTCTATTCCCTGATTAGGGCTCAAGGAGGAAACCATTTCACCAAATCCTCCATAGAAATCTGAAGCACTGGCAGATCAAGGCAACTTGTGGCACAGGAGACCCTAAAATGGAATATTCTGAAGCCACTTTCAGTTCCCAACAGGACTGCAACTGTGTGCAAAAGTCCTATTCCCTGCTTTCTCCAGAATCAAGGAGGAACTCCAGGCCAGTAGATCAGATGGAGAGTCTTGTTATTGTTATTAGGTGCCATTGAGTCAGTTCTGCCTCATAGCAACCCTATGCACAGCAGAAGCAAACACTGCCCAGTTCTATGCCATCTTCACAATAGTTGCTATGTTTGAGCAAATTGTTGGAGCAACTGTGTCAATCCATCCATTGAAAATATTTCCCTTTTTCTCTGACCCTCTACCAAGGATGATCTTCTTCTGTAGGGGCTGATCCATCCTGACAATATGTCCAAAGTACTTGAGACTATGTCTCACCCTCCTCACTTCTAAGGAGCATTCTGGCTGTACTACTTCCAAGACAGATTTGTTTCTCCTACTAGCAATCCATGGTATAATCAATATTCTTCACCAACACCTCAGTTCCAAAGCATTAATTCTTCTTCAGTGTTCTTTATTTTTCACCCAGTTTTTGGATACATGTGAAGTAAATGAAAATACCACGGTTTGGGTTAGGCTCACCTTAGGAGCTCTGGTAGTGTAGTGCCTAAGGCACTTGACTGCTAACCAGAAGGCTGGCGATTCAAACCCACAGCCACTCCTCGGAAGGAAGGCTGGGCAATCTACTTCTGTAGTGATACTGCCTCGGAAACCCAAGGAGGGGTCGCTATGAGTCAGTTCTGACTCCACAGCACATAACAACCACAACAAAAGCAGTTCTCCAAGTTATGTCTTTACTTTTTAACACTTTAAAAAGGTCATTTGGACTTCTGGTAAGATGGCGGAATAGGCAGACAAGCAACACAGACCCTCTTCAACAAAGAAAAGAAAAACCAATGGACAGAGATACAGAAGATAATCCCAGAACCCTGAGCTTTGAATGGAACTATACAGAAGTGGATTAAGCACCAACTAGTGGAAAAACCTGAACGAAAACAGTGAATACAGAGATGGTCAGAGCTGCAGACTGTCAGCTACTCTGATGAGACTAACAGCCTGAATATTTCCAAGTGGTGTTGGGACCTGAGAATTCACCTAAAGATCAGTCCCGGTTGCCAAGGACTGCAGGGACAACTGCTCTCATGGCCTATGACTAGAAAGGGAAACAGCAAGGAGGGAGACAACCTGAGCTGTGGACTTTCTGCTGTCCGGAGTGTGCAGCCATTTTGATTGTTTACACATGGCAGCCATTTTTAATATTTAAAGTGACCTAGAGTGCAGCCATTTTGAATGTTTACAAGTGACAAACATTTTGGATTTTAAAGTGATATCATTCTCATTCAGATTGCAGGGACCTGTTTGCCAGGATCGGCAAGGACATACGACAGGCTGACAACAGGAAAGGAGACAGGTGGTGAGTGTATAAGTGTTGTCAACTAGTGGATAGAGGAGCATAGCACAGTACCCTACCTGTATAGATAACATTCAAAGAAAATGAAAATTGTGGGCAAGTCACTCCAACATATAATAACCAATTAAATATAAACAAAAATGTCACAATGCCTCAGAGACAACAGAGCATCACAGTCCACACAAAGAAGAAAGATAAAGCAGGAGAAACAAGGGACCAGGATACAGACCCAAAACACATTCCTGAGAAAGACACAGTATTGGAACTCCCTGATAAGGAATTCAAAAGAATTATATTTGCTGTTGTTGTTGTTACCTACCGTCAAGTTGGACCTGACTCATAACGACCCCTCCTTGGGTTTTCTAGGCAGAATCACTACGGAAGTAGAATGCCCCATCTTCCTTCCGAGGAGCGGCTAGTGGGTTTGAACCACCAGCCTTCTGGTTAGCAGTAAAGTGCCTTACACACTACGCTATCAGAGCTCCAAAATTATATTTAGGTATCTTCAAAGGATTGAGAGACAGACCAAGGAAAACACAGACAAAACTCTAGAATAATTTTCTAAGAAAATATAAGAACAAAATGAAAAAAATAAATGAAAAACTAGAAATAATTCTAAATTTACAGATAGAAATCCAGAAGATTAATACTAAGTCAGAAATAGATAACACATTGAAAGGACAAAGGAGTAGAATTGAGGCAATGGAAGACAGAATTAATGAGATTGAAGACAAATACCTGAATACTTCTTTGGAAA
>NW_006921926.1:3459509-3468032 GCF_000298275.1 Orycteropus afer afer | reverse complement strand
ACGAAGGTGAAATTAGGACATTTCCAGATAAGCAGAAATTAAGGGAATTTGTTAAAACCAGACCAACCTTACAAGAGATGCTAAAGGGAGTCCTTTGGACAGAGAAGCAACAACAGCCAACAACAACTGACCATTAACACACAGGATGATATAACCCAGAAACCAACCCGGCTATGGAAGTACCCAAAGTAAATAAGCATGCAAGATTGTAAACAGGGAACCAGGGACACCAACCGATAAATGAGGACAGATACAAACCAAAAAGAGGGAAAAAAATCTGTGCCTTTGTAGAACTTCTAGATGGTAGGGAAGTTAAGACAACTACAAGATAGAATGGACAGTTCCACACTTGAGAAGAAAACTATAAATTACAGGGTAGCCTCAAAGAAAAATGATAAACCTTCACACCAAAATAAAAAAGAGGACCAGCATAAATATTCAGCAAATACTAAAACAATAGCAATGAAGGAAGTGATAACATGATTTATAAACAAAATGAGCTCAGCATAGAAAATTATATGGAACAAAGAAATCAACACAATGAAAAAGCACATGATAAAAATGACAGCAATTTCATATTTGCTGATAATTACATATCTGGCAAGGAACTTATCTCTGAGATTGATGGAAAACTCCAACGCCTCAACACCAAAGGAATTAACAACAATCCAATGGAAAAATGGGCAGAAGGCATGAATAGACACTTCACCAAGGAGGATAGTCAGGTGGTCAGCTAATACATGAAAATACGCTCACAATCATTGGCCATCAGAGTGATGTAAATCAAAACAACAATGAGATATACCGTCTAACCCAGGACTGATGGAAAGGTTCAATGAGACAGAAAATAACAAATGCTGGTGTGGATGTGGAGAGATTGGAACTCTCATACACTGCTTGTGTGACTGTGAAGTGACACAACCACTATGGAAAGCAATATGGTGATTCCTTGGAAAGATGAAATTGGAGATACCATTTGACCCAGCAATCCCATTACTAGGAATATATCCTAGAGAGGTGAGAGCCAGGACAGGAACAGATACATGCATGCTCATTTTCATCACAGCACTATTTACAATAGCAAAAAGATGAAAACAACCTACATGCCCACCAGGAGAAGAGTAGATGAACAAACTACGATACATACACATACTGGAATGCTATGCAGCACTAAAGAATAATGTCGAGTCTGCAAAACAGCACATAATATGGATGAACTTGGAGGACATTATGCTGAGTGAAGTAAGTCAATCACAGAAGGACAAATATAGTATTAGTTCATTGTTGTGGAGGGCCAAGGAAAGGTTTATATATGGAGGGAAACTTTCTTTGTTGGCTGTCAGGGGTGGGAGGGGAGGGGTGGGAACATCGCAAAAAAAAAAAAAATGCATTGACTCATGTCACTTTAGTTTTGTGTATTTCACTGTACATAAATTATATTTCAATAAAATGCATTTAAAAAGAAAAAAAAGGTCATTTGCAGCAAATTTTCCTAATGCCCTAAAATCAGCAGAAATTAAGATAAGGGAGTGCTATGGCGGACATTATCAGGGTCAAGAAATCAATAAGTAAAACAGGTAATACACTCACTGGCCACACACATGAGCACTGAAGGACATCAAGACTTCCATTATCCCATTGCATGTGAATTTGCTTCAGCGTATAGAGAACATCAGGTTCAATTTGAAAAATAAACCAGTGGCTTCTCACATTTCATTCATATATGTCATCTTAAGGAGAGAAGCAGGGGAAGGGGGGAGGCTTCAGTCTCTGAGACACTGAAAAATATTGTTCAAGAAACACTAAATTCTATTATAGGGTTTATTCAAATTATTAGGTCAGGCTAAACTTTGAACCAAATTATACATTCAATTTCTCTTTTCTTCCTATCATCCAAAAAGTAAGTGTCCCAAAAGAAGTGCTAATCATTCACTAAACAAAAAAGTTTCTTCTTCTTCTTCTTCTTTTTTTTAATGGCCACATTGTATTATTAATGTCTTTTTTCAGAGATTGAATTCACTCACCCTTTTTCTTAGAGACAGAATCTGGTATGGGAGAGACTGCTAACTGTTCACTCAGATTCCTTCTCTTTTTTTCCTAGGCAGGTAGCTGGACTACATCTTCTAGCTTATTTTGCAGACCATGTGAGTAAGTCTTAGGCAAAGGAATGTAAACCAAAGGATTGGCTCATTAAAACCTTCCACACATATGTCTTTCTCTTTTCCCTTCCACTGGCTAAAGCCATAAAATTCTGATGTTGGTGATAAAATCACAAACTGGCAGGATACTGGGACCTAGAATCAAAACAGAGAGGAAAGTCAGCCACTGAACAAGATAACCCTCACCAGATTGTAGCTTGAGTAAGAAAGTTTTACTGTGTTATTTCACTAGAATTTTTTTTTTCTTATAGTAGTTAGCTTTACCTTAATATTACCTAATATACATGGAGGGGGAAAGTGGCCAAAGAAGATTAGAATAGCACTGGTGGATTGAAAAAGAAAGGAGGAGGAAAACTAAAAATAGAAAGGAATTAAAGTTTCATCAATGGTTGTTGTTGTTGTTGTTATGTGCCGTCGAGTCAGCCCTGACTCATAGCAACCCCTCCTTGGGTTTCCGAGGCAGTATCACTACGGAAGTAGGATTGCCCAACCTTCCTTCCGAGGAGTGGCTGGTGGGTATGAACCGCCAGCCTTCTGGTTAGCAGTCAAGTGCCTTAGCCACTATGCTACCAGAGCTCCTCAATGGTAGAATTAGACAATTAGAAAGTGACGTAAACCTAACTCCAACTAGCTTCAATTAAGATAATTCATTGGCTCTTCAAATTTTAAATCCCAGAGGTTAACTTCATATATCTGGAAGCAGGGTCTCAGATCTTCCTGTGAGGATTCTTTCATTAGCTCTCGCCTCTGGCTCATGCTTGCACTCTATCTCTCTATTCAGTTCTCTCTGCTTTCCTTAAGTCTGATTTATTTTTAAGAAGGTTCCCTCTATTCATTGGCAAAGTTAGCCAGTTGCTCCTGAAAATATCCCAAATGGTACTAACTGGTTTATTCTATGACTCAATCATTGCATCCAGTAGGATGTTGTTGTTGTTAGGTGTCGTCGAGGTATCTCTGACGGATAGTAACCCTATGTACAGCACAATGAAACACTACCCGGTCCTGTGCTGGATCCATGATCCTTGCTATACTTGAGCCCATCGTTGTAGCCACTGTGACAATCCATCTCCTTGAGGGCTTTGCCCCTTTTTCGCTGACCCTCCACTTTACCAAGCATGATATCCTTGTCCAGGGAGTGGTCCCTCCTGACAACATGACCAAAGTAGGTGAGACAAAGTCTGGCCATTCTTGCTTCCAAGGTACATTCTGGCTGCATTTCTTCTAGGACAGATTTGTTAGTGCTTCTGGCAGCCCATATTACTTTCAGTATTATTCCCTCACACCACAACTCAAAAGCATCAACTCTTCTGCTTCCTTATTCATTGTCCAGCTTTCACATACATATGAGGCAACTGAAAGTATCATGGCTTATGTCAGGAACACCTTAGTCTTCAAGGAGATCTCTTTGGTCTTCAGTACTTGAAAAAGGTCTTCTGCAACAGATTTGCCCAATGCTATACATCTGTTATTGTGATATCAGATATCTTGATATCTTGACTGCTGCTTCCACTGTTGTTGATTATAGAATGAAGTAATATGTAGTCTTTGACAACTTCAATCTTTTCTCCATTTATCATGATGCTGCTTATTGGTCCAGTTGTGAGGATTTTTGTTTTCTTTATATCGAGGTGTAATCCATACTGCAGTAAGTGCCTCAAGTCATCCTCACTTTCAGCAAGCAAAGTTGTATTATCTGCATAGCTCATGTTGTTAAAGAGTCTTCTTCCAATTCTGATGCCATGTTCTTCTTCATATAGTCCACCTTCTTGGATTATTTGCTTAGCACACCGATTGAAAATGTATGGTGAAAGGGTACAATCCTGACAAATTCCCTTCTTGATTTTAAACCATGCAGTGTCCCCTTGTTCTCTTCGAATGACAGCCTTCTCTTCTTTGTACAGGTTCCTCAGGAGTACAATTAAATGTTCTGGAATTCCCATTCTTCTCTATGTTATCCATAATTTGTCATTATCCTCACAACCTAATGCTTTTTCGTAGTCAGTAAAACACAAGTAAACATCTTTCTGGTATTCTTTGCTTTCAGTCAAGATTCATCAACATCAGCAATAATATCCCTCATTCCACATCCTCTGCTGAATTTGGATTGCATTTCTGAAAGCTCTGTCAACATACCACTGCAACTGTTTTTGAATTATCTTCAGTCAGATTTTACTTGCATGTGATGTTAATGATATTGTTCGATAATTTCCATATTCTGTGGGATCACTGTTCTTTGGAATGGGTACAAATACGGATCTCTTCCAGTCAGTTGGCTAGATAGCTGTCTTCCAAATCTCTTGGCATAGCCAAGTGAGTACCTTCAGCATGGCATCCATTTGTTGAAACATCTCAATGGATAGTCCATCAATTCCTGGAGCCTTGTTTTTCACCACTTCCTTCCGTGGAGCCTTGACTTCTTCCTTCAAAAATCATTCTTCATCATAGGCCACCAGAAGGATAAGGTGCTCTAAATGGCCAGCCTGGGATGCATGTCCATGCCTAACTCTCTGACAAGTCCACTAAAAGAAAGAGGAGAAGTTTCCAAAGGAAATGTTTCAGGGAAGACCATAGATAGATAGATAGATAGATAGATAAAATAACAAATATCAACCACAGCAACCTTATAAGAATAGATGATAGATAGCTAGATAGACAGACAAAAGATAGATATACCAGTATACAGTTGATTAATAGATAGAAAGAAATATACACAAGGTAGCTAATGATTCATACTACCCTCTAGTTTTCCATTTCAATTTTCAGCTAACTGAATGACTTTCAATACTGGACTTGAATGAACTTATATATATCTCCAATTTTTATATGCATTAATAAGAAGTTACTTTGAAGAGTGAATCATTAAGTTATGTGAGTGTTGTGTCATATAATTTATGACACTTCCCATATCAAAGAATAACATGGAAGCATAAATATCAGCCAGGTGTGCAACATCACTATATCCAAACTGATTCAGGTATTAATTTCTGTATTAAAAAAACCACATCATCTAAAATAAATAAACTTCCCATTGAGAAGAATGTCAATTCTAGAACACTTAATTGTACTCATGAGGAACCCACAACCACTTTATGATCTCTCATCCATTGGTATATGTGATGGTTAAGGTTGTTTGTCAACTTGGCTGAGCCAAAAGTTTCAGTGGTTTGGCAGTTATATGTATTTATACTCCATGATGAGATTGGATATAATATAATCATCTCCATGATAAGATGTGTTATGAGCAGGAAATTAGTTGAAAGGGAATTTCCTCAAGGATGTGACCTGCTTCCAATGTATATGGACATCTGGTAAAGATCTCTGGCTTTTTCCTGGATCTGGATCCTGCATCTGGCCCATTGTCATCTGATCTCCAGTTCTTCAGAGTTGAACCAGAGGCCTGCTGTATGTGATCTTGGGATTGTTGCCTTTGCAGTCTATGATCTAGAAGGTTGCCTTCTTACCTGTCAGTCTTGGATTTGTCAGCCTCCACAACCAGAAGCCTACTGTTTTGCTTGCTGGTCTTAGGTTCAGTCCCTCCAGCTACTTGAGTCAGGAGAAGCCTCCAGCCTGATGTCTGACTCAGACTTGGTACTTCTCAGCCTCTACAACTGTGTGAGCCATTTCCTTGAGATAAATCTCTGTATAGATAAGTAGACAGATTGATTGATAGAGAGATAGATATAGATAGGAACTCTGGTGATGTAGAGGTTAAGGCATTTCACTGCTAACCAAAATGTTGGTGATTTGAACCCACCAGCTGCTCCATAGAAGACAAGGTAATCTGCTTCCTTAAATATTTACTGCCTTGGAAACCCAACGAGGGTCTCTATGAATCGGAATCAGCTCGGTGGCATTTAGTTTTGTTTTAGGTTTACAGATATAGGTAGATAGATTATTAGATATATAGATAGATAGACAGACAGACAGATAGATAGATAGGGAGATAGATAAAAGCTTGACTGGTTTTGTTTCTCTAGAGAACCCAGCCTATGATAGTATGTTCAGTGAGATAAGCTGGGCAGATCATATATGCAAAACAATGCTGAGAGGGGCTATAGTTATTTATAGAATTAGTTGGTCTAAAATGTCCAGTGTGACTTACTCAGCATAACTATTGATTGGGAGCTCAGCTGAAGTTGTATCCATGACCTCTTTACATAGCTTGGGCTTCTCCAATGTATTGACTGGATTCCCAAGTGAGTGCCCCAAGAGCAAATGGCTCAAGATGGTAGAAGCACAAGTTGCAAGTTTTCTTAAAAGTGAGGTTATTCAGTTCTACCATATCCTGTTGATTGAGCAGCCATGGAGTCAGCTTAGACTTAAGGTAAATAAACTTCAAATAAACTCTAGCTGTTAATGGAGAGAGTGACAAAAATGGTGGAAGCACTTTTCATACACCACTCAAGCTATCAGGAAAAGGTTATGAAACATATGAGTAAGTCCATTATGAATAGTTATGGTACTGAGAACACTAGCAGGAAGAGGTCATGATGGTGAAATAAATGAAAGTGGTGTGTGGGCTACTGGGGCTCTGGAAGTTTTGGGAATGATATAGCATCCAGAAATCCTGAGCTCTCTTTATTGCATAAATCTCTGAGTCTAATCCACACAGATTCTTTTCTAAGGATAATATCAATCAGAAAAGTCCCATGGAGAGTGATCTGTACTTTTTCTTCATTCAACAAGAGTTTTAAGAAATAAGTTACACTACTATAGGAAAAGGAAAGAAGATCCATGAGAAATGGTGGAACTGGTGATTAAGAAGGCTCAGAATATATCTGGGTCTGGCATTGCTCTCACTGTGACCTTACGATAATAACCTCATCCAGACACTGTGAAAAAGAAATGCAGCTTGTTTTCAATAACTCTAGGGAGGGAAGGGTCTGAATTCCTGGTGTATATAGAAAAAATGGATGCCAGTGGAGGATGTATTTGAACTACGAGGAGAACAAGGAAAAAAACATGCAAAAAAAAAGTCCTTTCTCAACATTTAAGAAAAAATAATATAATGTTACAGAAAGCTTAAATCCCATCCTAACACTGAGTTTCTGTTAGTGGTGGAATAATTCAGAAAAGGATAGTAATAAGAATTGTATGTAATCAATGTTAGTGAATTGTTCAAATAAAATTGCTGACCCAGAAAATGTTTTGTTATGTATATTTTCACCACAATAATAATTATAGAAAGAAACTTGTCCTAAAAATTGTGGGCGAAGTGAAGGCAAGAGGTGTCTGCATTGGGTTTTACTGGCTTTTAGCTTTAAATCAAGTTTTTGGCAAAGTAAAATATCAGCCAAGGAAGCTTATGATGTTCTTAAGTTCCTGGCAGAAATATGATGAAAATACTTGCAGCTTAGTTGTGAGATTAGTTTCAAAAAATGAAATTCAAGGCAGTGGAGAATGTAACAGTAGAATAAAGGAAAGAGAACTGCAAAAAAGTAAAAAAAAAAAAAGTGCTGTGTGGAGCCACACATATCTAGGCTGCCTTAGACTGTTTGAAGGCATGAGCACATGCTGGAATTCTCTATGAAATTTAAATTAGTTGAGACTCATACTACCAAGAATTAAAGAGAAAAAAAAAAAAAAAAGGTAGAAGGAAGAAAGAGATACTACTTATAAGATGCCAGCCCACTCCTTAGTAGAAAAGCAAGAAGTAATCTTTGGTAGAATGAGACCTTTGGTATTTCAGACAATGAGAATTGCAAATCCACAAACATCATCTTGAGAGGCTGGGAAAGGGTAAAGAAAGGCTTATGAAAGTTCATGTTTCTATCCTTAACAAGAGTTATCCACTCAATTTAATGCTCCCATTATAGACAGAGTCCCTATTAGTGTAAACAGCTAATCGGCTTTTAGCCAAAAGGTTGAAGGGTAGAGTCTACCCAGAGGAACCTTGGAAGAAAGGCCTGGCATTTTAGTTCTGAAAAACCAGCCACTGAAACCCTCTGGTGCACAGTTTTACTCTCACTCATGCAGGGTTATCATGAGTCAGAATCAACTTGATAGCAACTGCTTTTTATTGTGGACAAGAAATATTTGCTAGAGAATTGATTGATCCAGCCAACAGTCTGTCTCCTTTTTTAAAGAACTCTTCTCCAATGATTTTATCCTTCACCCTATCTCAGCCACTTGTTTCCAAGGATGTTTCTCAAAACTGGTCACTGTAAATTGTCACTCCTTCATAAGTTTTCTTTCATGTATTCTGCTTTTTGACTTCCACCTCCTATTTTTCATGGTCACTTCTGCCTGGTTGAGCCCATGATCTTTAAATCATTAATCCAGCCACCTTTTTATTTCATCCTTTCCATGCATTCACTTCCCTCGTTATCTAGTTTAAATTCTTTAGCCAATCATTATAAAACAT
>NW_006921926.1:3457609-3458834 GCF_000298275.1 Orycteropus afer afer | reverse complement strand
TCATTGTACCAATAACAGCAGGTTTTGAGATGGAGGAGTGTGAGGCCTCCAGCTTTGTTCTTCTTTAGTAGTGCTTTACTTATCTGAGGTCTCTTTCCTTCCATATAAAGTTGGTCATTAGTTTTTCCACCTCTTTAAAGAACAATATTGTAATCTGGATAAGGATTGCCTTGTATTCGTAAATCACTTTGGGTAGTATGAATGTTTTCACATGTTAAATCTTGCTATTCATGAGCGTGATATATCCTTCCATTTATGTGGGTTTCTTTTGGTCTCTTGTAGTGTTTTGTAGTTTTATCTGTACAAATCTTTAGTGTCTCTGGTTAGAGTTATTTCCAAATATTCTATTTTGGGGGTGGTTATTGTAAATGGCATTGTTGCCCTAATTTCTTTTTCAGATTTTCTTTGTTAGTGTAGAGGAATCTGGATTTTTGTTTGCTGATTTTGTACTCTGCTACTTCGCTGAATCTTTCTATTAGTTTTAGTAGTTCTCTTGTTGAGTTTCTAGGATTTTCTATGTATAAGATCACATTAACTGCAAATGGAAATAGCTTCATTTCTTCTTTGCCAATTTGAATGCCTTTTATTTTCCTTACTTGCTTTGTTGCTCTGGTTAAGACTTCTAATACAATATTGAATAAGAGTGGTGATATGGGGCTTCCTTGTCTGGTTCCCGTTTGCAAAGGGAATGTTTTCAGTCTGTCTCTGTTGAGAATAATGTTGGCCACTGGTTTTGTGTGAATTGTTGTTGTTATGTGCCGTTGAGTCATCTCTGACTCATAGCGACCCTACGCACAGCAGAACGAAACACTGCCCAGTCCTATGCCAGTCTCACAAAACTTGCTATACCTGAGCACATTGTTGCCACTGTGTCAATCCATCTCATTGAGGGCCTTCCCCTTCCTCATTGACCCTCCACTTTACCAAGCACAATATCCTTCTCCAGGGAATAGTTCCTCCTGATAACATGACCAAAGTAGTTGAGAGAAAGTTTGGCCATTCTTGCTTCCAAGGAGAATTCTGGCTGCACTTCCTCCAGGACAGATTTATTAGTTCTATTAGCTGTCCATGGCACTTTCAGCATTCTTCACCAACACCACAATTCAAAAGCATCAACTCTTCTTCAGTCTTCCTTATTCACTGTCCAGCTCTCACATGTATAAGAGGTGATTGAAAATACCATGGCTTGGGTTAGATGCACCTTAGTCTTCAAGGAGACATCTTT
>NW_006921926.1:3444243-3456989 GCF_000298275.1 Orycteropus afer afer | reverse complement strand
TTTTTTTTTTTTTCAGTGTACAAGCTTTACACATCTTTTGTCATATTTATCACTAAATATTTCACATTTAGATGAACAATTCTTTGCTTCTAAATTTTGTTGCTGATACATGGCAATATAATTGATTTTTATATACCCACCTTGTATCCTGTGACCTTGCTAAATTCACCAAACTATTCTAGTAGCATTTGTGTGGACACTGTAGATTTTCTACAGAGATGATTATACCATTTATGAATGAAAATGCTGTTTTACTTTTCCTTCCAATCTGCATGCCTTTTATTTCTTTTTCTTGGCATATTACACTGATTGGAATCTGTAATATAATCCTGAATACTAGTGAGAATGTCTATCCTTGCCTTTTTTCTGACCACAGAGGGAAAGTACTCCATGTTTTACCACTAAATATTATATCAGTGTCACACTCACTGGGATCAGTGGCAGGAATGGCTCTGAGGACACAGGTCAGACTCAAAGAAGAGATGGAAAATGCCAGGCTTATAATATTTAGCTTTTATTAAGGATTCACAGACAGAACTTCCAAATTTCTAATGAGGGACAGTGACATGCTGAGTTTTTATGGTGGAGGTCTGTAAGAAATAGTGAGAAGTGGGTGGTTATATACTTAGTGCTTATGTCTAAGGATATGGAATGCTTTTGCATAGTCAATAAAACATAAGTAAACATCTTTCTGGTATTCTTTGTGTATACGTCCTTAATTATGTTGAGGAATTTCCCTTCTATTTCTATTTTGCTGAATGTTTCTATCAAGGAAGGGTGTTGGATTTTATCAAATGCCTGTTGATATGATCATGTAGTATTTTCCCTTATTTTATTTGTCTGCTGTATTATGTTGATTGTTTTTCTCATGTACCTGGTATGAATCTTACTTGGTCACAGTGTACTTTTTTTTTTTTATGTTGAATTGTATCGGCTAGGATATTGTTTAAAAAATTTGTGTCAATGTTCATAAGAGATATTGGCCCACAATTTTGGTGATGTCTTTGCTTGGTTTTGGTAATATGGTTATGCATGCTTCATAGGATGACTTCAGGAGTATTCCATCCTTTTCTTTATTGTGAAAAAGTTTGAGTAGAGTTAGTGTCAGCTCTTCTCTGAGTGTTTGGTATAATTTGGCAATAAGGCTGTTTGGGCCAGGACTTTTTTGTTGCTGTTGAGATTTTATTTTTATGACCTGTTCAAAAACAATAGAAAGAATTAACTAAACTAGAAGTTGAGTCTTTGAAAGGATTAACAAGATTGACAAACCACTGGTAAATTTAACAGAAGAAAAGAAAAAGAAGATGCAAATACTATGACTATGAAATGAAATAGGCAATATCACAACAGAACCTACCGAAATAAAAATAATAATAATAGAATACTGTGAAGAGCTGTACTGCAACAAATTTGAAAACCTAAAAGAAATGGGCAAATGTCTAGAAACACACTCCTACCAAAATGAACACAATCTGAGATAGAAAATGTGAACAAACTCATCACAAAATAAGAAATTGAGCCTGCATTTCTTCTTAAGATCCAATACTTTCTGCTTTGTCTTCACTCTCAGCTAATGATGTTGCTTCCAATTTCAGTAAGAAAATTAAAAGAACCAGCAGAGAACTTATATAGACTCACATCACCACATATCCTTTCAGCTCACCAAGTTCCAGATACACTTTATTAGCACTTTCGTTATTCTATGAACATACTAAGCGTGTGACTACCTTAATATGTTTACAAAAGCAGGAGACTGGCAGACTTTTTTCTGTAATAGATCAAATCGTAAATATTTTAAGCTTTGTAGGCAAAAATGACTCCAGAGCAACTACTCAATTCTGCCATTGTACTGCAAAAGAATGCAGTCACAGACATGTATCAACCACAGGGCAGGAGTGAATTTGGCCCAGAGGCATAGTTTGCTAATTCCTACTGTAGACCAAAAAGCCTTAATGGCGCAGTGGTAAAGCACTTGGCTGCTAACTGGAAGGCCAGCAGTTCAAATCTACCAGCTGCCCCACAATAGAAAAATGTGGCAGTCTG
Source organism: Orycteropus afer afer (assembly GCF_000298275.1). NCBI lineage: Eukaryota > Metazoa > Chordata > Mammalia > Tubulidentata > Orycteropodidae > Orycteropus > Orycteropus afer. The sequence goes on along the minus strand of NW_006921926.1, from coordinate 3,454,946 downwards.
CTTCCATAAAGATTTATAATCTTGGAAACCCTATGGAACAGTTCTACTCTGTCCTACAGGGTCATTATGAGTTGGAATCAACCCATAGGTGATGAGTTTGTTTGCTTATTTTTTTAATATAGTCCAGGCTGTTACCTTTCAGAACCAGATTACTGCACCAGTCTTCCCAGGAAACTCTCAGTGGATTAAAATTACCTCCTACCTTTTGGCTAGTAGTCAAGCAGTTAACTGCACTACAAAGAGACACTGCACACAAGGGTCCCCATGTGTTGGAATCAATCCCATGGCAGCTAACAACACTCATATATATAAATGTGTGTGTGTGTGTGTGTGTTCTCTGATTTTTGTATCTCCTTCTTTCTCTTTTGTTCCAGGTGAATAGAGATTAATGGTTCTGTCTTAGATATCCAACTATCAAGCCATTAAGACCTCACATGCTACTCACCAAACTAGGTTGGAGAGCATAAATTTCATGTATTATGCCGACTGAACAAATTGTCCCACGAAACTATTAGTCTGTCTTCAAATGAAGAAAAATCATCCTGTGAAGAGGTTGGTTATGCCAAGAAGTCTCAATTCATAGCCTCTACTTACTTATATATGGTGTTTACATGATATATCTTCTTAATTGATCCTTACGTATCTACTTCTTGGAGAAGCTGAATATATTCTTTATAGTAAAACTATAAGAGAATAATGTAGGCTAGATTGCTATATAGCTAGAAAAAAAAAAAAAAAAGTTCTGCTCTTTTTCCATCGTTCTTTCCCAAGCCTTTCAATTTAATGCAGTGTTTGGATAATGTTGATTTTTCTGTCAAGACCTAAATCACACATGTTTTTCTGACCCAGTAGAGTCAGCACATGATTGAATACAACTTCTGTTTAATGACCAATTTAAGTAGGATTGTGTGGATGACAATTTGGACCTTTGTGCATCCCTCCTGACTCATTTATAGGCTGGAGCACTACCTTTAAGAAGCTGCCCTAATCTGGCAGCACTCGCTGAGGTCTGCATGACAGGAATATTGGCTTCATGCCTAGTACTCTGCAACCTAGTTTCCTGAACTACTCTACTTTGTCAGTTTTGTTTCAATACTCACATTCTCTACTTCTTGGCCTCTTTTCTCATGTGATGATGATGATGATGTCAGTATAGTAATAACCACCACCATATTTATCCAGTGTTTTCTCTGTACCAGATGTGGTGACAGTTTTTTTTTTTTTTTTTAACATATAATATCTCATGTAACATATTCAACAATTTTATGACTTGAGTAATAGTTGAGCTCATTTTAAAGAGAAAGAAACATGGTTGAACATCATACAGCTGGTGAAACATAATGAAGAATTTAAACCCAGAATTCTTTGGTATTAAAACCCATGGATTTGTCCACATGAAAATAGTGCCATGAATACCTGCCTGGACTTGCTGTATGTTCTTGTCCCTCCAAGCTATAACTTGTCTTAATCTTTTATGTTCATAGACTGGCTGTGGTAATAATCCTTCCAGCACTCCCTTGTTCAGGGAAAATACTTCCAATGCGTTATCCATGAGAAACAAAGGTTGATCCATGGTTTTGTTTTCTTGACTCACCAGTATGTTTCTTACTATGCTTTCTTACAGAAGGCAATAGTGCTAAGTTTCATATTTATCAAATGGAACAGTACATGAGAAAGTGCTATAAAAACTTTTTAAATTATATAAACTAACTTGTTATTAAATTACTTTGTAAGGACCAGATGTTTTTTAGAAAAGCCAAAAAGTTATTATTTACTTGATTAATATTTTATCCTCTTCCAAAAATGATTTAAGGCCATTAGAAATATAATTTCAATTCAAGCTGAGGTTCTTTAGCATGGTCTTAAAAACTATTCTAGAAAATTAATTGAAAAGAAATTTATGTTATTAAGTAAAACTGCTTAGATTTGCAGTGGTTCAGAGCTAAATTGTATCTCTACTACTTAGCCAAGAAATATCTATTGGTTTTGTAAAAACCTTTCTATTTTTTTTTCTCTAATCATAGTATTGGAAATGATAAAAAAAAAAAAATTTCTTGTAGAATCTTCTGGTTTGGTTAGTACTTGTATTTGAATATGAAAAATTTATCTTTCCTTCATTTATAAACTAAGGTTAAAAGAATATTCACATTCACTCTCCACAGATAATTCAAATTTGCTTTTTATATTACATACTCAATTAATCTGCTTTTTATAATTCATTTCCTTTGTCTTCTTTTTGCTTAACTATTTACCATAGAATAGCATGGAAAAACAGTTTTTGCTTTTAGACAGCACATATTATGTATTTTCTGGCTACCTTTCTAATGGATGCAAATTCATGGCAATAAGAATATTTTTGGAAAATAAAAGTGTTCAGATATCTTATATATCCTGCTTGACTGTTGTTTTTGTTATGTGCCGTCGAGTCGGACCTGACTCATAGCGCCCCCTCCTTGGATTTCCGAGGAGGTATCACTACGGTAGTAGATTGTCCCATCTTCCTTCTGAGGAGTGACTGGTGGGTTTGAACCACCAGCCTCCTGGTTAGCAGTCAAGGGCCTTAGGCACTATACTATCAGGGCTCCTGCTTGACTACCAGACCTTAATTGCGTTATTATATTGTTCCCATGTTTAAATGATATTACATTATCAGAACACAAAAATAAATGGTCCAATGATTTTCAAAACTAACTTATCTTGTTCTTTGAGCAGATTATCTCTGCACCTTTTTACAGATTTTTAAAACCTAGACTTTTCATCCTCCAAAATTTATTTGTAAATATATAGGATTTTTCAATGATAATCCACATTTATAAATAAATAAATTTAAAATATCTTAACTTTTAAAATGAAAACAATCCATAAAGGTAATTTATGTCTTGATTTTAATCACAAAAGTACATTCAGATTGTATTTCTGATAAATCTACTTGAAATGCATTCCCTATATTCTCTACATTCTCTTCATTTCCTGACTGAATTTGCCTCAGTGTTCTGTCTTACAAGGCTGGAGCATTAATATGTGCAAAAATGGTAGCACATGAATTTCAAATGCTATATTCCTTTCACTTTTTTTAATATCCAAAAAATTATTTAAAGATTTGTTTAGGTGAAAACATACATTATAATGATAGTGATAGTTTCTTTTAAAAAATGGAGAGCATTTTTTAAATAAAAGATATCTTTTAATGGCAGGGCAGGATGGATAGATAAGAGTGATAGCTATAAAATTTTTCTTATCATAAGATTCATTTTATTCTAATCTTCTTATCAGTTGTTAGAATTATGTAATTCAAGTGAATGGAATTTTAGTTAATTTAATTGTCACAGAAAAAGTAACTCAGAATTCTCTAAGTATATAATTCAAATGCAGGTTAACTTTAGTTGTATAAGCAGGGACAGAAAATTTAAGCAGCCTTTATCCTTAATAATATTGATTCTTGGATATCTAGTAACTTAGACATGCTTACTTTTGCTATTTGCATACATATATCATTGCTGATGTCAGACAGATCTTGGCTGAAAGCAGAAAATACCAGAAAGATATTTGCCTGTGTTTTATTGATTATGTAAAGGCATTCAACTATGTGAATCATAAAAAATTATGGATAACATTGCAAACAATTAGAATTTCAGAACACTTAATTGTGCTCATGAGGAACCTATAGACCAAGAGGCAGTCATTAAAACAGAACAAGATAATACCGTATGGTTTAAAATCAGGAAATGTGTGTGTTAGGATTGTATCCTTTCACCACACTTATTCAATCTGTATGCTGAGCAAATAATCAGAGAAGTCAGATTATATGAAGAAGAATGTGGCATCAGGATTGGAGGAAGACTCATTAACAACCTGTGATATGCAGATGATACAAGCTTACTTGTGGAAATCAAAGAGAATGTGAAACACTTATAAATATCAAAGACTACAACCTTCAGTATGGATTACATCTCAACATAAATAAAACAAAAATCCTCACAGCTGGACCAATAAGCAACACCATGATAAATGGAGAAAGTTAGAAGGTATCAAGGGTTTCTTTTTATTAGGATCCACAATCAACATCCTTGGAAACAGTAGTCAAGAAATCAAATGATGTATTGTATTGGGCAAATATGCTGCAAAAACCCTCTTTAACATATTAATAAGAAAAGATGTCACTTTGAAAACTAAGGTGTGCCTGACTAACCCATAGTATTTTCAATCACCTCATATGCATGGGAAAGCTGGATAATGAATAAGGAAGACTGAAGATGACTTCATACATTTGGATTATGGTGTTAGAAAAACATATTAAATATACCAAGGATGGCTAGAAGGAAGAATAAATCTGTCCTTAGAAGTAAGGATGGCAAGACTTCCTCTCTGGTATTTTTGTCATGTTTTCAGGAAGGACCAGTCCCTGGAAAAGGACATCAAGCTTGGTAAAGTAGAGAGTCTATAAAAGAGGAAGACCTTCAGTGATATAACCTTTTACTTCTCTAAGAAATTGGTTACACACAAAAATGTTACAAAGCAAATTAGCTGATGAATTCTTGTTTTTCAAGATAATTTAAGTTTTAAAAATCTGGCTAACCATATTTATTACTAAAATAAATAGATAATTGTGTCTATTTCCAATTATTTTGTGATCAGTTTTCTTCCCCTGGAATCATTATAACTAGAGTGTAAGATGATTTATAGGCTTTCCTAGTTTTTATTCATTTTATTGTTTTTATTTCTCTTGAGTTCTCAAATGCTATTATATATTATAGTTGTTTCCAATTATTGAATTATTCCTCATTTTTAAAGAACCAAATTGATAAGGGCAGCTGCCCTGTAGCCTATTGTAAATTTGCTAACTATTAATTATTGGTTGACAGCAAAATTATCTCTACAGACATTAGAATACTATTCAGGGATAACAAAGGGCTTTTGAGAACAGGAGGTCATCTCACTTTACTCCTTGCTGTCATGAATGTAATTGAATAAATACAATTAGACTAAAATGAATAACATGAGGAGGGTTGATGTATAACAGAAATTATTAAAAATGCAATGGGAAGATTCTGAGAGCAGCTTAGAATGTAGGAAAGCTCTGATTATTTAAGGCATTGAGTTAAAACATAAGTTCTAGATTCAAACTGCCTGTACCTGAGTCCCACTTGCAAGTAAGTCCCACTTGTCAACTGAGCAAGGCACTCAACCTCTCTGAATTTAATCAATAAAATAGGATAATAACCTTATATTTATAAATACTCACCTTATAAGTGTCATGGACTATTCTTTGTGCCAGGAATATAGAAGTAACTGAGTAAAAACTGTAAGCTCATAAAACTCACATCGGGAGGGTAGATAATAAATACATAAAGATAGAAATTGCCAGAGGGTTGAATTAAAAAAAAAAAAAAAGAAAAGAAGAGAATAGAGTGTGAAAGGACAGGAATGTGGAGACTGTTAATATTTTAGAAAAGGTGACCAGGAAAGACCTCACTGAAAAGATGCCATCTGAAGGAAATGAGAGAACAAGCCATATAGATATTCTGGGAAAAGATCATATCAAGCATAGAATAAAACTGGAAAAGTCCTATGTTAGGAATGTGTGTGGTATGTATAAATATCATAAAAACTAATAAAGATCTAGCAAAGTGAGACAAGGGAAAGTGGTAGGAAATGAAGCTCAAGAGGTACCTTGAAGGGGTAAGAGATCAGTGCCTTGAATTACGGTGAGAACTTTGATTTGCACTCCTAGTGAGATGAGGTCATTGGAATATTTTGTGTAGAGAAATGACAAAATTTGCGCTGTGTTAGCTCTGGCTAATATGTTGAAAAAGACAATAGGAGAGAAAAATGGAAGAAGAAAGGGATTAAGAAATAAATGCTTGTGATGATGAAATAGTTAAGCATGGGGCTGCTAACAGAAAGGATGGAGGCTTGAATCCACCCATGAAAGAAAGAACTGGTGACCTGCTTCCATAAAGATTACAACCAAGATGAATTAGCAAAAAATTGTGTGACAGATATATGTGAAAAACAACAAAAAGAGCAGCTGCTGAGGCTGCTTGTGTACAACCAAACACATCATGGGATTTGGTTCTTTGGTTTGGAGGTTTAGAGACATGGATTCATGGGACATCCAAAGTAATTGGGCAAATATCATATTTAGTGATTCTGTTCTAACTCCTGATTCATGGCATAGTGCTTGGGGCTGTAAAAGCTTGTAAGTAGCCATCCAAGTCACAATAATTGCTCTCTATTCACCTGGAACAACAGAAAAAGGATAGTCAGAAACAGGATGTGGAAGTGGAATGCATGATTAATTACTTCCAAGAACAATTACCTCTTTTGTCATGAAACCAGAAGAACTGGACAGTGCCCAACTACCATTACTGAAGGTTTTGATCAAAGATTTTATACAATAGTCATGATCAAAAGGGGAAAAATGCAAAACACAATTGCAAATTTTCATGAATCCAGACTTTCTGGAGAAATGGAGAGTAGATGAACCTCCAAAATTATAGCCTTGAGATAATCTTTAAACTTTAAATGAAAAATATCCCTAAAGTCTTCTTTAAACAAACAAAAAAAAAAAATAGTTTAATTTGGGGGAGTTCTGGTAAGATGGCAGAATAGGCAGACAAACTACACAGATACTTTTCAACAAAGAAAAGAGGAACCAATTAACACAGATACAGAAGATAATCCTGGAGCCCTGAGCTCTGAAAGGAATGATATAGAAGTGGACTAAATTTCAACTGTAGAAAAACCTGCATGAAAACAGCAAAAAAAGAGAGATATACAGAGTTGCGCACTGTCAGTGATCCTGATGGTATGGACAATTTGGATATTTCCAAGTCATGTTAGGACCTAAGAATTAACCTAAAAAGAGGCCTTGCTAGCCAGGGGCTCTATGAGAGGACTGGTGACTGGTGAATTAAAGGGGAAATAGTGAAGAGGAGACAGTCTGACCTGTGGAATTTTGGCTGTCCAGAAAGCACAGCCATTTTGAATGTTTACAAGTGGTTTGACTATTTTGGATATTTAAAACAACAGCATTCTCTCAGATTCCAGAAACCTAAGAATAGTCTTCACCTGCAAGGGACAGCAAGGACATACCAGACACTAAGGACTGGAAAGGTGCGATATTCCCCTTGTTAATCTTGTACCCCACACCCTGTTGGTGAACAGAAGTGTGGCCATACCTCACTCCCACCCACCTCCTGGGCCAGCAGGAATTCCATCCAAGTTTGTGTGCTCTGATGGAGCCTAGATGCCCTGCCCAGCTCCACCCCATGGTTTTTTTTTTTTTTCTTTTTAGTTTGTTTGTTTTAATATTATGCTTTTTTTTTTTTTCTTCCTTTTTATCATTATTTATTCTTTCTCCCTTCCCAAGTTCCAGTTTTGGGCTTTTTCTGTCTTCCTTTTTCCTGGTTACCATTTTTTTTTTCTTTCTTCTGGTTCTCCTCACCCTTGTTTTTCTTTTTTTTCCCATTTTTTTCTTCATCAATATCCTATCCTACCTCTTTTCCTTTTTCTACACTCCCCAGATATTGTGAGGTTTTTTCCTCCATTTTTCTATTCATAACTTCTTTGTCTTTTTAAAGTATTTCTTTAAATATTTTTTCCTATCTTTTGCTTTTCTTCTTTTTCTTCTCTTTTTTCTCTTTTTGGTGATTGTTCCTGTGTGTTTGTGTAACATGTGTTTTTTTGTCCTCTTCCTTTTACTTTTTTGATAGTTTTTCAATTGTTGTTTTTGTCTATCTGAGTGGGACACAGCAATTGTCCCCATACAACCTAACCACACCCCCACTTCCTGAAGCTCCACATACTGAGTGAGGGTCACTACTTCCTTCTGTATCAACAGGATAATGATACATGACCAAGAATAAGAGCCTGACTCGGCCTTAACTGCTCTTCACAAACAGTGAACAGAGATCCATGTAGCCACTCTCATTCTCTGTCACATCCACCAGGAGAGAGGTGGTGAGTGCATAAGTGCTGCCAACTAGCAAATAGAGTAGGACAGTACCCACAGTACCCTGCTTACTCAGATATACCACCCCCCAAAAAAAAATTAAAATCTTGGGCAAACCACTCCAACATACAATCACCAATTAAATATAAATTCAATAAAATCACAATGTTTCAGAGACGACAGACGATCACTTCTTCACACAAACAAGCAAGATAAAGCAGTAGAAACAAGGGAGCAGGATATAGAACCAGGACACATCCCAGAGGAAGAAGAAGCATTGGAACTCCCTCACAAGGAATTATAAAGACTTATATTTAGATACCGTTAGATAGCTATATTTAGACATCAACAGATTGATATAGATCAAGGAAAACACTGACAAAATTAAGGAAAACACAGGCAAAATCCTAGAACAATTTTGGAAAAAAATACAAAAACAAAATGACAAAATAAATGAAAAATTAGAAAAGATACAAAAGCTACAGATAGAAATCCATATTAATACTAAATTTTCAGAAATAGATAACACATTGAAAGAGAAAGGAGTAGAATTGAATCAATGGAAGACAGAATTAATGAGACTGAAGACAAACACTTGAATACTTCTTTGGAAAGGGATCAGTTAGAAAAAATATCAAAACAAGATGAAGAAAGCCTAAAGTTCATTTGGGATACCATCAAAAGGAATGATATACATGTAATCAGAATTCCAGAACAGGACAAGAAAAGAAAACCACTGAGAAAATTGTCCAAAATTTGTTGGAAGATAACTTCCCTGATATGATGAAAGATGATAATATATCCATTCAGGAAGTCCAATGAACCCCCAAAAGGAAAGACCCCAAAAGAAACTCACTAAGCCATATAATCAAACTCATCAAAACCAAAGACAAAGAATCTGGAAAAGAGCACAGGAAAAATGAACAGTTACCTACAAAAGGCAACCAATAAGACAAAATTATGATTTCTCAGCAGAAACCATGAAGGAAAGAAGGCCATGGGATGGTGTATATAAAACCCTGAAAGAGAAAAATTTCCAACCAAGAATTATATACCAGGCAAAATTGTTCCTCAAATATGAGGGTGAAATTAGGAGATTGCCAGATAAGCAAAAATTAAGGGAATTTAATAAAACCCGACTAATCTTACAAGAGATAATAAAAGAAGTCATTTAAACAGAGAACCAATAATAGCAAACAACAACCGACCATTAATATACAAGATGACATAACCCAGAAACCAACACAGCTATGGAAGTATACAGAGTAAAATAAGATTACAAGGTTGTAAGCAGGGAACCAGAGACATCAATTGGCAAATGAGGACAACTACAAACCTGCAAGTGGGAAAAAATAGTGTAGTTACAGAACTTCTAAATGGTCAAGAGAGTTGCAAGATACTGTGGACTGTTCTAAACTCAGGGAGAAAATTACAAATCACAAGGTAATCTCAAAGAAAAATAATAAACCTTCACATCACAATAAAAAAGAGGACAAGCAGCAATATTGAGCAAATACTAAAACAACAGTGTGATCATTGGAACTGTGTGTCAACTTGGCTGGACCAGAATTGTGTGTGGTTTAAGTAATTGTGATGTGAGTTGTTCCCATGATGGGATCAGATGTATATGTTTTAGCAGACAATCCATTGAAAAGGACTTCCTCTAGGGGTGTGGCCTGCTTCCAGTATATTTATGGACATCCTGGGAAAAGAGACTTTCTTCTGGGGATCAGGATCCTGTTGTGCTGCCTACAACTGTCCATAAGTGAACAATCAACCATTCAGCCTGGAGATCTTGGATGCATCATTCATGGGAGTCAACAGCCGGTACTGCCTGCCAACCTTGAGCTCTTCAGCCCCTGCAGCTGTGTGAGTTGGGAAAACCTTCCAGCTTCATGTTTGATCCAAGAACTTGGGACTTGCCAACTCCTATAAGTGTGTGGGCCATTTTCTAAGATAATTACTCTTTTTCTCTATATATATATAAGCTTTACTGGTTTTACTTCTCTAGAGAACCCAGCCTAACACAGACAACAATGAAGAAAATGATAACATGGTTCATAAAAAAAGTGAGCTCAGCAAAGAAAATTATATGGAACAAAGAAACCAGGAATATCACACACAAAAATACACATAACAAAATAACAGCAACCTATTCATACTTGTCAATAATTACACTGAATCTCAATGAATTAAATGCACTCCTCAAGAGATGAAGAGTTGAAGACTGAATAAGAGAACATAATCCCTCAATATGTTGTCTAAAAGAGACATACTTTAGAGACAAAGACAAAAATAGACTAAAAATCAAAGATTGGAAAAAGATACATCAAGCAAATGGCAACTGAAAAAGAGCAGGAGTGACAACATTAATTTCTGATGAAGATGACTATAAGACAAAAACCAGTATAAGAGACAAAGAAGGATATGATACACTAATTAAAGGATCAGTGGAACAAGAAGACATAGCCATAATAAATATCTATGGTCCCAATGAAAGAGCCCCCAAATACATAAATCAGACTTTAACAGAGTTGAAAAGACAAACAGATGACTCCACTGTCATAGTAGAAGAATTTAATATAGTACTTGCAATGAAAGATTGAACAACTGGAGAGAAATCCAACAAAGACTCAGAAGAACTAAACAATACAATCCAACAACTTGACCTTATAGACATCTACAGTCACCCAACAACACCACAATATTCATTCATTTCCAGTGCACATGAAACTATCTCCATGATAGA
>NW_006921926.1:3441941-3443733 GCF_000298275.1 Orycteropus afer afer | reverse complement strand
TACGAATAACATGAATAAGAAATTAAATGGGCAACATCTCAACAGAACCAACTGAAATCAAAAGGATATCAGGATACTATGAAGAACTGTACTCCAACAAATTTGAAAATCTAGAAGAAGTGGACAGATTTCTAGAAACACACTACTTACCTAAACTAATACAAACTGAGGTGGAAAAGTTGAAAAGACCCATAAAAAAAGAAGAAATTGAACAGTCATAAAAAAATTACCAACAAAAAATTGTCCTGGCCCAGATGGTTTCACTGGAGAATTCTACCAAATATTCAGAGAAGAACTGACATCAATCGTACTCAAACTACTGAACAACATAGAAAAGGATGGAATCCTTCCAAATTCATTTTATGAAGCAAGCATAACCTTGATACCAAAACCAGGCATCACTAAAAAGGAAAACTATAAACCATTGTAAGAAACTTTACATTGCTTGGTTCTACAATTGACGCCAATGGAAGCAGCAGTCAGGACATCAGATGATGTATACCATTGGGCAAATCAGCTGCAAAAGACCTCTTTCAAGTGCTGAAGAGCAAAGATGTCTTCTTGAGGACTAAGGTGCACCTGACCCAAACCATGGTATTTTCAATTTTCTCATATGCATGTGAGAGGTGGACAATGGATAAGGAAGACCGAAGAAGACTCAATGATTTTGAGTTGTGCTGCTGGTGAAGAATGCTGAAAGTACCATGGCCTACTGGAGGAAGTGCAGCCAAAATGCTCCTTGGAAGCAAGAATGGCCAGATTAGTCTCACCTACTTTGGTCATGTTATCAGAAGGGACCATTCCCCAGAGAAGGATGTCATGTTTGGCAAGGTGGAGGGTCAATGAAAGAGGGGAAGGCCCTCAATGAGATGGTTTGACACAGTTGCTGTGGTGATGGGCTCAAGTATAGCAAGGATCGTAGAGCTGGCACGGGACCAGGTAGTATTCCGTTCTGCTGTGCATGGGGTTGCTATGAGTTGGAGATGACTCAAAAGCACTTAACTACAGCAACAATAACAACAGACCAATATCCCTCATGGATATAGATACAAAAATCTTCAACATAATACTAGCCAATAGACTCCAACAACATATCAAGAAAATAATGCATTATGACCAAATGGGTTCATATCATGTATGCTAGGATGGTTTACTGTTAGAAAAACAATCAACGTCACCCATCACATAAAAAAAAAAAAAAAGAACCACGTGATGATGATATCTATTGATGCAGAAAAGGCATTTGATAAAATCCAACACTCATTCATGATAAAAACTCTCTGCAAAACAGGAATAGAAGGGACAATCCTCAACATAATAAAGGGCATCTATGCAAAACCAACAGCCAACATTATTCTCAATGGAGAGAGACTAAAAGCGTTCCCCTTGCAAACATGAACCAGACAAGGATGCCCTCTATCACCACTTCTATTCCACATTGTATTGGAAGTCCCACCAAGGTAATGAGGCAAGAAAGGGAAATCAAAGACATCCAAATTGGTAAGGAAGAAGTCAAACTATCCCTATTTGCTGAAGTTATGATCCTATACACAGAAAACCCAAGTGATTCAGTAAAAATACTACTGGAACTAACAGAGATTTAGCATAGTGGCAGGATAAAAGATCAACATACAAAAATTAGTTGGATTCCTTTACACCAACAAGGAGATTGCTGAAAAACAAATAAGGAAATCAATACCATTTACAATAACTACCAAAAAAATAAAATACTTGGGAATAAATCTTACCAGGGACACAAAAGACCTGTACAAAGAAAACTACAAAAGACTGT
>NW_006921926.1:3432513-3436056 GCF_000298275.1 Orycteropus afer afer | reverse complement strand
AGGATATCATGCTTGGCAAAATAGAGGGTATTCTGGTTACCTACTGCCACTCTGACAAGAATATACCACAAATGGCATGAATTGAACAATCAGGAATTTATTCTCTTACAGTTTGGGAGGCTAGAAATCTATGTTCCAAGTGCCAGGCCCTAGGTACTGTGTGAAAGCCTCTTGATCCTGGGCTTCAACTCTGCCTTTTGCTCCTGGCCCACTGAAGCTAGACGCATCTCTTCACTCAGGCAGCTACTGGTTGCTGAGGCTAACAAGCCCAAGGTTGACAAATAAAATGGCATAGTCCCGATGTTACAAAACCACATGGCAGGCCATTAATTCAAGTCCATTGAAATCTCAAAGTTGGAAGAGCACGGCAGGCTGCTGAACAATGACATGGTTACATTCAGGATTGAAATGTGCCACAAGCTAGAGACCATTCCCAAAGCTGTTTCTTATATACAGGAAGCAGACCACATACCCAAAGCAGCTACCCAGCTGCTCCAATAGATTCCACCATGGAATTAATTACTAATCTCACCTTGGGGAATAAATACATTCAGCTGCCCAGCCACTCAACCAGGCCTAGCCAAGTTGACACACAAACTTAACCACCACAATTCCACCCCTTGTCAACTTGGCACCTGTACAGATCTTCAGTGTGTGGTATCTGTACAAATCTCTTCACTAAGTGACTCCAGTCCCCTAGTTCCTGAGTGGCGACCTTACCCCATTGGCCTGGTGGCCCTGTTCCTCTCCCTCTTGGGCATGGCAACCCTGCCCCCTCACTCTTGGGCAGTGGCTGTGGCTCCATCCCACTGGTCCACATGAACGAGCAGCACCACACTCCAGAACCAAATTGGTGAAGGTCTGGCTCTGTGAAACCTAGGGGGCTGTGGTGGTTCCACTCTCAAATTTCATGCTCCTACCCTTTGAGGCTGAGCAGCTCTGTTTCCCATTTCCTTGGTCTCTCCACTTCTGCTGATTAATGCCAAAGACAACCCACTCCTCTGGAAATCTTCCTATCAAAAGGCACTCATCTTTCTTGCTCATGCATGGGCCAACCAACCTGCTACTCCATTTCACGCTGGTCTTTTCTACCAATTAATGCCTGAAGGCAACCCATTCCACCAGGAAGCTGCCTGCACAATGTCATCCAGCTTTCTCCACCGTAGGCTGGTAAGGCTGTCGCTATCTCATGCCAGTTCTCTGGGCTCTGCTTCTGTCAGCTCTCATGCCGTATGCCAGAGATTCTCTGCAAGGGTCTCTGGTCAAGGATATACTCCATTCCTGTTTCCACATTTTAGGTATCTGTCAGAGCAGCACCCCACTCTTTCAGTACCATATTCTCTTCTGGTTACCTAGTGCACTCTGACAAGAATATACCACCAATGGGATGCTTGAAGACACATGAGTTTATTCTCTTACAGTTTGGGAGGCTAGAAGTTCGAGTTCAAAGTGACAAGCACTAGGGACTGTGTGAAAGCCCCTTGACATTGGACTTCAGCTCAGCCTCCTGCTCCCGGCCCACTGGAGCTAGAGGTATTTCTTCACTCAGACAGCTGCTGGCTGCTGAGGCTGACAAGCCCCAAGGCTGACAAGCAAAAAGGCACAGTCCCAATGTTACCAAGCCACATGGCAGGCGATTGTAAGTCCCAAGGTTGGCAGAGCATAGCTGGCTGCTGAGCAATGACACAGTTACATGCAGGGTCCAAGCGTGCCATAGGCTAGAGACCATGCCCAAGGCTTTTCCTTATATACAGGAAGCAGACCACATCCCCAAGGCAGCTACTCAGCTGCTTGTGGTAGATCCCACCATGGAGTTGATTGCAGTCTCATCATAGGGAATAACTACTACCAGCTGCCCAGCCACTCAATCAGGCCCAGCCAAGTTGACACACAAACTCAACCACTACAGAGGGCTAACAAAAAAGGTTAAGACTCTCAATAAAATGGATTGACATAGTAGCTGCAACAATGGGCTAGAGCATGGCAACTATGGTGAGGATGGCACAGGATCGAGCATATTGGGTTGCTGTAAATTGGAACCAACTTGGCAGCACCTAACAAAAACAACATCTAACAACAGCAGAAAAAGTTTAACTCTTTCTCTCCTGTTAATCTCTAAATATCTAAGCCGCTCTAGAATAAGAGAAAAGTCTTTAAAAGAGAAATCAACTTGGCTTGTGATCGACTAATATCAGCTGTGTTGAAGATAAGGAAATGTGGATAATCAAACACATGAGTTATTAGATAATCCAAAACCTACAATTTCGTCACGTGGTTCAAAGTTGGGTATATTTGACACTGTTAATCACATCCTCTTTCTTGATGCTTACTGCTCTCTTGATATCTTTGACAACTTGTTACTTGTTTTTCTACATCACTGAACTCTTCCCTAAATTGTATTTTTCCTCTCTACACAAAGATTTCTCCCAAGATTCTGTCCTCACTTCTGATATTTTCTAAATCCCTCAATGATCTTAGCTATCATTTCTTTGTAGATGACTGTCAACCTTTTATTGTTACTTCCAAGTTTTCTCATACACTCTGTATATGTATTCCAAACAGCCTTCTTGATAGCTCCATCAAAGCTATTGTTTTATCCCTGCACTAGCTCTCTCTACTCTATTCACTGTTACTATTGGAAGCATCACCTTATACCTGATGGGTACATACAAAAACTTCTCATCATCAACATCTTCTTCTCATTTAACCTTCCAATCCAATTATTTTCTGGTCCTGCAGTTTTCATATCTATTTATCTAAATGACTTTGAATGCTTCTAATTCCCAGATTTTTGTCTCAAGCCCGATCCTCTCTCCTAACCACCAGACAACCAGGGATGAAGCAAGGGTTAAACCAAACCAATGTCAAAACACAAGCATCAATTCAGTGCATAAGACAACATTCTATTCTGTTATAGATTAAGTTGTCATACACTGACGCTGACTTGAAAGCAAGTAATAACAAGGTAAAAACCAAAACCAAACTCACTGCCGTGGATTCAGCTCTGACTCAACAGCGATCCCTCCGTGGCTTTCCAAGGCAGTATCTCTAAGCAAATGGATTGCTAAATCTTCCTTCCAAGGAGTAGCTGGTAGGTTTGAACTGCCAGCCTTCTTGTTAGCAGTCAAATGCCTCAGGAACAAGGCAACAGGACAAGAACCAGAATATTCAAGAGAGTGAGGAGTCATAATAAAATATAGGACAAAGCTTAAAAAAAAATTCCTATGGTCTGGAATATATCTTACTGTAAAGTTTTTACTATTTTTTTCTAACCCTTTACTGCAATTTGGGTAAAGGTTTACAGAGCAAATCAGCTTCCATTCAACAATTCATAAACATTTTGTCTCTTGTCATTAATTACAATCCCCACAATGTAATAGCACACATCCTACTCCTCCCCTGTGTTTCCCATTTTCATTCTTCCTTTTTTTCCTATTTGGTACTCCCTTCTGAACTTTGTCCTTGGGCAAATGCTGTACTTTCAATCTTGAATAGTTGACTGTTCCAAGGAATATGTATCTCTTTAGTAGATGGTTCATCTTA
>NW_006921926.1:3429100-3432413 GCF_000298275.1 Orycteropus afer afer | reverse complement strand
GGCAGTATCACTACGGAAGTAGGATTGCCCAACCTTCCTTCCGAGGAGTGGCTGGTGGGTTTGAACCGCCAGCCTTCTGGTTAGCAGTCAAGTTTAGCATTCAAAAATCAATCAAGCTTGAAGCACAGATGGCCAACGTGCCTAGTCCTGCCCATATCCTCCCCTGAGGTACAGGAGGCCTGTGCTAATGCATGCAAGCCCATTCCTGCCCCAATAACCTCCCTAAGGTACAAACAGTTACTGCCCTATCCCCCTTCCACCCACAGACCCATTCCTAGCTGAACAGGACTTCACTCCCTATCTGACCAACCCCCACCTTCAGCCCAGTGAGACTCCAAGTCCCTGGCCTATAGAGACTCTGCCCTGCTAACCCCTCCCCCTAGTCCAGTGGGACTCTGTGCCCAACCCAGCCATTCACCTCCCTGGCACAGAAAGACTCCCATACCCTGCCCTCCAATCTCACCCCATCAGTAAGGGTCTCTGTATACTATCCTGCCCATCCCTCCTTATATCCCATGCTGTGTGTCAGAGGTTGTAGTAACTTCTCTTGACAATGCAGAAGGAATGCACTCTCTCTCAAGAGCTGTGAAAGGACCTTAACCACCTGACACCTGGTTCTGTACACTGGGGAAAGGACCTGTCTAGCCACTCCTCGGAAGGAAGGTTGGGCAATCTACTTCCATAGTGATACCACCTCGGAAATACAAGGAGGGATTGCTATGAGTCAGGACTGACTCGACCGCAGTGAGTTAGTGCTATGGTTCACCTCATGTTGTTGTTGCTGCTATGTGCTGTCCAGTCGGATCCAACTCATAGCACAACCCTTCCTTGGTTTCCGAGTCTGTATCACTACGGAAGTAGATTGCCCAATCTTCCTTCCGAGGAGTGGCTGTTGGGTTTGAACTGCCAGCCTTCTGGTTAGTAGTCAAATGCCTTAGGCACTACGCTACCAGCACTCCCACTGGTTTACCTCATAGACCTGTCTATTGTTTGGCTGAGAGTTGAACTACAGAGGTGAGTTCAGTTCCAGGCTTGAAGAGGCATTAAGGACCATAGTTTTTGGGGTTCCACCTGTCTGTATCCAACAAGTGAGCCTGGTCTTTTTAAAATTTTGGCACATTATTTTCCTGAACTCTATCTTTCTAATGTGGTCCCTTTCAGAGTGGTTGGTAGTGGTAGCCAGACATTATCTAGTTCTTCTAGTTTCAGGGTCATGGAGGCTAATGTCTGCGTGATCCATTAGTCCTTGGGATTAATTATTCCATACATCTTTGATTTTTTTCACTCTTCTTTGTTCCAGATTGGGAAAGAACAATAGTTGGACCATAGATGACCACTCACAAGCTTTTAGGAACCCAGTTGCTATTCACCAAAGTAGGATGTAGAGCATGTCTTTGTGAACTGTGTTGTGCCAATTCAGCTTGATGTCCCCTGAGACTATGGTCCCCCAGAGCCAGTGACTCATTCCCTCAAGTTTTTGTTTACGGCTAAGAAGTTTTTAAAACTTTGCTTTATATGGTATATTATATATTTACAGCATAAGTAAATGCATATGTAGAAATATCCTCCGTCAACCCTATATATGTGTGTGTGTATGTATGTATATATATATATATGTATGTGTATTCGTGGGTATAGTCCCATTTGCCTTCGCATACCTGTTTAACTTGCATACCTATCTACCTGTATGCTTGTAGATTATTATTACTGTTATTGCAGGATTGTGTATGTAATTGTATCTACCTCTCTTGCCTTTAATTCTTGTGTCCCTCTCAGTGTCTTCATTTGCTTGATCATTTTGTACTGACCTCCCCTTTATTGTATATTGCCTTTCCCTTCACCCAAGTTAATATTTGTCTAGTTTTGAAGCTAGAGTTAGTTTAGCTTAGAACTAGAGTTAGTGGTTTACCCTTCCTTTTCTTCCCATGCCTGGTAACCATCAAAGAAAGTTTCTTTCTGTGGGAAAACCATTTATTGACTTTTTATAATGATGGTATCATACATATTTTTTCTTTTTCTGATTGACTAATTTCACTCAGCATAATGTCCTCAAGTTAATTGACGTTATGAGGTATTTTGCAGATTCATCATTATTCTTTAACACTGCATAATACCACAGTTTATCCATTCATTCATTGGTGGGCACTTAGGTTATTTTCATCTTTTTGCTGTGGATGAACATGGGTATGCATATATCAATTTGTGTCACAGATCTTATTTCTCTAGTTTATGTATCTGGTAGTGGGATTGCTGGATCATATGGTATTTATATTTCCAACTTTTTAAGTAAGCACCATATTGTTTTCCACAGTGGTTGTATCATTTTAAAATCCTCCCAGCAGTGTATGAGAGTTTCAGTATCACCATATGCTTACCAGCATTTGCTGTTTTCTGTTTTTGTGAACTTTGATATTAATGCAAGGGTAAAGTGATAATCTCATTGTTGTTTTGATTTGCACCTCCCTAATGGCTAACGATCACAAGCACTTCTTCATGTGTTTGTTGGCTGCCTGAATATCTTCTTTGGTGAAGTGTCCATGTTCTCTGCCCATTTTTAATTGTATCACTTGTCTTTTTGTTACTAAGACACTAAAATTTTCTATAAATTTTAGACATTAGTTCCTTGTCTGATATGAAATTGCAAAAAGTGTGTTTCCCAGACTGTGAGTTCTTTTTGTGAAATCTTTTGATGCCCATAAGTGTTTAATTTTTAGGAGTTTCCAGTTATCTAGTTTGTCTTCTGCTGTTTGTACATTTTTAGTTACATTTCATAATATCTATTTGCCATGTATTAGGGCCCCTAAGTTGGTCT
This sequence comes from Orycteropus afer afer, assembly GCF_000298275.1. Lineage (NCBI taxonomy): Eukaryota > Metazoa > Chordata > Mammalia > Tubulidentata > Orycteropodidae > Orycteropus > Orycteropus afer. The sequence continues at coordinate 3,429,601 of NW_006921926.1, read as the reverse complement.
TTAATTTTTTTGACAATTTTTTAGGTCTTTTATTTTTATTTTTCTAAAAGCTCTCTTCCCACTCCTCCCTGTGGTTACCCTTTCACTGTGCCCTTCTTGCACATATACTCCTGTCTCCCTACCTTTCTCCCTGTGCAAACACTGCCTTTCTGATTTCCCAGGGTTGATTGTTTTAAGGGGTGCATCTGCCTTGTATAATTGTTCAAACTGTTCAGCTCGTAGGCCTGTGTACTGTTAGAGAGTTAAGTGATGGGAGTGAGTTCAATTCCAGGCCCAGAAGATGAGACTTAAAGGACTCTTAGGAAACTCTTAGGAGTTTCACCAATCTCTATCCAACCAGTAATTCTGGTCTTTTTAATGTTTGTTTGTTTAATTTTGTTCCACATTTTTTTTTTTCACATCTATCCAAGATCTCCAATTATAATCCCCTTCAGACTGGTTAACACTGGTAGACAGGCACCATCTAGTTCTTCTGGTCTCAGAGTCATATAGGCTGAAGTG
>NW_006921926.1:3414385-3425750 GCF_000298275.1 Orycteropus afer afer | reverse complement strand
GCAACTTAACTACCACAGTAACTTTTCATTTCAGGATTCTTTCTTTATCTTCAGTAATGGAAAGTTTGCTTATAATATGTCTTGGTGAATTTCTTTGGGGTCTATTTTGTTTACTGTTAATTGAGCTTTTTGAAAGTGTACTTTCTCTTCTTTCATGATATTAGGGCATTTTCTTCCAATCAGTCTTTGACAATTGCTCTTTTTTATGGTGGGGCGGGGGGGGCAGTCTATTCCTGTTCTGGAATTCTATCACATGAAAGTTATTCCTCTTAGTGATGTGCTACATAATTATTAGGACTTCCTCATTATTTTTCATTCTTTTTTCTGAGTGTTCCTTTAACAGATTAGTATTGAGAGAGTGTCTTCAATTTCACTAATTTTGTCTGCCACTGATTTAATTAAACTCTTTTGATCTTTCAAATCTGTTACCAATTTTTGAAATCTTGGTATTAATCTTGTGAATTTCTACTTGATGTTTTTATGTTTTTTTAATTTTCCATTTATTTCAGTTTGTTCTCACATTATTTTCTTGAATTATTATAGATTTTTGTCTGTGTTTTCCTTCATTTTATCTGTATTTTCCTTGATGTTTCTCTCAATCCATTGAAGGTACCTAAATATAATTGGATTTCTTATGAAGTAGTTCCAATGCCATCTTCCTCAGGAAGGTTTTCTGGCTCTGTATTTTGGTCAGTTGTTTGAGCCAGCCTGCCTTGTTTCTTAGCATGAACTGAGGTTATCTGTTATCTCTGAGATATTATTTTATTGATATTTAATTGATGATTGTATGTTGGAAGGTTTCACCTAGGTTATTTTATTTAATTCATTTTGATATATCTGGAAGAGCAGGGAAGGAAGGCTCTACTCACTAGTTTGACAACACATGGGTGCTCAACACCTGCCTCATGGTGGGTTTGACAGAGGATGGGAATATGTGCACAGTTCTCTGTTCATGTTCACATAGAGCAGTTGAGGGTGGGCTGGGATGGTGTTGGTTACCATCTGTCATTGATCAGGTGGTGCAAGAGATGGTGATGACACTGTCCTAGTGGGTTGGGCTGCAAGAGGTTTGGGTGTGGCTGGTAGTATGTACACAGTTGCTGTCTCCATTGGATGGCACACACACACAAAAGAAAACAACAAATAAAATAAAACAAAAGGAAAGAATACAAAAAGAAATAAGCAAATAAAAAAGAGAAGAGAGAAAAAGATAGAACAAAGAAAAAAGCAAATACAAAAACTAGTGAGGGAAAAAAGATAAGAAAAAGAGAAAAGAAAAATAAGTCAATTTAAAAAGGAAATGGAAAAAAAAATGAGAAAAGGAAAAAAAAAAAGGAATGGGAAAGAAAAGTAAAGAAATAAAGAAAACAGTGGGTGACAGAGTCCTACTCAGTGCTTGTGCCATCCTAGCAAATGGCTAGGGGTGGGGCATCTGGTGTAAGCCTGAGCTTCAGCCAGCCTAAGAGCCTCCTGGAGCCAGGAAGCCATCAGAGACAATGCTTTTTCCAGCCTATGGAGGCAGCTGGAGATGGTGTGCCCAGTTCAGAATGGCACATTCTGCCAACCTATGAAGATGGACTGCATGAGCCTCCAAACATGGGGGTGATGTGCAGATAGCATCCAATCTACAAGGGTGCACCTCTGACCTCACATGGATAGGGCTGGAATAGGGGGTGTCTTCAACCCACAGGTGGTTGGGAGTAGAGTATGGCCACACTTCTGGTCACCAGAAGGGTGTGAGGAATAAGGGCAGATTGTACCTTTCTTGTCATCAGCCATCAGTGTGGGTACTGGTGTAGTCCTGGGTCAGTAAAGCTAATTATCAGGTTCCTGCTTCAATCAGAAGACTGCTTGCAAAAATTCAAAATGGCTGTGTTGTGTCAGGCAAGTTGACAATTCACTGCTCCATATGTCTCTTTGTTCACTGTTTTCATTCAGTTTCTTCTTCTAGTCAGTATTCAATCCAGTTCTTCATCCTTTCCTTTGAAGGTCAGGCTTCCAGGATTATTATCCATATCTATCTAATTTGGTTGCTCATGTCTTTGTTGTAGAGGGGCTGGGTAGCTTGTCCACCTAATCTACCATCTCACTGAACTTCTCTTCTTATTCTAAGTTTTTAAACAATGCTGTGACCTTTGACCTTCTTTGCCCACCTGGGGAAAACTTTTGATACATTGTGAGACTAAAAAAGAATATAACAGATCATGATTAATTGAATGATCTTCTGTTAATTAGTAGACATTATGATAAGAACTTTACTTGAATCAATTATCTAATTTTCAGTTCACAAAAATTCCTAATGTTATCCACAGTCCCAATATTACAAGTGAGAATAGTGGGACCCAGAAAGATTAAATAATGTTCCCCAAGGTACACAACCCAGTAAAGGATACTGACAAAATCAAATTATGGCCTAATTTCACAGCCAATAATCTTCCCTGGAACCTATATCTCCTGGTGGAAAATATTGACATCAAATACATTAAGCATGTAGGAACTCCATATACATATACATATAGGGGAAAAGAGCATTTTATCAATAATGCAAAACATACTTATAACTATCTTTAGAAAATATATGGTGAACTGATTTATCTTGTTCATTAAGTTTCTTAGATTAGTATTAAAATGCATCTGTTGTCCAGGGGCACATTCCAAGCAATGTAGGAATATGGAGTGCACTAAAGTATGTTGGTTAGTGGAAATGAACATTTGTGACAATAACCCACACAACGGACAATCCACACGTGGCTAATTAAGAAGTGACTGTGTTTTTCTGCTTTTGTTTCTGAAGCCAGTAGAACATTTTTGTTAAATCCTTATTGATGATAAACTCCCCACTGTGATTTTCTTTATGCTTGTAATCACTCTTACAAGGTAAACCCCCATCTCATAAGTTTGAACTTTTAAATTCTATTGTGGGGATACTGCAATTAGGTGTTATTGAACCAATCTTTGTAAGTTAAAACAGGTGCAAGAAAAAAAATACATCAGTTTACATTCTACATTTTCAGTCTCATTACCAGTGTGTAATGAATTAAAACAATGGGCCATCTCTGAGAGAAACTTAGAATGTGTCATTTAAATCAGCAGTATCCATTTCAAAAACATTTCTCTGGGTAAGCCCACAAAGAAGAAATACAATCAAAGGACCAAATTTTACAGACAATTTAAAGATGTAAATGAAAAAGGTAACTTAGGAAAAACAAGATATTTTTCTCTTCTCTTAGATCTTAACAGAAGGTAGGATTTTACCTGAAAATGTTTTTGTTTTATAAAAAGCTAGTACATAGTAAAGATGTTCAATCATTTCTGCTCAATTTTCATTTCCCCTTGTTGACTCCCACCTTCTATATACTACTCATTACCCTTTATCCTTCCTTTGTAGCATTGCTAACATCTCTAGGGCACTTTCCCACCTCCCATTCAACCCACTGAAATTTGAATTGCCAACAAATTCTTGCTCTCCAAGAAGGTAGCATAGTGCCTAAGGCATATGACTGCTAACCAGAAGGCTGGCGGTTCAAACCCACCAGCCACTCCTCAGAAGAAAGGTTGGACAATCTACTTCCATAGTGATACCACCTCAGAAACCTAAGGAGGGGTCATTTTGAGTCAGGTCTGACCCCACAGCAGTGAGTTTGGTTTGGTATATAGTGAATATATAAGTTGGAATCAACTTGATGGCAATGGGTTATGTTGTTGTTATTGTTAGGTGCTGTTGAGTAGGCTCCAACTCATAGAGACCCTATGTACAACATAATGAAACACTGCCGAGTCCTGTTCCAGCCTCACAATGCTTACTATACCTGAGCCCATTGGTGCAGCCACTGTGTCAATCCATCTTGTTGAGGCCCTTCCCCTTTTTTGCTAACCGTCTACTTTATCAAGGAGCTCTGGTAGCATAGTGCCTAAGGCACTTGACTGCTAACCAGAAGGCTGGTGGTTCAAACCCACAGCCACTCCTGGGAAGGACGGTTGGACAATCTACTTCCATAGTGATTCCGCCTTGGAAACCCAAGGAGGGGTCACTAAAATCTGCCCATACTCGCCTCCAAGGAGCATTTTGGCTGCACTTCTTCCATGATAGATAGATAGATAGATAGATAGATAGACAGACAGACAGACAGATAGGTAGATATAGTTAAGAAAGGAGGCTAACAAAAATGTCAGCAGTTCAAACCCACCAGAAGCTCCATGGGAAGAAGATGAGGCAAACTACTTCTGTAAAGATTTATAGTCTTGGAAACCTAATGGGGGGTTGCCATGGGTCAGAATCAACTCAATGACAGTGGGTATATAGTTAAGACATACTTGATAGTTCTTATTCAATTTGAATTCTTTACAACATTTGATATTATTGATCTTCTCTTTGAGATTCTCCTTTGGTTCTGTGTTTTCATTCTTCTCTGGTTTTCTGCCTATCACTCTAACCACTCCTCAAAATCTCTTGAGATTTTCCTCATTTCCTTTGTCAATACTGTAAATATTTGTGTTCAAAAAGTTCTATTGCTCAAGTCTCTCCAATAATTATTTTGTGTGTGGTTTTATCTACTCTAAATTGCTATTTCAAAAAAAAAAATAATATTTATACCCATGACTTCTCTGATAAATTCTAAACTTTTAATCATACTATTGTGGGGCAGTGCATTGCCTACTATTGTCCTTTTCAACAAAGTCCTCTATTTTGTGATGTATTATAAACGCTAGCCTCTCAAGATGCCTTTGGTTATGGTCTTATAAAAAATATGAGTCATCCATTATGTTAATGTGGTAGGATTAGGATGGAATGTATCTTGAATTACCACCATACTAGAGGGTGTGACTGATGTCAGCACCTTTAGTTTCCTTGAGGTTATGGTATGAACCCAATATATATGAATGCTCTGGCAAAGTTTTCTCTCTTGCTCTGGATCCTGTATTGGTTCATTATAACCTGATCTCTGGTTCTGAGGATTTGACAACTAATTTACTTTAAAAGGGTTAGCATAAGTCTGGTCCCTATGAGGTGGAGGCTAAGGACATCCCAAATGTCCAACTTTCCCAAACTACTAATATCATTCCCATCTTCATTAACATCAATTAATCCTCTCCTCAGTACCCTCCTTCCAGCACTCCATAAGCATCCATATGTCACTGTAAAGTCTCAGAGAACTCACAAACTGCCAAGGAAATGGTTGTGGAGGTTGGCAAGTCCTAAATCCACGGCTCATGCATAGGTCTGGAGGATTATCCTCACTCATATGGTTGAAGGGAGTAACTAAATCCAAATTGGTAATTCAGATGACTACAGAACCATGACAAGGTGAGATGACAAGCCAGATGCAGGATCTAAAGCAAGGGAGTGAACTTTTTTATACCACATGTGTGTGTATGTGTGTGTAGACACACACATACACACACACTTATACCCTCAAGGAAACAATGGGTGGTTTGAGTCACAACTTCTAGTAAGGTGAAACTCAAGATATATCCCATTTTAAACCTGTGTCATTAACATAATGGACAACTCACTCCAAAATGGGACCATAATCACAGACATAGAAGCTAGGATTTACAATATGTCACAAAATGGAGGACTACAACTAGAAGGACCATAGTAAATAATTCACGGAATGCGGGCTACTGCATGGCTCTTCTGACCATTGTTCCTTTTGTACTTGAACGATTAACTTGCCCCACTAAATCATTTTACCAGTCCAAAACAATGATTAACCATTAGTTCTTCAGTAAGGCAGAAGTTCTAAGATTGAAGTGACTCAGGACCATCCATTCAGATCTGTTACAGGTGTCCACCTGATCTGGTCAGGTCTTCCAAAAGTCTGTCTTGTCTTCTACTCTTTCTGGCCTCTGAAAAAAATTTAACTGATTGAATTATTTATTCCCTTGTTCGAAGTCTCTCTTTTAGGTATTAAACATTAGTAGGCTATCTTGACCACTAAGCAATACAGAAGCATTCAATGTGAACCCCAATTTTGCCACGTGGGGGGAAGATATAGCCCACCCCACTAAGCCATTAGGAATTCTAGTTTTAAAGTTCAAGGGTATAATGACAGTCTCTTGCTTAGGGATCACCCCTGGTCTAGCACCTGCAGCTGCATACTGGGTCCTGGGACCACAGATTCTGGCAGGAAAAAAGCAGCATTAAGTGATATGTGGAAGAACTGTACAATGCTACCATCATCCTCCCCTATCCCCTCTTCACCAGATCCCCCAGAGAGATATAGGAATCTGTTTAGTAGTGATCCTCCCTTTGCCTCCCTCATGTTTAGTATGAGCACACACTCAAAAAGTATGTCAACCAGCTCTTCATGCCTTTATCTGCCTCCATTTAAATGAACAAATGTTTCAATTGCCCATTCCAATTCTCTATCCTTATCCAGTTCACTAAATCCTTAGTGTCAGAGTGGTGTGCCACATGGTGTATCCATTTAATGTGATGTTTTTTGGCCCATTGGTGCACCTAGTAAACTGTAAAGTTTGTTCATTGGTCTGAAGAAATATACCTTGGTGACGAAAATTGGTGCAGTATCTTTTGTTCCAATCCTTTAATTATGTTTTTGACATTTGTATCTGTCACTAGATATGCAAAGCTCAGTCTAGAATAAATATCTCTTCCTTTGAGGACAATTTGTAGCCACTGACATCACTGTTTCAATATAATCAGCTTTCCTGCTATGTGCATTGCCTTCCCCCTGAGGAATCTGCCCCATTGCCATCTGAAACCTCTGTCTTACTTGCTGAAAGACAGCTGTCATATTGGCATTTTGTGCCTTAGATAGTGTAAGAGGGATGTGTCTAGATTTAGCCCATCTCTGCATTGTTGCAGTATCTCTATGTCCCCTCATTTCATACACTCAATTGGCCACCTCCAAGGAGTGTACCACTTGCTAATTCTGATCACCTTCTGATCCAGGAAGGGGATTCTTCTGATGAGCATTGACATGGCCTATTCTAATGTGCCTTCTAAATATCCAGAGTGATTTCCACAGGTCCATGTCCCACATGGGCATCCTGGTAATAGTCCAGTTTTCCATCACCCATTTGCCTGACCATTGGCCACTAAATCAGTAAAAATCCAAACATATGGGCTCTCACTTTTGTCCAATACTTCCTGCACAACTAGGACAAGAGCATGCAGTTCAGCCCATTGGGCTGACCCGTTGTTATCTTCTTCTTCTTCAGTCAGGGGTTCTACATCTCTACCTCTCTACATCAAATATTGTCCATTACCTGGGCACTGCCACCCATGAACCAAGCAGACTTCTGATGGTCATCACAAATTGTTCACAAGGCACTCTTTGTGTGGTAGTGGGCTCTGGCAACTTCTCAAGTGGTTGTAGGGTAGGATGTATGAGAAAAAAGGCTACCTACTTGTGCTGGTAGCATAGTGCCTAAGGCATTGACTGCTAACCAGAAGACTGGTGGTTCAAACTCACCAGCCACTCCTTGGAAGGAAGATGGGGCAATCTACTTCCGTAGAGATACTGCTTCAGAAACCCAAGGAAGGGTCGCTATGAGTCGGGTCTGACTCGATGGCACATAACAACAACATTTTTGGATATTATGGGTGCCTCCCTGCATTCCTTCAGTAGCGTATTGTATATATCATATCCATTTTATTATAGAAGTATTTTGGTCACCACCTTCTTCATCAGAGTGTTTCTCTAACATCACCCAAGACATTGTGAGTATTTCTGGCATCATGATGATTTTATACTTCTGTCATTTATATCCTTCTGTCATGAATTATGTCTCAGTCAGTGCCCAGTAGGAGAATAATAATTGCCTTTCCAATGACATGTATTGTACTGTAAAATCTGGAAAACTTTCTAGTCCAGAATCCCAGGGATCACTGTAGGGTAGCATTCTTAGGTTTTTGCCATATAATACAGTCTGTAAAAGCACACGTGGCACACACCTCCAAATCTATGTCTAAATGTGGATCATCAGGGACTAAAGGCAAAGAGAGTGAGACCACTTTTTGTAATTCAGATATAACCTGCTGTTCCTTGGATCCTAATTTGAACACAATTTTATTCTGAGTGGTTTTATGGATGGATCCCAACAAAATCCTGGATGTGGAATATGCATTCTCCAAAATCCAAATATACAAATCAAACATTCTGCCTTCTGCTTAGTCATGGGAACAGGTAGTGACAGCAATTTATTCTTGGTTACCTGCTAAATTTCATGGGTGACTCCTGACCAAATTACTCCCAAGAATGTCACCATTTAGGCAGAACACTAGATTTTTACTGGATTTATTAACCAGCCTGTGTTTGTTATGTGGGCCACCACTATTTTCAAATCTGCCCTAGCCTTTTCTTCTCCGTTTGATATTAACAAAATATCATCAATGTAATATATCACCACACTTGAAATCTATAGAAGTCCAAGTGTCTGCTAACCAAACTATGAGACTTATCTGGTGAATTTAAATAACTGTGTGGCAAAACACTGAAGTATATTGACCCCCTTCCCATGGTTAAGCAAACTGCAGCTAGTTGTCTTCTGAGACTGGGATTGAGAAAAAGGCATTTGCAAAATCAATTGCTGAGTAGTGTCTCCTTTACCCTGTTGTATTTCTTGCACCATTGATACCATGACTGGAACAGCTAAAGCCACCAGTGGCACTACTTTATTTAGGCCTTGATAGTCTACTGTCAGCCTCAATGAGCCATCTGCCTTTTCCACAGACAATATAGAGCTGCTGTACAGAGAATTTGTTGGCATAAATATTCCTGCCTTTGTTGTTGTTGGGTGCCGTCGAATTGGACCCGACTCACAGCAACCTCTCCTTGGGTTTCCAAGGTGGTATCACTACAGAAGTAGATTGTTCAATCTTCCTTCCTAGGAGTGGCTGGTAGGTTTGAACCACCAGCCTTCTGGTTAACAGTCAAGTGCCTTAGGCACTATGCTACCAGAGCTCCTTTCTAGCCTTTAGCATGTCTTTAATCAGAACATTAATCTCTGTTTATACACCAGGTATCCTACACTGTTTCAAATTAACAACCTGAGTGGGTTCAGGCAATTCCAATGGTTCCCATTTACTGTATCCAATCAATATTGGTCTAAAGGTAGACTTACAAGCCTTCAGTTTTACAATATTAGGTACAGGGAGAGTTCCCCAATTAGACATAATATCCATACCAATAATACCTTCAGTTAAGGGATGTGCAGTTACTTCATACAGCATCTCTTTAAATCTTCCAATTCTCATCCAAACTTTCTCCTTAGTCACATAAACTTGTATCCTCCATTTATCCCGAGTCTAAACTTAGCCCCTTCAAGATTTCATTGACAGGTTTTAGTGTGACAGTACATTGAGTACCTGTGTCCAGGAGCCTGAAGAAGGTCTCTTCCTCATCTCTGGATCATTTTATCCACACATGTGCATATGGCGTTGGGTCCCCTGCTAGTGGCTGAATCAGAAGTCCCTCATCCCATTTTCAGTACTTATCTTTATCAATGAGCTGAGCCTCTGCTTCAACTAATCACAGGTGGGACTTCCCAACGTTAAATTCCTCCTGATTGGAGTGAATAGAATGGACTTGTTTAGGTCTCTTTAATATTGAGATACCAGCAGGAATTTCTGTTGGTCCACTGCCTCTTGTAAGTGATACATAAACACCTTTTTCTCAACTCTAGTGTCTGCTATCTTCATCCTATTTCTTAGTAACTATCTAAAAATCTCTGACCTGCTGTGGTAAGTTAGTTCTCCATTGCCTCTTCCCATTGTCCTATCAATCACTCTTACTTCTCTCACATATGTGTCAAAAGATGTAACACAACTTCTCAGATTGTTGCTTTGTTTCACAGAAGCAAGGTTACATAGCGTGCTCATGTAGAAGGGGCTCCTTTTATTATCATATCTGCCATGACTTGTGATATTCATTGGATGGATATCCTGATTACCATCAAATCATTCCAGCATGGCTTTCATAAGTAGCACATTAGCTGCTTCCTCTAGAGAATTTAGTGGGTTATTTAGAAGGGGGAGAGGGGTAGTTTTCCTTCTCTGGGTAAACAAACTTCACTGCAAATTTTGTACAATCTACCAGTGTTTTCTTATCACTCTCTATTTCCATATTCATCAACTAGCCAATTCCTCAGGAGTTAGACCTACTACCCCTAAATCCCATAAATAGAGTTTGCTAGAGGTAACTGATTGCAATATAACTACCATTTTAATCCATGGGTATTTTTTATACCATCCAGAAATGAAAGGTTTCACATTTTCCCATTTAACCCTTTTTTACCAAAACCACATATTTCAGTGAGGGCTGTCCCCCCCTGGTTAACCTACTGTGCAACTGGATCTTGGATCATCATTTGTGACTTCCATAGTGAGTTGTGGGTCTTGCATCAGCTCAGACATATTCTTCCATTCTGTAGCATTCAACACTAAAGACACTGTCCCTAAATTATTTACTCTAACAATCCATTTAAGTAAATGTTCTTCAAGAAACTGACAATGCTTACATACAAATTGAAACAACTCCTTCACACTGTATCTTCTGGTTTTAACAGTTTCTTGCTTTTACCCATTCTCCTCCTGGACTACCTTCTTGGTGACCAGCAGTCATTAGGGTACTTCTATTGTTCCAACACAATTTTTCCTTCCCAAATAGGCCCTGATACTAGCAGTCATAGTGCTGACTGATCTAGATCTGGGCTTGTATCAGAGCTTCAATTTTTCCCTACATTCATTTTCTCTGTCATTGCAGTTATTACTTATAAGAGAAACCAATGAATTTTATGTCTCACAGTTTCCTTTTCACTCAGTATTTCCATATGCATCCAACTAGCCAATTCCACAGGAGTAGATACACAACTCCAAAATCCCACAAATAGATATAACTTACTGCAACATAACAGCTGCTTCAATTCCTGGGTAATTTTATCCCACCAATAAACCAAAGGTTTCACATTTTCCCATTAATCCTCTTTTTCCCAAAAACCACACATTCCAATGAGTTTGAGTCATTACAGCAAATCCCCCTCTTGATACAAACTGCTCAAATAATTTATTTCAGAAAGATCAGCATGAGACTGGCCCCATGAGGTAAAGGTTAAAATGTCCCAAATGTCCAACTTTTCCAAACTGCTGTATAACTCCATCATATCTAACATCAAGCCTCCTCCATTCAGTACTCCTCCTCCCATCACAGGGTTCTGTAATTCACAGTAACATCTCACAAAACCCACAAAGTGCCAAGAAAAAGGCATATGTGGTGGTAGAGGCTGGAAAGTCCCAAATCTGTGAGTCAGGTGTTGGTTTGGAGAATTCTTTTCACTCACATGTGTGCAGGAGCTGATGAACTGAAACCAGCATGTAAGATGACTGGAGAGCTGGGAATAA
>NW_006921926.1:3411250-3412915 GCF_000298275.1 Orycteropus afer afer | reverse complement strand
TGGTTCAAACCCACCCGCCACTCCTCGGAAGGAAGATTGAGCAGTCTACTTCCATAGTGATACCACCTCAAAAACCCAAGGAGGGGTCACGGTGAGTCAGTTTTGACTCCACAGCACATAACAACAACAACAAAAGAATGGAAGAGTTTTTTTGGGTCAATGCAGGACCCACAATTCATTACAGAACAGTCACAAATGATGGTTTAAGATCCAGTTACACAATAGGTTAATCCAGAGGGGATGGCCAGGCTGATGGATTGGATAAAATTTGGAGTGAGGTTTGTTTATCCCGAGAAGGGAAACTGCCACTCTCCTTCTCTAAATACCACATTAAATTCTCCAGAGGAAAAAGCTAATACAAGCTATGCTGAAATGGTTCATGGTGATCAGGATAATCACTCACTGAGTACCTCCTTACACGGGTCATGGCCAATATGGTAATCAAGGGAACCTCTTCTACATGGCAATTATGCAATCTTGCTCCTACAAAACAAAGCAACATTCTGAGAGCCATATAAGTCTGTTGGCACAGCTTCTCTGCATGGGTCTTATAGATGCAAGAAACATAATGGTGATTCATATGAGAATGGGAAAAGGCAATGTGGAAAGATCTTACTCAACCAGGAAGGGGTTTCTTAGATGTTTACTAATAAATGGAATGAATATAGTAGATATTCACAGAGTTGAGACAAAAGTTCTAATACAGTACTACAGGTGGTTGGGTGTACCAATAGAATCTGCTGTTGGTCCTCCAACTTTGAAGGGGCTCTGGTGGCATAGTGTCTAAGTTATTTGACTGCTAACTGGAAGGCTGGCAGTTTAAATCCATCAGCCTCTCCTTGGAAGGAAGGTTGGACAATCTACTTCCATAGTGATAGTCAGTGAGTGATACCGTCTCAGAAACCAAAGAAGGGGTCACTATGAATTGGATCTGACTTGACTGTAGTGAGTTTGTTTTTTTATTTTTATGGATTCACTCCATTTGAGAGGAATTGAATGATGGGAAGTCACATGATGGAACCACTTGAAGCAGAGGCTCAGCTAGTTGATCAAGATAAGGACTGACAAGGAGGCCATTTTCTTCTAATCCAACCCCCAACAGGGAACCTGAGGCCATATGCACATGTGTGGGTAAAATGGCCTATGGGTGAGGAAGAGACCTTCTTTGGGCTCCTAGGCACAGGTACCCAATATATGTGATCCCAAAAATCTGTCAATAAAAATTTGAAGGGTACTAAAGTTACTCTGGAGGGATATGGGGATGCAATGCTTGATGGGACTAAGGTGAATTTTGAATGGGAATTTTAAGATTTAAACAGATGTTGTATAAAGTGGTTGCATCCCCCTTACCTGAATATATTATTGGAATGGATATTTTACCTAGTTGGGGAATACTCCCTGTGCCTAGTATTGTAAAACTGAAGGTGTGTAAGTCTCCCCTTGGGGCAGTATTGATTAGACATGCTAAATGGGAACCATTAGAATTACCTGAACCCACCCAGGCTGTTAATTTGAAACAGTTTATGTTACCTGGTGTACAAAAGAGATTACTTCTTTGATTAAATAAATAAATATCCAAAAGGATATTGTCCAAACAGAACTAGGGAATACTGCATGGTTTAAAATCAGGAAGGGTGTTCATCAAAGTTACATTCTTTCACCATA
>NW_006921926.1:3405509-3410615 GCF_000298275.1 Orycteropus afer afer | reverse complement strand
TCTTGGAAGTGAGAATGGTCAGACTTCATCTCACCTACTTTGGTCATATTGCCATAAAGGAACACTCCCTGTAGAAAGACATCATGCTTGGCCAAGTAGAGGATCACCAAAAAAGGGGAAGACCCTCAACAAGATGGATTGACACAGTGGCTGCAATGTTGGGCTCAAGAATAGTAAGTATTGTTGGGATGGTGCAAGACAAAGCATGTTTTGTTTTGTGGTACATGGGGTCACTATGAGTTAGAGCCAACTCTATAGCACCTAACAACATCACCAACAAAGACTAAACTATTGGTACCAACAAATTCTCTGTATAACAGCCCTGTTGTTATTACTGTTAGGTGCTGTCAAGTGAGCTCCAACTCACAGCGACCCTATATGCAACTGAATAAAACAGTGCCATGGATGATCCATGAAATAAGCAGATGGCTCATGGAGGCTGACAGTATACTATCAAGGCCTGAATAACATAGTGCCACAGCTCTTTCAGACGTGGAATCAGCAGTTCAGAAAATACACTGAGCTGAAGGAGATTGGTACTCAATCATTTTTGTTGCATATGCCTTTCTCTCACCCCCAATCTCAGAAAAATGCCAGCCAGTTTGCTTTCATTTGGGAAAGATTTACTTGTAATGTCTTGCCACAGAGTTATTTGAATTCATCAACTTAGTGTCATCGCTTAGTTTGAAAAAAAGCTAAACTTGATGCAGATCTCAAGTGTAGTGATACATTATATTGATGATATTATTAAATATCAAACACAGAATAACAGACTAAGGCAGATTGGAAAACAATAATGGCTCACATGGTCAACAGAGGCTGATTAATAAATCCAGCAATAATACAGGACCATGTACAAATGATGAAATTCTTGGGACTAACTTAAGCAGGATTCACCCATGACATTCCACAGAATGAAGAATAAGTTATTACTACCTATCTTCAATACTAAGCAGAAGGCCCAACATTTATTTGATGTGCTTTAATTTTGGAGAATGGATATTCAACAATGGGAATATTTCTGGCTCCCATCCATAAATTCACTCAGAAAAAAGGCTTCATTCTAATGGGGACCCAAGAAACAGCAGGCTATGACTAAATTACAGAAATAGATCTTACTATTCTTGCTTTTGACTCGATGGCACATAACAACAACAACAATTCTTGCTTTATAAGCTCTTTTGGTCTACATTGACATGATTTTGGACGTGTGTGCCACACATGCTTATAGAGACTGGAACTTAAGACAAAAACCTGAGAATGCAGCCCTATAGCAACCTTTGGATTCTGGACTAGGAAGTTTCCAGATGCTGCAGAATGATACATGCCAATCAAAAGGCAATTGTTGTTAGTGTTAGTTGCTGTTGGGTCAACTCTGACTCACAGCAACCCCATGTACAATAGAATGAAACACTGCCCTGTCATGTGTCATCCTCACAATCCTTGCTATATTTCACCCCATCATTGCAGTCACCGTATCAATCAGTTTTGCTGAGGGTCTTCCCCTTTTTTGCTGACCTTCTTCTTTAACAAGCATAATATCCTTCTCCAGAGAATGGTCCTTTCTTACAACATGACCAAAATAAGTGAGATGAAGTCTGGCCATTCTCATTTCCAAGGATAATTCTGGCTGCACTTCTTCCAGGAGAGATTTGTTTGTTCTTCTGGCAGAGCATTGTATTTTCAGTATTCTTCATAAACACCATAATTCAAAGGTATTGACCCTTCTTTGGTCTTCCTTATTCATTGTCCAGCTTTCACGTGCATATGAGGCAACTGAAAATACCATGGCTTGGGTCAGGCACACCTCAGTCTTCAAAGTGATATCTTTGCTTCTTAACACTTTAAAGAAATCCTTTGCAGCAGATTTGCCCAGCGCAATACAATATCTGATTTCTTGACTACTGCTTCCAGGGGTGTTGATTGTGGATAAATAAATTAATAAAATGAAATCCTTGAAAACTTGAATCTTTTCTCCATTTCTTGTAATGTTGCTTATTGGTCCAGTTATGAGGATTTTTGCTTTCTTTATGTTGAGGAGTAATCCATAAAAAAGACTGTGATCCTTGACCTTCATCAGTAAGTGCTTTATGTCATCTTCATTTTCAGCAAACAAAGTTGTGTCATCTGCATATCGCAGATTATTAATGAGCATTCCTCCAATACTGATGCTCCATTCTTGTTCCTATAGTTCAGCTTCTTGGATTTTTTGTTCTGCATACAAATTAAGAAGGTATGAAAAAGGATACAACCTTAACACTCACCCTTCCTGATTTTAAACCATACAGTATCTTCTTCTTTTTGAGCAACGGCCTCTTGGACTATGTACATATTCCTCATGAGCATAATTAAGTGCTCTGGAATTCCCTTTCTTGAAAATGTTATCCATAATTTTTTATGACCCACTCAGTTGCAAGCCTTTTGCTTAGTCAATAAAACACAGGTAAACATCTTTCTAGTATTCTTTGCTTTCAGCCAAGACCCATCTGACATCAGCAATGATATCTCTCATTCTACAACCTCTTCTGAATCCAGCTTGAACCTCTGGAAGTTCTCTGTCAATAGACTGCTGAAAATATTTTTGAGTTATCTTCAGCAAAATTTTAGTTGCATGTAATATTGATATTGCTCAATAATTTCCACATTCTCTTGCATCACGTTTCTTTGGAACAGACAGAGATATGTATCTCTTCCATTCAGTTGGCCAGGTAGCTCTCTTCCACATTTCTTGGCAGAGATGTGTAAAAGTGCAGCATCCTTTCGTTGAAACATCTCAGTGGGTATTCCATCAATTCATGGAGCCTTGTTTTTTACCAATTTCTTCAGTGCAGCTTGGACTTCTTCTTTAACACCACTGGTTCTTGATCATATGCTATCTCCTGAAATATTTGAACATCTATCAATTCTTTTCGGTACAGAGACTATATGTATATTTTGTATACCTTCCATTTTCCATCTTCCTGTATCATTCAATCAATATTGCAATCCAAGGCTTGAATTTTTTCTTCAGTTCTTTTGGCTTGAGAAATACTCAGTGTTGTCTTCTCTTTTCGTTTGCTAACTC
Organism: Orycteropus afer afer; assembly: GCF_000298275.1. Classification (NCBI taxonomy): domain Eukaryota; kingdom Metazoa; phylum Chordata; class Mammalia; order Tubulidentata; family Orycteropodidae; genus Orycteropus; species Orycteropus afer. The sequence goes on along the minus strand of NW_006921926.1, from coordinate 3,407,551 downwards.
CAGGTCTTTGTATATTTCATTAAAATGCTTTTCATTGTCTTCCTGAGCTGCCCTTTGAAATCTTCACTTCATCTCTTTTATTTTGTCATTTCTTCCAGTCCTTTTAGCCACTTTCTGTTCAAGAGCAAGTCTGAGAGTCTCTCATGACAAACATTTTGGTCTTTCCTTCATTTCTGTCTTTTAAATTACCATGTGCTTTCTTCATGTATGATGTCTTTTTTCAAAAAAAAATTGTTTTGGGTGCAATTTACAAAGCAGATTTGTTTTACATTCAACAGTTCGTGTGCATTTGATTTCACAGCCCCAATTATCAACTCCAACTGTAAAAAACTCTCCTCCCTCTCCTCCCTGTGAAAAACCCCTCCCTGTACCCATCTAACTATGCATTCCTGTCTGAACAACTTTCCAGTCTCTATGTAAGGCTGCCCCTCTGATGTCTCATGGCTGGTTGATCTAAGGGGTGCATCTCCCTAGAGTAGGTGAGTGCATCACCCTGGGGTAGGTGTTCTGCATGTAGGTCTTTCTACTGTTGGGGTGAGAGCCAATCCAGGGAGGTGAGTGCATTTCTAGGCCCGAAAGTTAAACAGCTGGCAGATTCGGGGGTTTTATCAATCCCTATTTGACCAGAAATTCTAGTCAATTTTATGTATTTGAATTTTGTTCCACATTTTTCCTACAATTCTATCCAGGATCTCCAGTTTTGATCCCTTTCTGAGTAGCTGGAATTGGTAGCAAGGTAGCAGATAGTTCTGGTCTCTGGGTCATGAAGGCTGAGGTCCTTGTGGTTCATCTTATCTTTGGACTAATTTATTTCCAGATGACTCTGATTTTCTTCACTCTTCTTTGCTCCAGATGAGAGAAGAACAATAGGTGCATCTTAGATGGTCTCTCAAAAGCTTTTAAGACCCCAATCACTACTCACCAAAGTAGGATGTAGAGCAAGATTTTTATGTACAACATTGTGCCAACTGAGTATGATGGCCCCTAAGACTATGGTCTGGAGCCCATGGGCCTGGTGATTCTCTCTCTCAAGGTGTTTGGTTGTCTTTGAGAAGGTACTCCAACCTTGTCTTCTGTTGCTTCTATAATGTACGTGGATAATTCTGTAGCACAAGTGCAGACATAAGATTATCTTCAACTAAATCTATCCTTGGCCTTGGGTATACTCCTGTTTGCCTATGCCTACCTGATCTTCTCACCAGTCTATGTATTTACCTGTAGTCTGGTGTGTGGTGCCAGTAGTAAGGTAGTATTGTGCATTTATTAGTATTTGCCTGTTGTCCACATTTTTGTGCACATTTCTGTATCTTTCCTTTCCCCAGTGTCACCATGCTGGTCACAGACTTTCCATACCACCCCTCCTCTCACTCAAATCAACATGTGACCCCCAACTAGTCTGATATTTTCCTTCCCCTTCCCTCCTGTCCCCATTAACCAATCAAGTGAAGTTTCTTCCCTGAGTAAACCTTTCCTTTTTACAATAATGGACTCATACAATGTGTGTCCTTCTGTGACTGACTTATTTCACTCTGCATAATGTCCTCCAAATTCATCCATGTGTGAGATGATTCATGCATTCTTCATTATTCTTTAATGTTGCATAGTATTCCATTGTGTGAATGCACCATGGTTTGATTATCCATGTATCTGCTGATGGGCATTTAGGTTTTTTCCATCTCTTTGTTATAGTGAATTGTGCTGCAATGAACATGGGCATGCATGTATATTCATGCTCTGCCTCTCACTTCTTTAGGGTGTATTCCTAGTGATGGAATTGCTGGCTCAAATGGTATTTCTCTTTTCAGTTTTGTAAGGAAACACAATACCATTTTTCACAATGGTTGTAGCATTTTGCAGTCACACCAGCAATGTATGAGAGTCCCAATCTCCCCAAAACCTCACCTGCATTTGTCACTTTCTGTCTTGTTGAATTTTGCTATTATTGCTGGGGTGAGATGATATCTCATTGTTTTGATATGCATTTCTCTAATGTCTAATGATTGTGAGAATTTCTTCATATGTTTGTTGGCTACCTGTATATC
>NW_006921926.1:3404242-3405070 GCF_000298275.1 Orycteropus afer afer | reverse complement strand
TTTTTCCAAATGATTTTGAGTTTTGTTCCACATTGTTCTCACTCCCTGTCCAGGATCCCCTATATAGATCCTCTTCCAAGTGGTTGACAGTAGTAGCCGGGCATCATTTAGTTCTTCTGGTCTCATAGTCATATAGGCAGCAGATCAGATGGTGTACCAGTCAGTAGGACTAATTCTTTCCATGAATTTTTGGTTTTCTTCATTCTTCTTTGCTCTGGACAAGGAGAGACCCATCGTTGCATGTAGATGGCAGCTTGTAAGCTTTTAAGATCCCATTCGCTACTCACCACAGTAGGAGGTGGAACGATGTTTTGTGTAGTATGTTATGCCAATTGAGCTTGATGTCCTCTGCGACTATGGTCTCAAGCCCACAGGTTCAACTACTTGGTCCCTCTGGGTAGCTGGCTGTGACCAAGCAATGACTACAACCTTGACTTTTGTTAGCTCCAATATACACCTGGGAATTCAGATCATACACATAAAGTTATAGGACCACTGTCTGCCAACCCTATACATGGTCTGGGGTACATTCCCCACTTCATAGACATACCCAATAGTTCAGCCTATCTACCCATCTATCCACCCATATACCTATGTTTGCCTTCACTGACAATGCCATACTATATGTACATACTATATGTACAGACATCTTTGTTGTCTATACTTTCCATGTAGCTCTCTCTGTCTTTCTCTTCCTCAATGCCACTATATTGATCACTCACATTTGGTACATTGCCCTTCTCTTCACCCAAATCAGTACTTATCTCTATCTATCTAACAGTGTTCTCTCTCCTTGCCTCCCACCCCTGGTAACCAACAAAGAAAATG
>NW_006921926.1:3254621-3391070 GCF_000298275.1 Orycteropus afer afer | reverse complement strand
TTTTCCTAGATTCATACTTCATACTTTCCATGTTCCCATGATTAATGGATATCTGCAGCTGTTTCTCTTTAATTTGAGTGGTGCCATATCAGCAAATGGAGGTCTCGAAAGCTTTACCTTATCCCTGGAGTAAGGCTAGGTTTACTCAGATGATGCAGCTCTTTCCCAGTCCTATTTTGAGAGCCTTCTAACCTAACTGGACTATTCATAAAGTTGCGCGGTAATGTATCAAACAGTGTTTCTTTGCTATTCATAAGGTTTTCTCTGGCCAATTCTTTGAGATGTGGATGGCCTCGTCCTTCTTCCTAGTCTGTCTCAGTTTGTAAGCTGGGCTGATACCTGTGCACCATGTGCATCCTGCTGGGTTTGAAACACCAGTGGCTCAGCTTCAAAACTCACATCAACACATCACCATGGTGGGACAAACCGACAGACAAGTTTGTCTCCCTGTTGGAAACCTCTCCTACCCTGTTTTGTGGTTTTGTTCAAATAGGTCTTTTGTGTATCTGGTAAGATTTATTCCTAAATATTTCATTTTCTTTGGTAGCTATTGTTTTCCTTATTATGATATTGTTTTCCTTATTTCCTTTTCAGTGGTCTCCTTGTTGATTTAGTGGAATCCAACTGATTTTTTTGTATTTTGACCTTGTATCCTACCACTTTGCTAAACCTTGCTTTTAGTTCCAATTTTTTTTTTTTTTTCCCCTGCTTCTCTTGGATTTTCTATGTATGGGGTAATGTCTCTGCAAATATAAATAGCTTTACTTCTTTGCCAATTTGGATGACTTTGATTTCTCTTTATTGCTTTATTACCCTGGCTAGGACTTCCAGTACAATGGTAAATAGAAGTGGTAATAGAAGGTATCCTTGTTTGGTTCCCATTCACAAAGGGAATGCTTTGAGTCTTTGTCCACTGACAATAATTTTGGCTGTTGGTTTTGCATGTATGCTGTTTATTACATTGATAATTTTCCCTTCTATCCCTATTCTGCTGAAAGTTTTGAACAGGAATATGTGTTGGATTTTATCAAATGCTTTTTCTGCATCAATTGATATGATCATGTTGTTCTTTCATTTTGTTTATGTGGTAGATCACATTGATTGTTTTTCTGATGTTAAATCATCCTTGTGTACCTGATATGAATCCCACTTGGTCATAATTTATTTATTTTTTTGATATGTTGTTGGATTCTGTTGGCAAGGATTTGGTGAAGATTTTTGTGTCTATATTCATGAGGGACATTGGTCTGTAGTTTTCCTTTTTAGCAGTGTCTTTACCTAGTTTTGGTATCAGGGTTATGCTTGCTTTGCAGAATGAATTTGGGAGTATTCCATTATTTTTTATGTTCTGGAATAGTTTTAGTAGTATATGTGTCAGCTTTTCTCTGAATGTTGGCAGAACTCCAGTGAAGCCATTTGGGCCAGAACTTTTTTTTGGGGGGGTGGGGAGAGTTTTTTATGACCTGCTCAATTTCTTCTTTTATTATGGGTCTACTCAAGTATTCTATCTCCAACTCGGTAAGTTCATGTAGGTCTTGTGTTTCTACAAACTTGTCCACCTCTTCTATGTTCTTGATTCCGTTGGAGTACAGTTCTTCTATCTCTATTCTGCTGAAAGTTTTGAACAGGAATGTGTGTTCTCTTATCTTTTTTATTTCAGTTGGTTCTGTTGTGATGTCTCCCTTTTCATTTTTTCTTCCTTTTATTTGCAACTTCTCTTTCTTGTCCTCTGTTAAATTTGCCAGTGGCATGTCAATTTGGTTAATCTTTTTGAAGACAAGCTTCTTGTTTTGTTGATTTTCTCTATTGTTTTACTTTTGTTTGTTTATTTTCTGCTTCATTTATTTCTGCTCTGATCTTTACTATTTCCCTACTTCTGGATACTGTAGGCTTCTTAAGGTGCTCTTTTTCTAATTGTTGGAGTTCTTAAGTTAAAGTCTTAAGGTGCTCTTTTTCTACTTGTTGGAGTTCTTGAGTTAAAGTGTTGACTTTGATTCTTTCCTCTTTTTGAGTGTGTGCATTTATTGCTGTACATTGACCTCTGAGAACTGTTTTCACTGTGTCCCAAAGATTTTGGTAATTTGTATTCTCATTCTCATTTGTTTCTAGGATTTTTTTTTTTTTTTAATTTCACACTTTATTTCTTCTGTTACCCAGTAGTTTTTGAGCAGTGTATTATTCAGTTTCTGCACACATATTTGAATTTTTTCCCCTTGATCTTCCTATTACTGATTTCTAATTTTATAGCATCGTGATCTGAGAAGACGCTTTGTAATATATCAACATTTTTTTAACTTATCAAGGGTTGTTTTGTGGTCTAACATATGGTCTATTCTGGAGAATGAATGATCCATGTGCTTTGGAGAAGAATGTGTATTACACTTTTGTTGGATGGAGTGCTCTGTGAGGTCAAGTTGGTTGATAGTGTTGTTGAGTTCTTCTAGTTGTTCTGTCCCTCATTGAAAGTGGTGTGTTAAAGTCTCCTATTACTATTGTAGAGTGGCTTATTTTTCCTTTAAATTCAGTTACTATTTACTTTATGTATTTTAGAGCTCTTTCATTGGGTGCATAGATATTTTTTATGGTAACGTCTTCCTGGTCAGTTGATCCCTTTAGCATCATATAATGTCCTTCTTTGTCTCTTATGCTGTTTTTCACCTTGAAGTCTATTTTATCAGAAATTAAAATTGCCAACTCTTGTTCTTTTTTTGGTTGTCATTATCTTGATATATTTTTTTCCGCCCCTTAATTTTTAATTTATTTTTATCTTTATTTCTAAGGTGAGTCTCTTCTAGGCAGCATATCAATGGGTCTTCTTTTCTTATCCAATCTGCCACTCTTTTTGTCTTGACTGGTGCATTTAGTCCATTCACATTGAGTATAATTAGTGATAGTTATGGATTTATTGCTGTCATTCTATGTGTTTTTTGTTTTGTTGTTGGTGATTTCCTTGTTCCAAATATTTTTCTGTGCTGAGTTCATTTTGTTATCAAGTATTTGTTTCTCTTTTCTTCATTATTGTTGGGTTTGTGCTTACTAAGCCCCTTTGGTTTTCTTCTTTCTGAGTTTGCTTAGAAGGATTGATCATTTTCTTTTGGTTACCCTGAAGTAAATTCTTATATCCTTAAGTTTGGAACATTCTGTTCTATAAAGACATTGTGCTGTGCTCCTCTCCATCAATAGCTTTGAGTCCCAAAACTGGTTAAGGCCTGGAAACAGGATTGTGATTTTTTCATTACAGAGGCTCACAGTAATCTTCTCACTTGTCCTTGACCTTTTAGATTATATAAGTCAGCAAAATTTATCTGTAAAGGGCTAGATAGTAAATATTTTAGGTTTTGTAGGTCATACAGTTGCACTCACTTAACTTGCCATGGTAGCAAAAAAGGCAGCAAAAACAATATATCTGTTATCCTGGGTTTTTTGTATCCACAGAGATACAAAATCACCACCCCTTCATCCTTCAAGTCCTTGATGGTGGCAGTAATCTCTGCAATCCCTCTGGGGATGCAGTATTGCTTTTGGTTTACTATTTTTCTAGGTAGAGGCAGTTCTAATGGCTTCTACTTGGCTTTTCCTTCCATAATAAGTCTTACTGCACATGTCAGGGACCCAATGTGAAAATTCTGCCAGTTGCTGAGTATATGTATTCCAATTATGCATTCTGGAACTGAAGAAATCACTATAGGTGGGCTCGGGGTCTCATTGGACCCACTGTGAGATGCACCTGAGCTAAGACTCCATCAATAACTTGACCTCCATATGCTCCCACTCTGACTAGTTGGTCACAATGACACTTTATGTCTCCTGGAATTAGTGTCAGTCCAGAGCCAGTATTCAGTAATCCCCCAAAAGTCTGATTATTTCCTTTTCTCCAATGAACAGTCACTCATGTAAAAGGCCTCAGATCCCTTTGAGGAAGGCTGGGAGAAATTTTTGGCAAGGTAGTGGAGCCCTTCCTCAAGGCTACCTGGCTTCCCCCTTCATTCAAGGGGTTGTGGGTCTGTGTACTGACTCAAGTCTGGGAATTGATTGAGAGGCTCTGACTCTGTATTCTGGCAATTCAATCTAGACTGCTATTCATGTGATCTAGAATTCTTCTGTCTATACAGATCAAGTAAATATTTAGTAGGTTTGCCATGTATTTCACTCCTAGAAACACAGTGCTTAAGTAGCCAATGCCATAATTCTAAATGAGTCAGAGTATTCTGATTACTGTTTTGACTTTGTTGTCCATTATGGTAACCATGCCCACCTTGTCTTTGTTGATTAACTGCTGCCACTTGGCCCCTAGTACCATAAGGTCCAATGAGCCCAACTGCAGTTAAGTGTCTTAATTCAATTAGGGCAGTTCCACTGTCAAATCTGACTTACATAAAATGGCAATCACAGCAGTCTTCAAGGATGCTGGGTCTCGCTTCACAAATTTGTTCCTCACCATAGTGGTAAAAGATGTGTCCTCTGAGCTATCCATTTTCTGGGTCTATGGGTCTAATCTGATAAATCCAGTCTAACATGACAATTTCCCTAAGCCTCTGGATACCTTCTTCTATATTATACCAAGGCAGATCTGGTACTTCAACTTAACTTAAGGTAGACCACCACATAATCCATGCTTCAGTAAGCCAACCAAATAAACAATTAAATCTTTTCCTAACCTTTCGAGCTGAAACAATGAATGAGGAAGCCATACTTAGTGGGCCTAAATCAATAAACTCAGACCAATCCAATGTTACATTCCTTGCACCATTAACCTACACCTCAGTAGCCATTCCCAAACATATTCTCCAGGTTTCTGTCTGTACATGTTAGCAAAATCAAGTAGGTCTTTTCAGGTGTAGCATACCACTTCCTCAGTCAGTTTTTATTTCACCTTTTGGGTCTCACTTGGACTTAAGTTTAGTTATAGATCTAATAGCAACAATGGGTGGCTGGAGCAGTTCCTGAGAACATTCAGCAATGTCTTCCATGGAATCCACCTCAGGCAATGACCCAGCAGGAACAGTTGAATTAACCCCATCAAATGGAGGTAGAAGGGATAATGGTTTTATAATAATCCCTTCAGATAGGAGGGATGGTGTACTTGGCAGGAGGGATTCAACAAAATTTACAAGCTCCATATCCCCATTTTCTTGTCTGCTCATATGTACAAATTCCAGGTTTCAGGATCCCATTTTTTCCCCAATCAATGCTCTCACCTTAACTTCAGACACCATTTTGGGTTAGCAATTCAATTGGAGGTGAAATTCAGCCAGCCTTACAATAAGACTCTGGGTTTGTTTTTCAGCAATATCAGCTCTGTCACTAGAAGTAAAGCTTTCTTTCAAGGCACAATTGGAAACATTGGTCTTTCATGTGGTACTTGAGGTGTGACTCAGCAGCCCTGAACTCATCTCTCTCTTTCATCACTGTCTAGCATAAGGAGGACCAAGCAAGCAGCTACCTTCCACTCCTCATGCTGACAAAATTGCAGAAAAGTATCAAACATGTGATTGTTCAGAGCCTCACTTCTGAAAACTACTTGATCTATTGGTAGTGCTATTTTGCATACTAATGTTGCCACCTCACACTATGCATTAGCAGGGCCCTCTGTACTAATGGAGGCAGAGTCTCCAGTGTCTTTATGACTAATAAAATTGGAGAATAAAAACAGAATCGATGAGAACTAATTTAGGAAATCCATCCTTATGATTTTCTCTGTCTAGAACCACTCCTGGTACAAAATGTGTTAGGCTGGGTTCTCTAGAGAAGCAAAACCAATAAAGTTTAGAGAGAGAGAGAGAGAAATTTAACTTAGGAAAATGGCTCACATAGTTATAGAAGCTGCTAAATCCCAAATTCCTGGATCAAATGTCAAAATGGAGGCTTTTCCTGATTTAGGCAGCTGCAGGGGCTGATGAGCTCAAGGTTGGCAGGCAGTATACCAGCTGTTGATTCTGACAGATGACGAATCCAAGATCACCAGGCAGAATGGGGGATTGTTCATTCACAAACAGTTGTAGGCAGCACAACAGGATCCAGATCCACAGAATGTTCTTTCATTTTCCCAGGATCTCCATATGTATATTGGTTGCAGGCCACACCCCTAGGAAAATTCCCTTTCAGTGGACTGACTGCTCAAAGAATATACATCCAACCTCATCATGGGAATAACCACATCACAAATGCTTAAACCACTCAGAATCATGGTCCAGCTAAGTTGACAAATGACCCCAACTATCACAATATATAAACAAATAAATGTGACTGAGTTTTACAACCAATGGGTTGGATTTGGCCCACTGATGGTAGTTTGCTTACTCGATATATGTTAACTAATACCTTTCCTGGTTGTCCATCTATCTTTTCACTAGGAATTATAGGATCTATTAACTGAGGTGGATCCTTAAAAGTAGACTCCACCCATGCCACTGTCACCTTACCTCCAATCATATTAATTATATCCACTTTGCTGTTGATGGTTAAATGCTGCCACCTGACATCAAATATGCTATGACTTTAACCCTTTTAATCCCAGAGTAACTAGTTTCATACCAGTATGTCCTGTCATCAATTCAGGCCTACAGAGACAATCACTACTAAGCTTCTTATCAAATTCAGTATTTTTTTTTTTTTTTGGTGGTGAGTATTCCATCACTTCAGCAAAATCAGTGTATTATGAGCTCTTCAAGGAAACATCAGACATAGGTTTTCTTTATTTACACATTAAATTAATCTTAATGTGTTCAGTTTGCTGAGTCTCTTAGTCTTTCTTCAATACTCTGCCAAGGCAATTCTAGAGAGTTCACTTTATTTCCTATAAGTTATCATTTCCAAGCTTCCAATAATATGATAGAAACAGATGAAAGTCATCTTTCCTCATTGTTAAATCCTTGCTTATGATAGGCAGCTCCCATATTAATAGTGCCCACTGTCTAGTCTTATATTTCATCCCTTCCGTTACTCATCCTAGTATATTTCAAGACTCATTCAGACACAGGTTCTTACCATTCCTGCTGGCATATGTTAACCAGGTTCTACTGCTCTATTCCTCCTATTAAGGTTGCTTGGGCCATCCTTAGTCTTGATCTTATTTATTGTCCTAAAAGCAATGAGGTGGGTTAGTTAAAGATCCCAAGGAAGGTAAGGATACAAGCAAGGAGAATCTTCTCTCTTCTTGCAAAAAAGGAGGGACACTTCTGCTGACCTAGAATATTCACAGGAATCTGAGAGTTCAAACTTCTCAGATAACCAAAATACCCATTGTCATCATGTTGATTCCAACTCAGCAATACTCTAGGGCAGAGTAGAACTGCCCCATTGGATTTCCAAGACTGTAAATATTTACGGAAGCAGAGTACCACATCTCTCTCCTTCAGAATGACTTATGGGTTCAAACGGCCAATCTTTCGATTAATAGCTGAGCTAAACCACTGTGCCATCATGGCTCCTTTTTTCAAGTTCACTGACAGTAATATCTTTATCGAGCCCTCAGTATCCCATTCCTTTCCTATCAGTGTCCAAATCTGATGTAATAGGTCTATAAATTCTACCTCTTGTGAAATTATGCCACTCTGAAAATCAGGCATTGGCCTGTATTTCAGTAGATCTTGCACCACCATCCCTCAGGAGGCATAGAGAGCTTGTGACTTTTGTACAATCCCTTCATTAGTTGATAGCTTTTTATTTTCTTCCTCCAGTATTTCTATGGTAGTTACCAATAGCCAATAGCCAATAAAATCCATGATTCATATAATTATTCCCCTCATATCTATCAAAGGCTAAAGCTATAGCATAATCCATTGCATTCCTTTTTACCTCTAACCAAATAAAACAAACCCACTGCCATTGTGTTAATTCCAGCTCATAGTGACCTTCATTGGGTTTCCAAGGTGGTAAATCTTCATGGAAGTAGATTGCCCCATCTTCCTTCCACGGAGTGGCTGGTAGGTTTGAACTGCCAACCTTCTGGTTAGTAGTCAAAAGCCTTAGGCACTCATCAAATTCTTAGGAAGAGTCTTAAAAATTGTGATGTTAGACATGCCAGAGTATACACCCATTAATTACCAAGCTATGCACCACTTCCCAGGAGATTGTTTATCTCTGACCACCTCTTCTTTCCATAAAGTTGATGACCAGGCGTACTGAAGGAAGTTTTACCTATTACAGTATATTTCCTAACTGCTATCTTTCAAGGCCATCCTTGAATGGCAGTAGTGTGGCAGTCATCCTTTGTCCACTTCCACCAACATATCAAGACAAATCTATCCATGATACAGTCATAAGTGTTTTGCTGATCCATCAGCTGGTCCCAAGGAATCCTCAAGAGTCAATGGCTATGAGCTTAGGAAAAATTTTCAATGAAGTATGTATTACTGCTGGACAAGCTCTCCAATTCTAGAATTCCATATCAAGGAACAGCTTCACAGGACAACTTCTGGTACTATCTTTAGCTGGCTTCTTCAACAAGTGTACCCTGAGGGAAGGATTTGAGGGCAAGTATCTTATTTGAGAGGCATTCCCAAGGTATAAAACAAATAAGGGAAAGAAGTCTAATAAATCAGGTAAGTTACCCAGGTAGGTAATTAAAATGCAATTTTACTTAGGAACTCCTGAAGATAATGTAATTCATGCTACAGAATTATTCTCTCCCATAGTAAAGTTCCAAGGGAAGTATTTTTCTACAAACTTTCATCTATCATTCGCCAAGGATTTTTCTATTACTCCCTCATATTCTAAGCTGCCCTGCACACAAATTGAGAGAAAGGTCTCAGAGTGAAAGTGGTAAGAAATTGCAGGAGAACACTGTGGTATATATTGGAACTAAGAGTATTGGCAGGGCATCAATTGCATTAAAAATAAATAAATAAAATAAAAAACTGCCTTCAAGTCCATTTTGACTCATAGAAACCTTATAGGACAAAGTAGAACTGCCCTCATTGGGTTTCGAAGGCTATAAATCTTTAAAGATGCAGACTACATATTTCTCTTACACAGAAGCTGGTAGGTTTGAACCACTGACATTTTGGTTAGCAGCTGACACTTAACCACTCTGCCACCTGGACTAATATACTGCATATGATAAAGATAATGGAAAGTGAAAAAATATCTGTACAATATGACCATATATAAGTCTGGCAGACATTATTTTTACCTGTGTGTTTGTATGTGTTGTAAGAATGTCTATATAAGTAGAACTAACAGGGGATAGAATTATGATAACGTCTTAGTCACAGTCAATCACCCTGATGGGTCAAGTTGTTGCACTTATGGGTTCATGACCATGGTCATAGGGAACATCAAGCTCAATAAATCATACAACACAAAAACATTGTTTTAAATCCTACTTTGATGAGTAGAAACTGGGGTCTTAAAAGCTTGCAAGTGACCATCCAGATGCAACAACGGGGCTCTCCTCATCTGGAGCAAAGAAGAATGAAGAAAGCCAAAGATACATGGAAACAATTAGTCCAAGGGACTAGTGAACCATGTGAATCTCAGCCTACATGTCCATGGGACAAGAATAAGTAGATGGTGCCTGGCTACCACTGTCAATCATTTGGAAAGGGATCAGTGCAGGAGATCCTTGACAGAGTGGGAGAACAATATAGAACAAAATTCAAAATCATTAAAAAAAAAAAAAAATCAGACTTACTGGTCTGATAAGAGACTGGTGAAATCCCCAAGATTATAGCCCTTAGTCACCCTTCATGTCTAGAATTGAACTCACTCCCATGGCCTCCAGCCAAACAATCGACAGGCGAACATTTACACCAGGTAGGTACACTCCTTAGAATAATCAATCAGAGATCAGAAGAGCAGAATTTGCACAGGAAGATAACTCAGAGGGCAGGAATGCATAGGAAAGTAGGACACAGAGAAAAGGTAACCACAAGGAGGAAGTGGGAAGAGAGATGATATATTAGGGATTGCAATCAATGTCATTAAACAAACTGTATATGAACTGCTGTATAGAAAACTAATTTGTGCTCTAAACATTCACCCAAATCATACACACACACACACACACACAGGATGTACAACAGAAAAATAGGTTTCATTTCTTAAAGTAAAAAGCTTTTATTTTTCACAGACACTCACTGTTGTTTAAAAAAAGTATTTTCAAGGAATAAAATGTTGGTCTTGCAAAATTCTATTGTGCGATCTCCAGTATCATTTCTATTACCAAGACCATATTTTCCAACAACTGGTGATTCTTATTTGTTTCTCACTTTTGCATTCCAGTCACCAGTGACAACACATCTTGATTGCATCTTTTGTCAATTTCAGACTACAAAAGTTGGTAGAAATCTTCAATTTCCTCATCTTTGGCTTTGATGGTTGGTGCATAGGTTTGAATAGTAGTAGTATTACTTGCTGTTCCTTGTAGGTGTATGGATATTAGCCTAAAATTGACAGCGTTGTACTTCAGGACAGATTTTGAAGCAGTCTTTCGGATGATGAATGCTGCACCATTCCTTTTCAATTTGTCATTTCTGGCATAGTGGATCATATGATTGTCTGATTCAAAATGGCCAAAACAAGTCCATTTCAATGCACCAATGCCTAGGATATCGATGTGTATGCATTCCATTTCATTTTTGACAACTTCTAGTTTTCCTAGATTCATACTTTATATTTTCCATGTTCCAATTATTAATGGATGTTTGCAGCTGTTTCTACTCATTTTGAGTCGTGCTACATCATCCAGTGGAAACTTTACTCCATCCATATTATTAAGGTCATCTTTACTCTGAGGAGTCAGCTCTTCCCCAGTCATATTGTGAGTACCTTCTGACCTGATAGGCTCATCTTCTGGCACTATATTGGACCATGTTTTAGGGCTATTCATAAAGTTTTCCTGCAATATATCAGTGTTTTACTGCTATTCATAAGGTTTTCACTGGCCAATTCTTTGATAAGTGGATGGCCTCTTCCTTCTTCTGAGTCTGTCTTGGTCTGGAAACTCCACTGAAACCTGTCCACCATGAGTAGCCCTGCTGGCATTTGGCAACACCTGTGGCATAGCCTCCAGCCTCACAGCAACACGCAAGCCACCACAGGATGACAAACTGACAGACAAGTTCATCTCCCTTAGTTGTTTCTAACTGCTCTACTTACTTCCCCACCTATCTGGGCCCAGCCTTAAATAAAGCCATCCCAGAAGCCCCAAGTCATGCTCCATTGTACCTGTCTTTGATTGGCTGATATGATTTCTAAAATACATTATTAACTGAGAAAAGTAAAGTATATTACAATATGTTTAATACAATCTCATTAGTGCAAATAAAAAAGACACACACACTCATGCACACACCAATATACTCTTTTATACTTACAAATATTTTTAGGAATATGTATGAGATTATTCATAATGGTTGACATCAAGAAGTGAAATTGATGCTCAAGAGTTTGGATTAGAAAAGGAAGATTTCAATTTTTCTGACTTTTCTTCCTTTAATGTGTTACTTCTATACACATAACTTTTTAAAAATATAACTACAAAGAAAATAAATCCATTGAACTAAAAAGTCAAAGTGCTCTTTTTACACGTTCTACCAGTGCAACGTGAGCTGTGAATTGTTTTAAAATTCCTTACTGTTCACTGCAGCTGTCTGTCTCCCATCAATTGGAGGAATCATTGAGAAATAACACTGCAGTTTCATTAATATGGGCAAAGAAGAGCCTCTCCCTGTACGAATTCCCCATCAGTGCTATCTGACTGACTTCCATCCACTCAGAACAAGACAGTTCTAAGTTAGCATGCACTCATTCATCCATTTATCAATTAAATCATCTCCTTAAAATTTCAAGTCAGAAGAAGCAACAAAATCATTAGAGGCAGCTGATGAAAACATCATGACCATGATGTATGGTGGAAAGAGATTTTCATGGTTAGAATTTCCAGAGGCTGAGATGTCTACAAACAGATATTTGCATTATTTAAAGATGTTCCACTAGCTATGTACAGAATTGCAAAAATAGTCTTAGTCTTTGTCCTCCAAATATTTTATGCTTTATCACCATAATAACTTTAGAAATAATAGTCCTCTGGGTGCAAATATTGAGAGGAGGGATGTTTATTAATAATTCCTTCCCTATGGCACTTTAATGAATATGATTATTTAAGTGTGACAGATGTCCAAATGCAGCTGTTCACCTGCACCTACCTTGTACAGCCAAAGAGAAATTATGACCACTTTTACTATAATACGTATTCATGAGTTATTGTTTGAACATAAGGTAAAATTTCCATTCCTACATAATGAAACTTTTTAAGATGATCATTTACTTTTCAGCTGGCTCAATACATTTTTTCCCCAAAAGTGATCAAATTTGTCATAGTTTATGTAATTAGGTCTCTGTGGCAGAACATCACAGTGACTGTACTTTTGCCTGATGTTTTTGATCACACGTGGACGTATTCCAAGTTGTTCTTTGAATTATTTATTTATTTGAAAGCATTTTTGTTGACTGAAGTCCCATTGTTTCCCTGGGCCAGTGAAGTAGCTTTGTTGCTAAGTGGGATTATGGATTCTGCTGGACCAACTCCAGAGTTTAGAATCCCCAGTCTTTGGGTATAGATGACATGGAGGTCAAAGAAGTGAGCAAAGCCAAAATATAGCAAAAAATGCTCAGGATGAAAATGGAAGGAGGTGACTCAGAGAGCCAACTAACCTGAGGCTATGTAAGACAGTTTTCCGAGTATGAGAAACAGGAGTCTGAAACCAGGATGTGAGTGTAAAGAAAAGAAAGTTAGGCCAAAGGACATCCTAGGCAATCACCTAAAAATATTAGACTGCTATTTGTAACAGTCAGCTCAGGAAGGATAACTATGTGATCCTTACATAGTACGTAAGAACGGCAGAATGTACAGGTAGAGGATGCCCGTTCAGGTTTTATTTAACTCACCCTCAGGGTCCATTTAGACTAGTGGGGCCCTGGGTTTGGATTAAGGATCCAAGCTTCCACTTGGCTCCATTATACCTTTTAATCATACAAAGGAGAAATTCATAAAACCTTTTTGTCCACAGTTGAATGAATGAATTTAACTCAGATTTTGCTGAATTAAGCTATTCCTTTACTCCTCTGCTGCCTGGGAATATTGTTTGCCCAACTAAAGTTACTCCCCTTACAAGATCTTGTTATCTGGCTTTCTTAATTTCTAAAAACTAAGTAGTTTCTCTCAATGGTCAAGCCAGGATGTGAAAGAAATACATTCCAAGGAAGAAAATCTTGACACAGCTATTTTTTGTATAAAGTGGGCCCAGAAGTATTTCTTCATGACGAAGATGTAATAAAGAGAATTGCTTGAAAGGGTTTGGAGTCAGTCCTATCTAAAGTTTGCCAGACCACTTAAAAGATTTTATTTAATAAGCTGTTTTGGGGAAATGAGATCCTTGTACCAAGATGAGTTTTCACACCCTCCTGAGACATCTGACTAAAGCTGTGTAAACATCCATCAGTGATGTTTTATGATCCCACCTGAAAGTTATGTAACTATGATATAAAAAACCCTCCTTATTCTTATTCAAAGATTAACCAATCAAATTATGGTGTTATAATGTATTTATTCCCCCGGACTACATTTGTTTTAGTTTGAAGTTGTTAGTTGGAATCATTAGTTCTTACTTATGTGAGTGGGTACCTTCCTGCAACCAGATGTATTTTTTGTTTTCCTTTTTCTGAATAAATACTCTTAATCTCATTTTTACAAACTGAGTGGGTTTTTCTCTACAACAATCACATTATTTTCTCAAATTTATAGCAGCCTGTCTTCATTCAAGCAATAAGTGCACACAAACGCACAACAAAATAATAAGAAACAAAATAAATGACCAAAAAACTTAGAGAATTAATCTAAAATGGCAAAACAAATAGCAGATGCTGGTGTGACTTTGATTTAGGATTTCTGGTAACTACTTTCCCACACAACAAAAAATATTCCAAATGACTAATGTTCAGGATGAGTCCTCTCCATAAAACAATACTATGTTTATCTTTCTAATTTTTTTATTATGAGACTTAATTAAATTTCTTTAACAAATATGCATAGAATTCCTAGTGCATATGTTCCTATTCTTTTTTTTAATCATGGAATTTCATCATTAAATTTCTTCTATTGATATGTATGAAGTTCCTAGTATATTTGTTGCAGGGTGTATTCTAGGAGAGACAATGGCCTTTACTCTTAGGAAGTTTACTGTCCAATGAAAGAAAAAGCAATGATCCCACTGATAGGAGTTTCTAGCCTAAAGGAATGAAAATGTTAGTTTTAGAAGCTAGGACAATGGGAACTGAGGGGGGGGTGGTGCAGCCTGCTTGGCTACCTTGCAGCGGTAGAAAACACGCTATGGAAATACATAGAGACATTCCACGCTATATAAGATTTGTGCGTGATTTTTAAACTATAAACACTTTTTAATAAAATAATGAATGCCCTATTGAAATGAGACAAGTATTCTGTGCTCTAAATTTTCAATTGACAAAAAGAAATGTAGTTACAGACACAAGGGAGGGATCACTTTCTTATGAAAATTGAAAAATAGTTACATAGAAGGACAGAGAAATATCACATCTGAGCTGAAAAGATGAATAAAATTTAATTATGCTACATTCTAGCTTTCAAAAACCTTGTAATGAAGTAACCCATATTCTTCTATTAATGGAATTCAAAAGACCTGGATTTGAATGCCACCACACTACTTGTTAATGGGCCTTACAGCAAGTTTCATCAGCTGTGAGCAATGGGAATTAGTAATGACTGTTGAGAAGTCCTAGGGATGTGCAAATGTTTAAAGCTCTCTGCTGCTAATTGAAAAGCTGATGGTTCAAGTCCACCCAGAGGTGCCTCAGAAGACAGGCCTGGAGACTTCCTTCTGAAAAATCAATGTTGAAAATCCTATGGAGCTCAATTCGACTCTGATACACTTGAGATCACAATGATCTGGCTTTGACTCCACATTAATCATTTTATTTATTTTTTTGTCAATTTTGAAGGATTAAATAAGAAAACAGATTATCTAAAATCCTCCTAGAGTCAGAAGTCCAGTACAGAGTGTCTCAGTGGTTTCTCTGCTTAGAGTCTCGTAAGGATGAACCAAGGTGTTGGCCAACTTGTTATCTTTCCTGGAGGCTCTAGGGAAAGATTCATTTCTAAGCTTGTGTATTATTGACAAAATTCTGTTCCTTGTGTTTGGAAACAGAAGATAAAGTCCCTATTTCCTTGCCAGGAGCCTGTGTCAACTCCTTAAAGTCACTTGCATGCCTCCTCATGTACTCCTTTCCATCTTTACTTCACATTAGCAATAAGGCATTGGTTTCTTCTTAGCTTTGAATCTCTCTTGGTTCTTTTAACTAGAGATAGTTCTCTGCTACTTAAACTCATTTTAATAGATTTGAACCCACCCATCCAAGATAATCCAGGATAAATGCCTGATTTTAAGTTCTCTAACTTGGAACTGAAAGGAGCCCTGGTGGTACAGTGGATAAGTGATCAGCTGTTAACCAAAAGGAAAGGTAGGTATTTCAAACCAACAGCTTCTCAATAGAAAAAGATGTGGCAATATGTTTCCATAAAGATTATAGCCTAGGTGACCCTATTGAGCTGTTCTACTCTGGCCTACAAGTCCACTGTGAGTCAGAATTGACTTGATAGTAACAGATTTGGTTTCCTGGTATTAATTTGGAGCCCTGGTGGTGCAGTACTTATGTGTTTGTGTGCCAACTAAATGATTTGTGGGTCAAACACACCAGCTGTTGTGGCAGTCAGCTTCCTTAACGATTACAGCATTGGAAATCTTATGGAGCAGGTCTACCCTGCCCAATAGGGTCTATGCTTCGTAATCAACCGGACGCCAATGAGTTTGGTTTTGAGTTTACCATGGTTGTTAACTGTACATAAAGAAGATGCACCTGTTTGGTGGTCTGGTCTGGTCAGTAGAGTGTTTGTTGTTGGCCTGTTTTTTCATTGAATTTCAATGTCTTTAAGCATCAGACTGCCTACAGATTGTATATACTTGCCTGTTCTACACTTCCTACTGTCTTCATTGCTTACCTGCCCTGCTCCAAAGGACTCTATGTGTAAATGGAGACAGAAAAATAACACTTCCAGAGAGTATGCTTTCATCTGATGGGGATTTTCCATGAAACTAATGAAGCTTAAAAACTAGGAACCATCACTGTTTCAATCCTCTTTAAAAGTTTGGGAGGGGTCTCTAGCAATGTATGACACTGTGCTGTTAATATGGTATTTATTTCCTTAAGAGAAAGGTCCACTGGAGGAAAACAAAATGCATTTTTGTTGTTGTTGTTGTTAGGTATTATCAATTTGGCTCCCACTCATAGCAACCCTGTATACAACTGAACAAAATATTACCTGGTCCTGTGCCATCCTCACAATCTTTACTATGTTTGAGATTGTTGCAGCCACTGTGTCAATCCATCTCACTGAGTTTCTTCCTGTTACCAAGCATGATATCCTTCTCCAGATACTTGTCCCTTCTGACAATTTGACCAGCATGCACGACACAAAGTCTGGCCACTTTCGCTTCTAAGGAACAGTCCAAATGTACTTCTTCCAAGACAGATTTGTTTGCTCTTCTGGTGGTGGTGGTGGTGTTATTGCCATCAAGTTGGACACGACTCATAACAATCCCTCCTGGGGTTTCTGAGGTGGTATCACTATGGAAGTAGATTGGCCAACCTTCCTTCTGAGAAGTGGCTATTGGGTTTGAACCGCCACCTTTCTGGTTAGCAGTCCAGTGCCTTAGGCACCCTTGCTCTCTGGTAGTCCATGGCATTTTCAATATTCTTTGCCAACCCCACAATTCAATGCATCAGTTCTTCTGTGATCTTCCTTATTCATTTTCCAGCTCTCACATTCAAATGTTGTTGTTGTTGTTATGTGCCATCGAGTCAGCCCTGACTCATAGCAACCCCTCCTTGGGTTTCCGAGGCAGTATCACTACGGAAGTAGGATTGCCCAACCTTCCTTCCGATGAGGCATTTGAAAATACCATGTCTTGGGCCAGGCACTCTTTAATCTTCAAAGTAACACTTTTGCTCCTTAACACTTTAAAGAAGTCTTCTGCAGCATATTTACACAATGCAGTACATCCTTTGATTTCTTGACTGTCGCTTCCATGGGTGTTGATCATAAATGCAAGTAAAATGAAATCCCTGATGACTTCAATCTTTTCTCCATTTATCAAGATGTTGATTATTGGTCCAGGTATGAGTATTTCCTTTAGGTTGAGGTATAATCCATATTGGAGTAATCCAGGCTGTAGTCTTTGATCTTTATCAGTAAGTTCCTCAAGTCTTCTTCACTTTCAGCAGGCAATGTTGTGTCATCTTTATATCCCAGTTAGTTAATTATTCTTCCTTCAATACTGACACTGCATTCTTCCTTACATAATTCAGGTTCTTGGATTATTTGCTCAGCATACAGATTGAATAACTACGGTGAAAGGGTGTAATTCTGATGTACACTTTTCTTTATTTAAGCCATGCAGTATCCCCTTGTTTTGTTCAAATGACAGCCTCCTGGTCTATGTACAGGTTCTCATGAGCACAATTAAGTACTCTGGAATTCCCATTCTTCTCAATGTTATACATAATTTGCTATGATCCACACAGTTGAACACTTTTGCATAGTCAATAAAACACCAGGAAATATCTTTCTGGTAATCTTTGCTTTCAGTGAAGATTTATCTGATATAAGCAATGGTACCTGTCAATCCACAGCCTCTTCTGAACCTGGCTTGAATTTCTGGCAGTTTCCTGTCAATATACTGCTGTAAACATTTTTTAATTATTTTCAACAAAATTTTACTTGCATGTGATATAAATCATAGTGTTCAATAATTTCTGCATTTTTTGGATCACTTTTCTGTGGAATAGGCGCTAATATGGCTCTCTTCCTATCAGTTGTCCAGTTAGCTGTCTTCCAAATTTCTTGGCATAAATAAGTGAGTGCCTCCAGTACTGCATCAGTTTCTTGGAATATCTCAAGTGATATTCTCTGAATTCCTGGAGCCGTATTTTCATCAATTCCCAGTGCAGCTTGGATTTTTTCATTCAATACCAGTGGTACTTGATTGTATGCTACTTCCTTAAATGGTTGAACGTCAAACAATTCTTTTTGGTACAATGACTCTATATTCTGTGTATTCCTTCCACCTTTTTTTGATGTTTCATACATTGTTCAATATTTTGTCAATAGTATTGCACCTCAAGGCTTGAATTTTCCCTTCTGTTCTTTCAGCTTGAGAAATGCTGAATGTGTTCTTTCCTTTTGGTATTATAACTCCAAGTATTTGCATTAAAATACTTCACTTTGTCTTCTCAAGCCACTCTAAAATCTTCTGTTGAGCTTTTTATTTCATCATTTCTTCCATTAGCTTTAGCTATTCTCCATTCAAGAGCAAGTTGTGGAGTCTCATCTGACATCCACTTTGGTCTTTTCTCCCTTCTTGTCTTTTTAATGACCTATTGCTTTCCTCATGTATGATGTCCTGTATGATGTCATCCCACAACTCTACTGATCTTTGGTCATTTGTGTTCATTGCATCAAATCTATTCTTAAGATTGTCTCTAAACTCAGGTGGGAGATAATTAAGGTCATGTTTTGGCTCTTGAGGACTTATTTGAATTTTCTCACCTTTAAATTGAACTTCCATATGAGCAACCGATGGTCTGTGTTTTAGGCTGGATTCTCTAGAGCAGCAAAACCAGTGAAGCTTGTGTGTGTGTGTGTGTGTATACACACAATCAGAGAGAAAGAAAGAAAGAAATTTATCTCAAGGAAATGGCTCATACAGTTGCACATGCTGGCAAGTCCCAAGTCCATGGGTCACACATCAAGTTGGAGACTTCTCCTGACACATGCAACTGCAGGGACTGACTAATTCAAGATCAGAAGGTAAAATAGCAGATCATCAGCTCATCATCTGCAAAAGAAACAATACAAGATCAGGAAGCAATGCAGTAGGACACTGGTTCAAGTCCAAAGAACTGGAGATGATGATAGGCCAGGATGATGATGGGCCAGATACAGGATCCAGATCCAGCAGAAAGCCAGGGAACTTTCCCAGAATATCATATATATATATATATATATATATATATATATATATATATATGATATATATATATCATATACACACACACACACACACACACAGCAGGCCACACCTCTGAGAAAATTGTCTTTTAATTGATTGGTTGCTCATACCACATCTTATCATGGATTACATTATATCAAATCTCACCATTGAAATGACTATATCATAACTGCTAAACTACTGAGAATCATGGTGCAGCCATGTTGAGACACAATCAACTATCATAGTCTGTTAGGACTCCAAAACCTGTTTTTTTCATCCTGAGTCCTTACCACTGAAATTAATACATTAAATTTATGGGATACCTGGGATGCACAAATGGTTTAAAATCAGAAGAGATCTGCATCAAAATTGTATCATTTCACTATACAGGTATACTTCATTATTGTGTGTTACTTTATTACATTTCACAGAGATTGAATATTTTACAAATTGAGGGTTTGTGGCAAACCTTCATTGAGTAAGTCTATCAGCACTATTTTTCCAACAGCATGTGCTCACTTAGTATCTCTGAATCACATTTTGGTAACTCTCACAATATTTCAAACTTTTGTATAATGCTATTGCATGTTCCTTAGTAGATTACAGTGTAGTGTAAATATAAGTTTTATATATACAGGGAAAACAAAAAAAAAATTGTGTGCCTTGCTTTATTTCACTATTTGCTTTGTGGCAGTGGTCTGAAACAATACTCACAATATCTCTGAGGTATGTTTGTACTTAAGCAATGTGCATCTGAGAAAATAATTTCAGAAGCAGGCCTATATGAAGAAGAATGTAGCATCAGGATTGGAGGAAGGTTCATTAACCACCTGTCATATATTGATAATCCAAACTTGGTGGTCAAAAGTGAAGAGTTGAAGCATTTACTGATGAAGATCTAAGACTATGGCTGCCAATATGGATTACATCTCCACATAGAGAAAACATAAATTCTCACAACTGGACCGATAAGCAGCATCATGATAAATGGAGAAAAGATTGAAGTTGTCATGGATTTCATTTTACATTGACCCACAATCAATGCCCTTGGAAGCAGTGGTCAAAAAAATAAAACAACATATTGCATCAGGTAATTCTGCTGCAAAAGACCTCTTCAAACATTTGAAAAATAAAGATATAATTTTGATACCAAAGATGCACTTGACCCAAGACATGGTATTATTAATCACTTCAGATGCATGTGAATGATAGATAATGAAAACGAAAAAGAAAAAAAAAGACTCATTTGAATTATGTTGTTTTGAAGAATATTGAATATTCTATGGACTGCCAGAAAAATGAACAAATTTTTCTTGAAAGAAATATAACTAAAATATTCTTTAGAAGCCAGCATGACAAGACTTCATCTCCCTTATTTTGGACATAGGAGATCTGGTAGCATAGTGCCTAAGGTACTTGACTGATAACCAGAAGGCTGGCGGTTCGAATCCACCAGGCACTTCTTGGAAGGAAGGTTGGGCAATCTACTTCCAAGGTGATACTGCCTCGGAAACCCAAGGAGGGGTCCCTATGAGTTAGGTCCGACTCAACAGCATGTAACAACACAACAACAACAACTTTGGACATGTTATCAGGAGGGACCAACCACTGGAGAAGGACATCATGCTTTGCAAAGCAGAAAGTCAGCTAAAAAGAGGAACACCCTTAACTAGATGAATTGACTTAGTGGCTTAACAGTGAGCTCAAACATACCTACTATTGTGAGGATGATGCAGGACTGGGCAATGATTTGTTCTGTTACACATAGGATCAGTATGAAGAACACACACAACTGCAGCTAAAAACAAGTGGTTGATTAGTCTTCCTAGTATGTGTTTCTGCCAGTTGTGCCATTAAATCTGCTCTAGGTTCAGCTGATCAACAGAAGACACTCATGCCAGACATCTATTTCTGATTGGAACCTTCCCTGCCTTGTAGCCAAGAAACTTAGTGGTGGCTACAGCTTGGAATTCCTACCTCATAATAGTTATCAAGGGGGTCCTGATGATTCAATAGTTAAGGGCAATGGTTAAATGCTAGCTACTAACTGAAAGTTAAAGATTTGATCTACAAGCCACTCTATGACAGAAAATATCTAATAATCTGTTCTGTAAAGATTAATAAAACCAAACCAAACCAACCGATTGCTGTCAAATCAATGCCACCTCATAGTGATCCTATAGGACAGAGTAAAACTTCCCTAGAAGATTTCCAGGGCTGTACTCTTTATAGAAGCAGACTTCCATATCTTTCTTGCATAGAGCAGCTGGTGGGTTTGAACTGCCAAACTTTTGGTTAGCAGTCAAGTGTTTAACCACTGCACCACCAGGGCTCCTTTCTGTAAAGATTACAGCCTAGGAAACCCTAAGGCACAGTTCTATTCTGTTATACACGGTTGTTAAGGGTCAAAACTGATTCAAGGGCATAAACAACAGTTATCAAGAACATTCTCTTGCTCCACCTCCACTGTCATGCTTCTGCTCAGATACTCATCAACTCTGTCAAGAATGAATGCGAGAGGCTCTTTATTAACTGATGTCATAGCCTCCGGCCTCACCTTCTCCAGTCTGCCTTTCATATTACCATTAGTATTATCTACATAAAACTCAAATATAGTCAAGATAATCCATTCCATAAAATTCTTTATTACTCCCCATTTCCTATAAGATAAATACTAACTCCTTAGTAGAAAATGTAAGATCTTCATAATCTGGACAATGTCCTTCTCTAGTGTAGTACCATCTTCTACTGCCTGGCTTGTTTCTATGCCTCTGCCACACTGAACTTGTAATTTTCGAAACATCTTGTCCTTTTTCACAGTTCCATCTCAGGTAACTACGCCTTTAACCCTACCATCTGATTCTCTCTGATTGACCATAATCTGCCCAGTGAACTCCAGTCATCTTTCAAGAGTCATTAAAAAAAAAGAAAAATAAAAAAAGAATTCCCTGGCAGTACTTTGGAAATTAGGCAATTTTCCTTCTTGAGGCCATGGGTCTCTAGGCATACTGTAAACATACACCCAGTGCCATCAAGTCAATTCCAGCTCATATGACCCTATAATTCCTTTATAATCATTACCACATTCTCCTCAAGGGCAGGAGCCATTTATTTTCTCTATTGTAACCCCAAATCTGGCACAATTACAGCATGATACAGGTATTCAATATTTTTTTCCATGAAGAATAAATGAAGAGGGATTTTAAAGTAAGTGTTTGTCTAAAGTCACTTCTTATGAATAAATCTTGCATGCCAAGAAATATTTCAATAAGTATGACATTGACAAGTGTTGTATCTTTTTCTTCTGTGTTAGTCTCTTGAGTACTTAACACAATACAGAGTACATTGTAAATACTTCTTAATTGATTAAACATTGTCAGCAAGGCAATCTAAAACACACTCCAGTTAACTTCTCTGATAGAACAGCTATAGAGTGTCAAACAGAAAGAATGGGGGCAAATAAATCTAACTTCTACCCAGAGGGTGGAGGATTTGCCTGTCTTCCTTAATACATCTAAGATGCATTGAGTAGCTTGTTTAGGAATGAATATCTGTGTGATAAGAAGCCCATGGCAGTAGGAAAAGCCAATGAAACTCATAAAATCCTTTCATAGATTATTCTAATTTAGGTTTGTATTTTTTGGAAATACATAACATTTGCATCTATACTGATTTCAAAGGACATGGCTCTCTGGTTTCTGTACACAATGTTTGTTGATATCTTTGATTAATTTATTTGTTCTAATTGTAGAAAAATTACAAGTCAAACTAAAGGAATGGAAAGATTTATATTCCTAATGTAAGACAAGGGAAGAAAAACAAAATAAAGAAATAATACCAAGCCAAAAAAAATATTGAAACCTTAGTTCCTTATTTCTCTTCCTAACTAATCCATAAATAGTGTTTTTTATAAAAGCAAAATCTTTTCTCTTATCTCTTCACACATTTCCATCAAAAGTATATGTAAATGAATAAAAAAAGAAAGATATGATCCAACTTTTAGAAGTACATGACAAATATAATCATTGGAAGTATTTAAATATGTTTCTGTATAAACATATTCAGAAGAAATATATTTTGTCATTCATTCCTCTAAAAATCTGGCACTTAAAATTGCAAGCATAAAATTGGTTGTTGTTGTAGGTGCCATAGAGTCAATTCAGACTCATAACAACTCTGTGTAGAACCGAACAAAAACACTGCCCTGTCCTGGGCCATCTTCACAATAATTGCTTTGCTTGAGCCCATCGTTGCAGTCATTACATCAATCCACCTAGTTGAGGGTTTTCCCTTATTTGCTGACCCTCTACTTCACCCCTTCTCCAGGGACTGGTCTTCTGATAACATGACCAAAGTAGGTAGGTAAGATGAAGTCTAGCCACTCTCACTTCTTAGGGGCATTCCTTCTCTACCTCTACTAAGACAGATTTTTCCATTCTTATGGAAGTCCATAGTATTTTCAATACTTTTTGCCAACACTGCAATTCAAATGTATCAAATTCTTCTTTGGTCATCCTTATTCGTTGTTCAGCTCCCACATGCATCTGAAGCTATTCACAATATTATGTCTTGGGTCAGGTGCATCTTAATCTTCAAAGTGACATCTTTGCTCTGTAACACTTTAAAGAGGTCTTTTGCAGCAGATTTGCTCAGTGCAATATGTTGTTTGATCTCCTGACTGTTGCTTCCATGGGCATTGATTGCATATCCAAGTAAAATGAAATCTTTGAAAACTTCAATATTTTCTCCATTTATCATGATGTTGCTTATTGGTCCAATTGTGAGGATTTTTGTTTATGTCGAGATGTAATCCATACTGAAGGCTGTAGTCTTTGATCTAAATCAGCAAGCGCCTCATGTCCTCTTTACTGAAAGTAAACAAGCAAGGTTATGTCATTGGCATATCCCAGGTTGTTAATGAGTCTTCCTCCAATCATGACATGCTCTTCTTCATATGTCCAGTTTTTTGGATTATTTGTTCAGCATACAGATTGATTAAATATGGTGAAAGGATACTGCCTTGATGCACACATTTCCTGTATTAAAGCATGCAGTATCCCCTTATTCTTTTCAAAAGACTGCCTCTTTGTCTATGTACAGGTTCCTTATGAGCAAAATTAAGTGTTCTGGAATTCCCCAAAAGCATAAAATTAGCATGCTATTGTAAATTAATATGGCAGGGATGTGGGCAGCAGCCCATTATGAGATGCTATTAGAAGAAAAATGGATTTCTTCCTCCAGGAGATCTTGAGAATTCTCTCTCTCCTATTATTAAAGTGGAAATAATCATTATTACCTATGTTTTTAAAGAAGACTTTTTATATTTCTCACCAGTATTAAAGCTACTGCCATAGAGTAAATTCCAACTTATAGTGACCTTCATAAGGTTTCCAAGGCTGTAAATCTTTACAGAAGCAGACTGCCTCACCTTTCTCCTGTGGAGTGGCCAGTGGGCTTGAACCACCAATTTTCTGGTTAGCAGTTGACTGCTTTAACCACCACACCACCAGACTTTTGTTTTATTTTTTGATGTAACAGTACATGGCCCAATCAGTTGTTGTAATTAAAACAAACAAACAAACAAACAAAAATACATAGCTACCATTTTTTGAATGTTCATGATGTGCCAAGAGTTTTATATAAATTATTTCAAAATTTCCACAATAACTTTTAAGATTTCAGTAATATTACTCCTCCTTTTAATCCTTTTTACAGTTGATAAGATGGAGGCTAGAGAAGTCCATTATCTGCCCCCCCCAAAAAAACAACAACAACAACAATAAAAACAGATATGGATAGGAAGGTGTGGTATCAGAAATCAGTCTCAGGTTAAAGCCTGGCCTCTCATGCACTGAGTCACATTTACTCTCAAATCCCCTAGGTTTCTATCAACCTTGTGGACAGGAAAGTTTCTTGCTTTACAACGTTCCATTTCCTATGTAAGCCTATTTCTTCCAATTCTGCTCTCTTATATCTCAGGAAGAGAACAGCTTGTCATTACCCTTCTTTTAATAATGTTAACTGATTCACTGGTTGAGTAATTTTTCTTATGAGCGATTTTAAACCTCTAGAGAATGAAGTATTTACTCACAGAAGGAAAAAAAAAATCTACACTGAATTTAGCATCAAGTTTTCCCTATAGTTTTAGTGTGGGTGGATGGAAAAGAAGTAGACAGTGTTAAACAGCCTCAACTAGAGATATTATCTTAATTTTTTTTCTCTTAACTATGATCTCGAATTTGCTGACTACAGACAGAAAAGTTTGTGGAAACTCAAAAATATTAAGAAAAATACCCACGCAAACATTTTCAGTGTTTACAACATCCCAAACCAAATTGTCAAAAATTGCTTAAAGTATTATAAAAAAATTTATTACAATAATATCTGGTTTTGGTTAGGTAAGGCTTTTTCCTCAAATTTATCATTCATAATCACTTTGCAATTTCTTTTATTGTATGAGTATTTTTGTTGGATTTTTATATAAGCTGTCTCATCAGGCTCATTTAATGCATCACTATGGTTTTGCTCATTAATCTCTGCCTCTCCTTTGAAAGATAATCTGCATTTAATGGCTACCTTATGTAGTATGCAACAAGGCAGGACTCTCCCATACACTCAAAGAGGAATAGCACTGAAATGTGTCAACAAATGTATCTTTGCATCAAAACCCCATTCATTCAAATACCAACCCAGGGGAATTTTAGAGCACTATCATATATATACATATATATTATTTATTTGTCCCCTCATTGTGGCTCTAAAGATGAGAATTCCAAATCATTCTGTCATTTCTGAAAAGATTACCAATATCATGGAAAAGATAAAGGACATTATAAATTAAAATGAAATATAAATTTAAAAGTATATTTAAATCACTAAGTCTTAGAGGAAGGGAGTTCTTAATTCAGTATATTCAAACAAGACTGCAAGTCCTAACGTTTACCAAACCTGATATGAATTCAGAAGGTAAGGCATTTTCTCATGAATGAAAATGTACTGCTGCATTCTACCTAACCCAGAATGGCTGGACTACATAATACATAACAAATTATCTTTAAAATACGAAAAATAAAAAATTATTACTGCTTGTAAGTAAGGGGATATAGAAGAAACTATTCTCTTTAGTGAATAAGTAAATGAATGAATGTATGAATGTTGAAGTAATTGGGTTATTTCGTTATGATCCAGCCCCTTTCCTCTCCTGTCCTTTGTTAAAATTTTTCAGAGTTTGACATATAAGACTACAAATTCACAAAGAAAAACCCTTAGAGATTACAGTGCCCCTTTCTTATTTGTTTTTTTGGTTCAATATATTGATCTACTATGTGCCTATCTGACTATTATATTGAATTCCTACTATGTACTAGATTCTGGATAAGCCACTAAGATACAAAGGTAACTGAGAATAGTTCTTATCCTCCTGGAGTTGACATTCTAGTTGGAAGAGTAATGAATAAATGATGCTTTCTATGCAGTGTGGAAAGTATGATGATTGGTATGAATTGATCAGGAGGAAAGCACAGATATGAGGCACTGGAACATTGGCAAGAGGGCAATGGTGGTTCAGTGGTAGAATTTTCACCTTTCATGAGGAAGACCTGGGTTCCAGTCCTGGCCAATGCACTTCAGATGGAGCCACGACTCATCTGTAAGTGGAGGCTTGTATGTTGCTGGGATGCCGAACAGATTTCAGCTGAACTCCCAGACTAAGACAAGGAAGAAAGGCCTGGAAATCTACTTCTGAAAATCAACCAATGAAAGCTCTCTCTCACAACAGTCCAATCAGCAACTGACCAGGCAACATTTCCTTCTGTTGTGCATGGGTTCATCATGAGTAAGGGACTAACTCAAAATCAGCTAACCAAAATAACAACAAACAACTTTGGCAGGACATCTGTCTCATCCTATTGTAAACCCAACTAATCTTGTTATTTGCCATGCATGAGTCATCACGTAAGCTTTAGCATACTACATGCATTAGCTTAAACTACATAAGTGACCAAATTACTTCATAAATATTGCAAGTCAAATATGAAACGTATGATGATAGCTAACTTTTATTGATTGTTTATCATATGCCAGGCATTGTTCAGAGTTCTTAGGTGTATTTGCTCAGTTATTCCTCTCAACTCCCTAAATTAGTTAGGATTAATAACTCATTTCACAAATGAGGAAACTAAGGCAAGAAAGGACCTTAATTACTCAAGGTCACAGACATAGAAAGTATAAGAACTAAAATTCACACCAGAATCTCTAACTACTGACATCACATTCCAAAACATACACTCTACTACTTTTTAATGGTAGAAAGTGCAATGAAGTGAAGTGAGGAGAACTTGTTTTGAGTCCCAAATATGGCATTTATTAGCTCTGTGATCTTAGACAAGACTTCTAACTTCTTAACATTTCAACTTCCACTGTATAAAATATAAAAAAAATGTTTTCCTTTTGTAAAAGGAGCTCTGGTAGTGTACTAGTAGTTAAGGTATTTGCTTGATAACCAAAAGGTCAGTGGTTCAAATCCAGCCGCTCCACAGAAGAAAGATGAGCAGTCTGTTTCCATAAAGATTTACTGCCTTGGAAACCCAGTTGGACTCACTGTGAATTGGAATCAACTTGATGGCAGTAAGTTTGGTTTCTTCAGTTCGAGGGGATTTAAAGGAACTCCGTGTGGCTCCAATGGTTAACCACTCAGTTACTAACTGAGCACAATTCTACACTGAAATAACTTTTTCATGAGTTGAAATTCACTAGATGGTAAAAGGTTTAGAGGATTGAAATGTGATTCCAAAATTCTTTTATACTTCCCCCCACTGAGAATCAAAAAACCAAACTCACTGCCGTCCAGTCAGATCTGACTTATAATGATCCCTCCTTGGGTTTCTGATGCAGTATCACTACGAAGAAAATTGTCCAATATTCTTTCTGAAGAGTGGCTGGTGGGTTTGAACCACTAGCCCTCTGGTTAGCAGTCAAATGTTTTAGACATTACGTCACCAGAGCTGTCCTCCCATTGAGAAGTGGGGCCTATATTTCTAGTTGGGTCTGTTCTCATCTCTTTGTATCTAACCTCTATTTTAGTAGAGATGACGCTGTGCCAGTTTCCTTAAAAAAAAAAAAAGTTAGCTTCTACTTCTTATCTCTTGTTATGCTATTTTTTTTTCTTTTTTTTTTTTGGGGGGGGGGGGGTTATGCTGTGAGTAAGCCCAGGTCAATATAGGTAGAGGTTATACGTAGATGTTCAGACTAATACCCTCAGCTAGGATATCAGCCAGTATCAACTCCAGACATATACAAATAAAGGAAACCTTTGAGGTGACTGGCCTCAGCCACTTTCTGACTGCAATTGCATGAGAGGTTGAGCAAGAACCATCTATGTCCACTGGATGCCCAGAACCATGAGAGGTAATTAAAAACTGATTATATTGACTGGAACCCTCTCTCTCATGTCAGTATTATTGGAACAAGGGTGAAAGTTTTGGTATATTATACAAATGTAGAGAAATGTTTACCCTATATTAAGTATGCACAAACAAGAGGTACCATATAGAATTATGCAAAATCACAGAAATCTAATGATCAATCCCAAGCACATATTTGTAGTAAATTAATGTAAATCCAGTGGGTATTCCTTGAGTGTCTACTTATATCTACTCATACCTAGTACTAAATTAGATTCTATGAAGACCTACAAATCATCAAGAGCAAGAGTAGCCCATGCATTCTAAGAGTATATGAAAGCATTCTAAAACTAAGCAACAAATGAGAGAGATGTTATTTAGCATACAAATTTCTCAGATACATTGTTTTATTCCCTAAAGCATTATATATTTATTAGAAAGTTGGTAATAACTTTAGAAAAATTTGAATTTCAGTTTTTTGTCTTATATTTCCTTGAACGCATATGAAACATCTCTAGATGTAGGGTTCTTATTTGTAGAATGAGAATAATAATAGCCACCTTGCAGGAGTTTTGGAAGGTTTAAATAAGATAATGTACATTAAAAGCATAGTACATAGAATAAGATCAATAATCAACAGGTACCATTATAATTGATCCCTCTATACTTGGTCCCCATTGCAAATTTATACAATAAATATCATAGATGTCTGTCATCCTACTTCATAAATACAACTGTCAAATTTTCCTGAGTTCAATTCTTAGGGGTAATGTTGTTGTTGTTAAGTGCCATTGAGTCGTTTCCGACTCATAGCGACCCCATGCACAGCAGAACGAAACGCTGCCCGATCCTGCGCCAGCCCCACAATCCCTGCTATACCATACGAGTTCCAGCATTATTTCTGTCACCAAGGCCAAATTTTCCAACTACCGGTGATTCTTCGTCTTCAACTTTTGCATTTCAGTCACCAGTGATAATTAACACATCCTGATTGCATGTTTGGTCAATTTCAGACTGTAGAAGCTGATAAAATTCTTCAATGTCCTCATCTTTGGCTTTGATGGTTGGGGCATAAATTTGAATAACAGTCATATTAACGGGTCTTCCTTGTAGGTGTATGGATATTATCCTATCACTGACAGCATTGTATTTCAGGACAGATCTTGAAACATCCTTTGTGATGATCAATGCCACGCCATTCCTTTTCAAACTGTCATTCCCGGCATAGTAGATCATATGGTTGTCTGATTCAAAATGGCCAAAACCAGTCCATTTCAGCTCACTAATGCTGAGGATATCAGTCTTTATGCATTCCATTTCCTTTTTGACAACTTCCAATTTTCCTAGATTCATACTTCGTACATTCCATGTTCTGATGATTAATGGATGTCTGCAGCTGTTTCTCTTCAATTTGAGTGGTGCCACATCAGCAAGTGAAGGTCTTGAAAGCTTTCTCTTTTCCATATGAGTAAGGCTGGGTTTACTCATATGTGGCAGCTCTTTCCCAGTCCTATTTTGAGAGCCTTTTAGCCTAAACAGACTATTCCTAAAGATGTGCGGTAATGTACCAAACAGTGTTTCTTTGCTATTCATAAGGTTTTCCCTGGCCAATTCTTTGAGAAGTGGACAGCCTCTTCCTTCTTCCTAGTCTGTCTCAGTCTATAAGCTGGGCTGTTACCTGTGTACCAGGTGCATCTCGCTGGGTTTTAAACACCAGAGGCTCAGCCTTAAAACTCATGTCTACATGTCACCACAGTAGGACAAACCGACAGACAAGTTTGTCTTGCTGTTGGAGACCTCTCGTATCACCCCCACCTGGGTCCCTGTGGCTGACTGTACCTCTGTCTGGCTTCCTGGCTTTTAATCCCTTTTCTCCTGCTCTTCTGGCCTGCTGCTTTGGGCGTCCCTGAGTTGTCCCTGGGGTTGACTGCTCCTTTGTCTGCATTCCTGGGTTTTATCCCCTTTCTCCTGCTCTTCCGGCCTGCTGCTCTGGGTGAGCCTGAGTCTCCTCTCCTCACCTAACCCCTTCGGCTGATTGCTCTTCTCTCTGGCTTCCTGGCTTTTAATCCCCTTTCTCCTGCTCTTCCCGCCTGCTACTTTGGCCGTCCCTGAGTTGTCTCTTCTCACCTGTAACCCTGGGGCTGACTGCTCTTCTCTCCGGGTTCCTGGCTTTTATCCCCTTTCTCCTGCTCTTCCGGCCTATTACTTAGGGGTAATAGCTGTGTTTATTCTTGAATATTTTTAACTCTTCTTTATCACACAACACATTCATCAGCAAATCCTATTGATTTTATTTTTTTAAAGTACCCAAGATCCAACCTTCAGGATCCCCACCAGTAACAATCTGGCCAAATCACTAACATAAATCTCACACACAAATTATTATTGCAATCAACTGTACAGTGCAGGGAATTACTTGGTATGGCTCTTTTAGCCATACTTTTTGTAACTCCCACTAAATGACTGGGTGGGACTATGTAAACGTGAGGTGCTTGTGGGCCACCAAGGGAATTGGATAGTTTATTAATAATGTAAATAAGGTATATGTTGCCATTTTAGGGGTGGCGCTATGCAAATAAGTTGTATGGAACCCTAATGTTGGGAGTGGTCAGTTTTGCCATCTCACTAGGCTTAAAATGAGCCACCCCTGAGGTAGAAAAGGGGATCTCACTACCATCAAAACAGAACAAAAAATCAGGAGTGGAACCCAAACTTGGACCCAAGTCATCTGTGCTGAGAAGGCAGAGAAATGGCAGACAGATGGCAGAGATATGGCAGCAGCATAGGCAACAGAACTAAGCAACCAGCGTGAGACAAAGTGGCGGGCTTCTCAGCCCACAGAGCAAGAAAGCTGAGTGCTTTTGGGCAGAAGGCTTGCTGGTAGAGTGGGGTGCTTCTCATGGCACCTATCAGCAGAGCTGAAAGAGCACTGTAACACTTGCCAGAGCAGAGGAGAGGCCAGGTCAGGGGTTAAGGCCAAAGAGAGGCATGCCTAAGTGGAGGCCATCATGATTGAAGAATTGTATCCTGAGTATTCCTGAACCTGAATTATAAACTGTTAATTCCCTAATAAACCCCATAATCATGAGCATTGTTTGTGAGTTCTGTGTGGCTATTGTAATGAATTACTGAACCCAGCAAAGAAGTAGAGAGTGCTGTGGGAGGGATGGTTGGTATCAGAATTGGCAAAAAGTGTTAGGGGTGGTAGTGTGTCTCACTTCTGCCTCATAGATGCCTGTGGCCCACCAATGGGATTGGATAGCTTATTAACAATGTAAATTAAAAACAACTCACTGCCATCAAGTCGACTCCAACTCATAGCAACGCCTCCTTGGGTTTCTGGGGCAGTATCACTATGGAAGTACATTACCCAATCTTCCTTCTGAGGAGTAGCTGGTGGGTTTGAACCACTAGCCTTCTGGTGAGTAGTCAAGTGCCTTGGCACTATGTCACCAGAGCTCCTAATGTAAATAAGGTACATGGTATATACCAGCCATAGACAATCAAAGGAGCACACCCCATGAAAACAGATAATCCCTGAAGAATTCCTTAGATTGGATTGTTGATGTTGTGCTGTATCTTCCTTCCCCCTTTTGAAGCTACAGGAGGTCAGACACCAACCCTATATCATTTTTGCAACCTCCTAACTGTTCTCCCTGATCTACCCTTGACTCCTTTAAACACAGCATACGTTTCCAATGTCAGATCACATCCCACCTATGGTCAAATCCTCCAGTAATATTCCATTCTCCCTGAAAAAAAAAAAATCAAACTCAAAAGAGGACAAAAAGTTTCATCATAATCTCTCCATACCTACTGCCCCCCCTTCTACCCACCTAGGCTATTTCTCAGAGCTCCTCTTGCTGGAAATCATTTAATTTTATCCACAACAGGCCTACTTTCAGTTCCTATTGCACTGCCTCGGGACTTTTATGCTCTGTTCTCTATATGTGGAATTCTCTATCCCTTCAATTCTTGTATTCCATTATTTGCTCCTATTCTTCCTTCAGGATTCCACACAAATGGCACCTTACCAATGAGAGTTCTATGTAAATTAGTACTCCCTTTAGCCTCCATTCCTCATCTTTAATATTCTACTGTGTATTTCTTCATAGCACTTATCTCCAAGGTCTGACTACATCTCCTTCCACACATACACATATACATACATAGACATAGACACACACACACACACACACATGAAAATAAGCTCACGAAGACAGGAGCTTTGTTTTGTTTACTGCAGTATATCCAGTGTCTAGAACTATGTCCACCAAATCTTAGAATACTGATAGTGATAAAAATAGTTGTCCATAGAAACATGATGTGTGCTTGGTGGAGATTTCGTTGATTATTGCCCTGTGGATACTGACCAGGTTTGCCAGTTTTTCCTCTATTAAGCAAAGTTATTTCAGCCTTTCTGTTGGCATTATATATGCATTTGTTTAAATTTTCGTTTGAACAGCTTGTAATATCTTATTGGCTCCTCATTAATTGTCTTTTAACAACATCCACATATAAGATTTCTGGAAAGGGGTGAAAGTGAATTGAGTTTTAAAGGGTGTATAATTGTGTACTAAGCAAGAGAAGTACAAGTGACATGTGGGGACTTACAAGGGTAAAGGAGACAATTAAAAAAAAAAAAAAAAAACCTCACTGCCGTTGAGTCAGATCTGACTCATAGCAATGCCTCCTTTGGTTTCCGAGGCAGTATCACTATGAAAGTAGATTGCCCAATCTTCCTTCTGAGGAGCAGCTAGTGGGTTTGAACTGCCAAACATCTTAGCAGTCAAGTGACTTAGACACTATGCCACCAGAGCTTATGATTTTTACCTTTATGAAATTATGAGGTATCTGCATTTACTATTCATAATCCTATTGTCAGGATTATGAATAGCAACTCCTCCTTGGGTTTCTGAGGCAGTATCACTATGGAAGTACATTGCCCAGTGTTCTTTCTAAGGAGTGACTGGTGGGTTTGAACTGCCAGCCTTCTGATTAGTAGTCAAGTGTCTTAACACTATGCCACCAGATCATAATCCTGTTGTCATAATCTTATTGTCAGGATTATGAATAGTAAATGCAGATAACTCATGATTTCATAAAGGTAAGAATCGCAACCTTTATACAAATATAAAAGGGACAAGAGTAAATAATTTTATTTAACTCATTAATTAATGAGGGGACCAATAAGATACAAAAACCACTTGGAAGAAGAATTGGACATATGATGACTAGATTTATTTGCACTGCTATAAACAGGAATCATTTGCATTATTATCAACAGGAAACATCTGTACTGTAATCAACCCTCTGGATGCTAATCTCTGTCTCTACATAGGGGGTGAAATATACCAGCCATAGGCAATCAAAGGAGCACACCCCATGGAATCAGATAATCCTTGAAAAATCCCCTAGATAACATTCATCATTCCATTAAAAGGACATCTGGTAATCTTTTTCAAAAAGCTTTCAGAATTCTCCTGAAGACACCAAGCTGATTATGTGAGGTATAGAGTTGCACATGTTTTTGAGGATGTTGATTATTTGTTTGGTTAGATGAAAGGGTCGTCCAGTTGGGGGGAGATGTTATTGCAAGGCAAGTTTGGATTTTGTATAACAAGTTATGGAAAGTCAAGCTAATTCTCAAGCAGAGGAGTGGCTTGAGGAAAACAGTGTTTGAAAGGAATCATTTTAGCAGGGATGGGTAGAATGGAATCTAAGAGAGACTAGAATGGACGAGAGGCAAGAAGACAGGCGGCAAGAAGATACGCTTAGAAATGTGCTGTAGTGATTCAGACTTGATTTAAGCCTGGCCATGAAAGTTATTCAAGAAAGGCTAGATGGTTAAAGCAACCAGCTGAGTTGATGTGAAGACAAGCAAGCTCTCTTGGGACTTCTTAAAGGATACCTGATTCTGATGAGTCTTTATATTTCTAAAACACGCACTTGTTAACATTTGACAGTCTATTCCCTTGCATCTAGATTAGTTTTTGACAGCATGTTAATAAGTGACTTTTCTTTGAATTCAAAATGTTGCATTTACCTTGTACTTAAGCTTTGGATGTTTATACCATTTTCTTGCCTAAAGTAGTTCTCCTTAAAATGTTCTCTCCTCTGTCATCTGAGAAAGGCTTACATCCATAAGATATTCACAGGTAAATATTTTATCTCGGTAAAAGTATTTGTGATATCCTTTCTATGATGGATGCTATTTAGATGTCATATCTACTGTAATTTATTAATATAATGTCACTAATATTTATTTACTTACTTAAATGCACAATTAAATGTTAATTAAAACTCCTGTAATACATAGACAGAGCTAGAGAAATCCATCCTCTCTGTTATCCATTCTTTTTTTTTTTTTTTTTTTAATTAGCAGGTCAGTGACATTTTCTGTTTGTGTGTGTGTGTGTGTGTGTTTTACTGGATTTTACCTGATCTATAAAAACATAAAGAAAAAACAATGTTTATTCAATATTAGAAAGAAAACAATCATACAAGTCAATTAAGTCCTTAGAAACACATGTTTGAAGTAGTTCAGGTGTATCTGAGTTCAGGAAAACCAAATACCAGGGAACACTCTCATCATAATTGCAGCTAAATAACTGAGGATTCAAGCCATGTTTCAAATCTTTGGTTTTGATATACTTTCTTCATTCACTTCCACCTGGTTGAAATTAAGCATGGTATTATAAGAAAATGCCTTTTTTGTACTTTGCAAACATACATGCTTTAAAAATGCACATACAAAGATAACCTTTTCCAAATTCAGACTGCACTGAGAACCTCATAAATGAGACATCAGTGACAGACAGACAGGTAATTTTTATGACCTGTACCATGAATTGTTCTTTAGTTTTTGATTCAAGTGAGTACATTTTACTATATTGAGCCATGAGATTCAAAAATAAATCTTCTGCTGATAAGGAGATTTATAGAGAACAAAATGCCTGACTCAACTATTTATCTGTGACCAAATTCGGTGAGCTAAGCTTAGTTCAAGCAAGAGGTTTTCTAAGCAGTTCATTTATTTTAATATGGTCCAAGCATTTTGGAGATACACTGTAGCTTGTGTTCACAGCACACTGACAGAAGAGCTGAGAAAGGCCTGGAGGTAGCATTTCATGTATTCTTAGAGATAAGAATTGAGCACTTGCTAGAAGCAAAGTTCCATACCAGATGCTCCGGAGACACACAGGTCTAGCCTGCAAGGAGCTTAGGTCTATTATAGAGGCAATAAAACAAGTGTGCAGATCATTATGCTATGACAAATTATAATATAAGACAGAATATTATAAATATTATGGGATGGGTATAAATGCAAACTTTTTTGGAAATTCTAAAGACAGAGAAATTCATTGGCTTTCTAGGGGAATGAGAAAGACTTCATGACATTTGACTAGAACAGTGTCTCTCAAACTTCTGTGTGCAAAATGCATAAAAGATGACTGGGGAACTAGTTAAAATTTAGATTTCTGGACCTCCCTAGAGATTCTGATTTACAGTTTCTACATTTCTAACGAGAACTTCCGGTGATTGAGATACAAATGCCCTGAGTACTGCACTGTAAAAGATAAACAGGATTGAGAAGGAAGAGATGAAAGAAGAAAATATTCAGATGAATGGAATTATAGAATAAATAAGGAGATAGAACTGCCCGTTGGGTATCTTATCCCTGGGAGGCTTTAGACTTTCTCTCTCAGCCCAAATTGTCCTAATTAAAGCAACAATAGTTTTCTGAGGAAAATGAAGAAACAAAAAGTTCAGCAATGGAACAGATTTATTACTACTTTCCAAAATGATCCCTAAATTGACTAGAAGTTGATGAAAGTGTATATAAGGCATCAATAAGTGATCTTCACATTGCTAGGGAGGTAAGTAGCTTTAAGATTCCTAAGGGGAATCACCAAAATTATATATTATTTTTGTCATAAAATTTAGTTATCAGTTTTCTTTCATCATAATTGCAGCTAAATAATTGAAGTTCAAACAACGCTTCCAATTTTTGATTTTGGTATGCTTTCATGATTCACTAGGACTTTGTTGCAGTTAAACAGTGATATTGTAAGAAAAGTCTTTTTGTGGCTTGACATATTCTAAGTTAACATATCCACTCTCCCATTCTTCTGGTGTCTGGCTGGCTCCTCTTATCCCTGCAATCAATGAATAGTACTCACTGCCATATGCCAAGAGATATCATTGCTGATGTCAAATGGATCTTGGCTGAAAGCAAAGAATATCAAAAGATGTGTACCTGCATTTTATTGACTATGCAAAGCCATTCAACCATGTGTATCACAACAAATTATGGAAAACATTACAAAGCATGGGAATTTCAGCATACTTAATTGTGATCATGAGGAATTTGTACATAGACCAAGAGGGAATTATTCAAACAGAACAAGGGGATAGCGTATGAAAAAGGTACAACCTGAGAGAGCACCTTACAAGTGAGAATGGCCAGATTTCATCTCACGTATTTTGGTCATGTTGTCGAAAGGGACCAGTTCCTTGATAAGGATATCATGTTTGATAAAGTGGAACGTCAGCAAAGAAAGGGGACAAGCCTCAGTAAGATGAATTGATGCAGTGGCTACAACAATGAGCCCAAGCACAGCAAAGATTGTGAGGATGGTGCGGGACTAGGCAGTGTTTTGTTCTGCTGTACAGAGGGTCACTATGTGTTGGTGCCTACTTGACAACATCTAACAACAGTGACAACAAAGAAGAAATGTATGATTTTAATTACTTTATATACTTACAAAAATCATGAAAAGGAAACTTAATGGGAATTGTTG
Source organism: Orycteropus afer afer (assembly GCF_000298275.1). Lineage (NCBI taxonomy): Eukaryota > Metazoa > Chordata > Mammalia > Tubulidentata > Orycteropodidae > Orycteropus > Orycteropus afer. The sequence goes on along the minus strand of NW_006921926.1, from coordinate 3,353,777 downwards.
TTGTTAGGTGCCATTGAGTTGGCCTCAACTCATAGCAACCCTATGTACAACAGAACGAAACACTCCCCAGTCCTGTGCCAGCCTCACAATCCTTGCTATACCTGAGCCCATCATTGGAGCCACTGCGTCAATACATCTTGTTGAGGACCTTCCCCTTCTTTACTGAATTATATATATTTATTTTCTTTTATGTTTTTATCAATCACATTTTAAGAAGATGTATGTCTTATATCTCAGATCCTTCTCATAATGTGGTGGTTATGTTTGTGTGTCAACTTGGCTAGGCCTGGTTGAGTGGCTGGGCAGCTGGATGTAGTATTCCCCATGATAAGACTGGTAATCAACTCCATGGCAGAATCTACTATGAGCAGCTGAGTAGCTGCCTTTGGGTATGTGGTCTGCTTCCTGTATATAAAGAGAAGCTTTGAGAATGGTCTCTAGCCAATGGCATGCTTGGATCCTGTACATAGTGTGTCATTGCTCAACAGCCTGCTATGCTCTGCCGACCTTGGAACTTACAATAGACTTAAGTTAATGGCCTGCCGTGTGGTTTGGTAACATCGGGACCGTACCTTTTTACTTGTCAGCCTTGGGGCTTCTCAGCCTCAGCAGCCAGCAGCTGTCTGAGTGAAGAAATGGCTCTAGCTCCAGTGGGCCGGGAGCAGGAGGCAGAGCTGGACCCCAAGGCTGAGGGGCTTTCACCCAGCCCCTAGAGCCTGGCACTTTGAACTTGGACTTAAAGCCTCTAAATTGTAAGACTAAACCATACTTGTTAAGACCATCCCATTTGTGGTATGTTCTTGTCAGAGCAGCTCTGGGTAACCAGAACACATAATAATCATTATTACTTAAAGATAGCCTTCAAAATGAAAGTAGTTTTTTCTCACTACCTTAGATTAAATTAAGCTAAAAGAGACCAGAGTATTTCTGGCTAATTTACTGGGAGAGTATTTCTGGCTAATTTAACCCATTCCAAAGAAAGGTTGTCCAATGCAGACAATGTCAAACAATACCATAAATGTCAAACACAAATAAAATTTTGGTAAAGATAATTTAAAAATGGGAGCTCTGATAGCATAGTGCCTAAGGCACTTGACTGCTAATCAGAAGGCTGGCGGTTCAAATCCACCAGCCACTCCTCGGAAAGTAGATGGGGCAATCTAGTTCCGTAGTGATACTGCCTTGGAAACCCAAGGAGGGGTCGCTATGAGTCAGGTCCGACTTGATGGCACATAACAAAACAACAAATTAAAAAATAGCTGCAGCAGCACATTTATGGGAAATTGACAGAAATTAAGTGATTTCAGAAGAGGAAGTGGAATGAAGAATATCATTGCTGATGTTAGATGAATCTAGAGAATTAGATTCTCTCTAATCTAGAGAATACCAGAAATGTCCTGTGATACTTAAGCTTGTGTGTCAGATTGGCTGGGTGATGATTCTCAGTGTTTTAGCAGTTATGATGTAGTCATCTTCCATGATGAGATCTGATATAATCACATCCATGAGGAGATCTGCTATAAGCAATCAATCACTTGAAAGGAAGTTTCTTTTGGGATGTGGCCTGCTTCTAATATATGTGGAAAAGCTCTGGAAAGGGTCTCTGGCTTTTAGCTCAGGATACTGCATCTGGCTTATCACCATCTGGACTTGAACAAGTGCCCTGCCCTATTGCCTGTTGATCTTGGGATTTTTGCCTTCACGGCCTACGCACCAACAACTTTCCATTTTACCTATTGATCTTGGATTTGTCAACCTTCAAAGCCAACAGCCTTCTGTATTGCTTGCAGATCTTGGGTTCATTAGCCCCTATAGCTGTGTGAGTCAGGAGACCCGTGGACTTGGGACTTGTCAGCCTCTACAATTTTATGAACCATTTTCTTGAGATAAATTGCTCTCTATATATGTATATATAAGCTTCACTAGTTTTGCTTCTCTAGAGAACACAGCCTAAGACATGCTGATCTGTATTTTATTGACTATGAAAAGACATTTAACTATGTGTATCATAACAAATTTTAGATAAGTAGATTTGAAGAGTAGGAATTCTAGAACACTTAATTGTGCATATTTAGAACCAGTACATAGACAAAGAAGAAGTTGTACAAAAAGAACAAGGGGATAATGTGTGGTTTAAAATTAAAAAAAAAAAAAAAAAAAAACAAGTGTGTGTAAGGGTTGTATCCTTTCACCATACTTCTTTAATCTGTGTGCTCAGCAAATAATATGTGAAGCTGGACCATATGAAGAATATGGAATCAGGATTGGAGGAAGACTCAATAACAAACTACGATAAGCAGATGTCACAGCCTTGCTTGCTGAAAAAGAAGAGGACTTGAAGCACTTGGTGATGAAGATCAAAGACTAAAGCCTTCAGTGTGGATTACACTTCAACATAAGGAAAATAAAAATCTTGCCAGCTGGACCAATAAACAACATCATGATCAATGGGGAAAATATTGAAGTTGTTAAGGATTTCATTTTATTTGGATCCACAAGTAATACCAATGGAAGCAGCAGTCAAGAAATCAGTGGTTGTATTGCATTGGGCAAATCTGCTGCAGAAGACCTCTCTGAAGTGTTAAAGAGCAAAGATGTAACTTTGAATACTTAGGTGTGCCTGACCCAAGGCATGGTGTTTTCAATTGCCTAATATGCATGCAAAAGTTACACAATGAAAAAGGAAGACTGAAGAAGAATTGATGCATTTGAATCATAGTGTTGGCAAAGAATATTGAATATACCATGGACCAATAGAAGAATAAACAAATCTTAATGTAAGTACAATCACAATGCTCCTTAGAAATAAGGATTGCAAGATGTAATATCAATACTTTGGGTATATTATCAGGAGGGACATGCTTGTTAACATAGAAGGACAGTGAAAAAGGGAAAGGCCCTCAGTGAGATGGATTGACACAAAGTGCCTACAATGATAGCCTCAAGCATAGCAATGACTGTGAGGACTGACCAGAACCGGGCAGTGTTTCATTGTGTTTTACATAGTGTTGCTAGGAGTTGGAACTGACTGGACTAACAACATCAAAGTCTTTTTATTAATTTTTTGTTATGACATTAAATTTTCTTTTCATCCTGACTCCCTGCCTTACCTTCTTACTTTGCCTCTCATAGAAACTACAGATCAAGCACAAGTGCACTGCCCTGCAGTCTGATCCAACTCATGGCGACCCCTCCTTGGGTTTCTGAGGTGGTATCACTATGGAATTAGCTTGCCCAACCTTCCTTCTGAGGAGTGGCTAGTGGGTTTGAACTGCCAGCCTTCTGGTTAACAGTCAAATGTCTTAGGCACTGTGCCACCAGACTTCCCAGAAACCACAGATACTGGTCAATCATCTTTATCCATTTACTCCACAAAGCTTTTCCTTAAGAATTCAGTCCATACTCAGATTCTTCTGCTCTGAATAGTGGCCTCAAAATATGTAGTATATACTTTTCTATATTTTCTCATGTTATTTTGTTTTATGCATAATTACCATTTGTCTAATTAAATAACATTCTTCTAGGCTATGAAGTGTGCCTTATGTTACTTTAATGTCAGCATATCATCTAACATAAGTTTTAGCTTACACAGTAGGAGGTCAAGAAAAATTCACTATTCATTAGTTCCATGGCTATTGTACCTTAGACCTTTACCATTTAGTAGAGGATATCAAGCATAGTTATGGCTTGAAAGGCAGACAATTAAAGAATTCTACCTCACTTCTAGTTCATATTAATAAATTAAGGAATAAAAGTTTAACACAGTTTTCCCAGCTCAATCCATGTTCTTACAAGGAGTTCTAAACCATACATACAGTATCATTTTCTTGGCTAGATTTACATTTACATTTTCTTTGGCTATAAGGAAGATGCTGCAAATATTTTCTATATGAAGATAATTTGAATAGGTAGAATGTATGGAGAGTCAAATCTATGTAAAGATAATATATTAATTGGAAGTCTGCTTTGTTGTCATAGAATTTCCATTAACAAGGAACAAAAATCTCTTTAAAGAAATTATATAGACACTTTAAAAAAATATATATAATTCTCACTTATTTCAGTTCTTCAACTGAAATTTCTTTCTCCCTTGTGCATTTTGCAACCTTTAGGCAGCTTTATTGTTGAAAAGCCAAAGTACATTCATAATTGCACCACAGTAATATGCATTTATCATTGGCAAAAGTTCCATTCTATAAATGAATTACTATAATAGATGTGTCATGAACTAGCATCTTATTATCCTCCCCCTCTTCTGCTTTCTCCACCAAGCAGGTCAAAGTCGATATGAAGTGTTATGCTACAGTGATATTTTTGAACAAATTAAAGAAATAGAGTGAGTTTTAAAGCTTTGGCTTTGCAATACTTTAAAATGATCAACACTTTTTATTCTAGTTATGCCTCTAAATCTCTAAAACACTTCCTGCTCTGTACTGTACTCATACTGGAAAGCCACTGGTTTCTATACTCACTCTTAGGTTATTCTCAATCGACAAAATGTGATTGAGAACGTATTCTATTTGAAGTTTCGTCAAGAGATGGAAAAAGATACCACGTCTACTCTTGAGGAAGAATTTATAATCTAGTTGGAAAATTGAATATAGCGATATAAAATATCAACGGATAGTATGGAGTACATACATGAAAAAGGAAATTTGTTTAGAGAAGAGAGTTCAAAATGACAAAGGAAAAAAAAAATGTAGCTGTAGAGAAATCAATTTCCAACATAGATGATAAGCTTCCAAATCGTTTGTCATTTGTTTCCATGTACATTGTAAAACATTGAGAGGAAAGAAAATCCACCCAACTCCCTTCAAAAAGCTTTGGCAAGATTTAAGAATGAAAGCATTTTCTGGCTCTCTCTATGTTGTTGTTAAGTGTCATCCAGTCTGCTCCGACTCACAGCAACCCTATGTGCAACAGAAAGAAACACTGCTTGGTCCTGTGCCATCCTCACAATCCTTGCTATATCTGAGCACACCATTTCAGCCAATCCATCTTGTTGAGGGTCTTCCCCTTTTTTGCTGACCTTCCACTTTAGCAAGCATGATATCCTTCTCCAAGGAATGGTCCCTTCTGACAATATGACCAAAGTAGATGAGATGAAATCTGGCCATTCTTGCTTCCCAGGAGCATTCTGGCTGCACTTCTTCCAGGACAGATATTTTAGTTCTTCTGGCAGTGATTGGTACTTGCAGTATTCTTCGCTAGCCCCACAGCTCAAAAGTATAACCTCTTCTTTGGTCTTCGTTACTCATTCTAGTATGTTAGTAGTTGTCATTTCCATGTTTCTGAGGCACAGCAAAATGACTAGGAAAAAGAAGTGTAGGATGCTGTTACCTGGTTCTTTTCACTCCTTTCACAATCTCTTGAAGGAGGTAGTGTACAGTCTAGAAGCACAGAATTTTTCCCAAAACAAGTCTCACATGAACATAGCTCAACCACTGGAGCTACACATTTAACTAAGTAAAAAACCGCTGGCAGGTATCAGTTTTGCTGGCACAGTATCGTCTAGAAAAAAATGGCAATTTAAATAGGGTAATATATGGCACACTACTCATGTGTAGAAAGCATGTTGCAATGGGTGATGGGATCAGGGCAAAAAAAAAAAAAATCTCACGTGACTAAAATTAAAAAGAATGAAATATTTATATTTTGGCTTGGATTAAAAACTTAGCCACTATTCAACTCGGAGATTTTAATTTAATAATCATCTAATTTTAGGCCTTTAATTGACACAAAAATTCACGTGGATCATGATTTCCAAGTTAATCTTTATAAAGAAAGTATGTGAAGTTAGGCATTACTGCTAGTACTTAGGGCATGGAAGTGCTAGATATTTTGCTTGATTCTTATTATGTGGCCTATCTGTATAAGGTCTGTATTACAAACTCAAACCTCTCAAGTATGATAAATATTATGTTAAATAAGGAAAGTATACAAAGTCAAAGCAAGTGAAAAATTTGCCTACAAATATCAGCCAAAGAATTTGCCTACATTGAACTTGTCCAAGTAATTGAGAATGGCTAGAAATTGACACCTTGGGATACTTATTTTAAAATGAATTAGTGACAGAACAAGCAGAGGCTCATATATCACCTGTAATGTTAGAGTCTGTGAATTTTGTTACTAACCAGAAAGGGAAACTTGATTTTTTTTTTTCTGTTTCATTTATTCAAAGTTAAGTTTTAATATTTCTTTCTGCACTCAAGAGAACAGCATTTCTCTGTAGCCAGATACACACCAAGTCTCATTTAACAGTTCTAGAAATTCATGTCACTTTCTATTGTACCAGAAATAATATTATTACACTTTCGTCTCAATTTCTACCCTAAGTCATCAAGTATATTCTCATATGCAACAAGATGAAAATTTTCAAACTAGCAAATTGAATAAATTGACTCTAAAGAGCAGAGAAAAACTGTTTTAATTTGCACCAAACCAAGTGCCACTGAGTTCATTCTGACTCATAGCAGCCCAAAGGACAGAGTAAAACTGCCCAATAGGGTTTCCAAGGCTGTGAGTCTTTGCAGAAGCAGACTGTCTCATCTTTCCCATGGAGCAGCTGGTGGGTTACTGCTGACCTCTTGGTTAGCAGCCCAATGCCTTAACCTCTGTGCCACCAGAACTCCTAATGTGCGACATGGGACTGTAATTTATTTTTGCATGTGGAAATATGCTTAGTGAAAAGTTCCATCCTCTATTCTCAACCTTTTTTTTTTTACTCTCTCCTCCTTCTACATCCAATAAACATGCACACACAGAGACACTTAAATGTACATTAAAAAAAAAAAAAAAAAAAAAAAACCCTATCCAGCTCCAGCACTTGCTCTTTATAGGTAATTTGACCAGAATTGCAATTAATATTTATTTTGCAGCTTTTGATTTATTATCTAAAATATTCCATTTATTTCAGTCAATTATTTTCACTCCAATATTACTGGAAAATTTTAGAGTTATCAAAGCACCAGAATAATGGTTACCTGTAAAAAGTAGTTACCATGTATATACTCAAATTGTGTGGAATTACGTAGACAACTAGAATATCTTTGCACGTTCCCTGTCTGCCAAAGTCTACCACCATCTTAAATACGGCAAGCCAACTTTCTAATTTCATTCTTGTACTAAATTTTGGTGGGAATCTACCTAGAAATATTGGATTGAAACCGGTATCACTTTAGCTTTAGGATTTCTATAAAGATCTTTGCTCATTAAGCAATTCCCTCCTTTATACAGCAGGCAATTGTTGGAGTACTTGGGTAGACTTGAATTTGACACAGACGTCTTAGTGTTGTTAGTCATCTTAAGAATTCTGATAATAACAGGATACTTACATGAAAAATCTTACTCTAAATTAAAATTTCCTTTCTATGTGAAAATCCATAGGTTCAATTTTAAACCTATGAAGACAGTTACATATAAGGTAAAAGATGGGGAATGACAAAAATAGAAAAAGGAAAGAAGAATTCTTGTTTTTGAGAGGGGGTCAGATATGGCTCAAGACTTCTCCAATTCAATGATTCACCCTCTACTAGCTTGCTAAAATGTTCCATAGGTGACAGTGTTCCTGCATCCCTTTTTATTGAAAAACTGAATTAGTTTGTATTCTGAAATTTCTAATTAGCTAGAGATTTTAAGAAAGGAAAGAAAATTTTAACAAACCAAGGGAGGCCAAGACTAAAGGACTGATGAATGAGCATGAAGCCTCAGGAGTACATCCAAGCAGTTTCAATGTACCCAGACATCCTTTGGGCCTTGTTTGAAAATCCCAGGAACACACGTCGCTTTCTACTAGACACATAGGTATGAAAACAGCACAAAACCACATTCTCTTTGCAATGTCAAGTGAAAAAACAGTGCCTGTTGCTAAAAAAAGGGGGCTCAGTACTCAGCTAGAAGTCCCATGAGACTGAGAATGGAGAGTAAACTGTGAAGAACTAGAAAAAAAATACTATTTCAGATGATAACAGTATATAATAATAGTTTAAGGCATATTTATCACTTTTTGTAACAATTTTAACATATGTGCCAGGCCTGATCTCCAAATTTAGGTATTTGCAAAATGAACAGCTGAAAAATATATACTGTGTTTAGCATAGCAAAAGTGAAATAATTTAATGAAATGAACTTCCAATAAGCTTCTCTTCTATTTGAAAACAAAAGTTTAAAAATTCTTATTATCTACTAATAGTAGTATATGTGGATATGGTCATACTCGCGAGGATTGCAGAGGAGAGGAAGACAAGATGGGTGACGGGACAACCACAGGTGAATTACCCAATAAACAAGCTCAACATCTGCTTACTTGTACTCATTTACTAATCTGTAGTGAATAGTTTCACCTGTTTTTCATCACATGTGGTGAAACCCATAAAAATTGTTCACTACAGATTAGTAAGTATGGACAAGTAAGCTAATGCCTACTTTACATACTAGGTACTCCATCCTAGTATTGCAAATTTGAAAAGGGGCTTTGATTCTATACGAAGGAGCTGTGAGGTTGGTAGAGAGCTAGAAGACAGCCACACCTAGCAGCAGAATGTTTGATAGGGTGAAAAACTATGAAATTGTTCAGTACAGATTACTAAGTAAGCACAAGTTAGCCCATACTAATCATGCTAGTTGGGTAATCTGACACTGGTCAGAACACAAAAAATGAGAAATGGACATGGAGGCACCAATCAGCCGAGGCCTACTGCACCGCGGCACTGACATGTTAGGCCAATCAAATCAGTTGGCAACCTTCCTGTTTGCTTTGCGTTATTAAGCTGTGTGACAACACTTTTGCCTTTGCTATTTGAGGAAGAATATTAAATAATAGTAACTTCTTAGGGAAGGGCACGTCCTGTGACTTCTGTAACTATTGCTTAAGCTACTTAGTGCTTCACTTGGCACCTCCAGCCCAGGAGTTCTTAATATGCTGTTGTTGTTGTTGTTATGTGCCGTCCAGTCGGCCCGACTCATAGCGACCCCTCCTTGGGTTTCTGAGGCAGTATCACTACAGAAGCAGGATTGCCCAACCTTCTAGCACATTAAAATCCCCTGGAATTTTTTTTTTTTTTTTTTTAAAAAAAAAAACAGTTACCTGGGCTTCATGCCAAAGATTCTCCTTTAATTGGTTTGGTGTGTATCCCAGGCATAGGTATTTTTAAATGCAATACAGGTGAGTGGGATATATAGTCAGACTAGAGAACTACTGCACTTAGCCAACATTTCTTCAATTCTGGCTAGGTGGATTGCCTCCTGCGTACTCTCCTGCATTCCATGTTAATCTGCAGATTGCTCTAGCCCATCCAACGCCTACTGAGAAACAATCTGTTGGGGGCCAGAAATAATGCTTCTAAATATATATACTCCCCCATAATTCTTTAGAGGGAATCCCTGCTATCATGCCTAAACTGAAACAATCATTGGACAGTCTCTTCAGGTAAACCCATGCTTTCCTCACCCAATTCATATTTTGCAATAGATATTTTCTGACTTACATGATTGTTTTTATCACAACTATTATTGGGAACATTTTATCTATATATTCATGCACACATGCACATACATGTAGTGCCATGTAGACATTAGGTATATCCTCTAATAAGAACATTTTGATTTTGGCCTGTGAAACCTTTTATTTCTTACCCTCGTGCTCATGTCAGAGAAGGATACCTAAAACAGTAGAAAAGGTCATAGGCAAGGCTCAAATGGGTGGCACAGTCAAGTTCTAGTGTTCTCTGAACAATGCTTAGAGAAAAACTCAAAGATGTTGGAAAATATATTTTGAGTACTACTTATGAACCTTAATTATATATATTTTATAGTCCTGTTGTTACTGAAAACTGTTCTTGAAATCCAGGAAGCCTGACAGTCTGTTGAATGTAGAAAACCTATTAAAAAGCAATCTGAAATGCATTTCAGGTGAAATCATTTTTACCAAAGTGCAGATCATTTCATTTATTCTAAAGGCATATAATTAGAAAGGAGACTGAATTGGTGGTTTTTTTTTTCTTTTTAAAATGTAGCACAAATACATACTCTTTTATTCTAACACCAGTACATGTATAGTTTTGAAAAAGTCCCTGTCAGAAAAGAGTGTGATTTTTTTCCTCTTTTTTCAGGGACCTCTGCAATATATTCTCAGAATTTTAAAAAAAAAGGTTCTCAAGTGAAAACCGAAGCATAATAACAAAAGAAGTGTTATTTATCTTGGCCTTATCTGCACATGTCACAGAATTAAGACAGTGATGAATTACACATTACTGTACAAAATTTTATTATCAGAGGCAAAACTCAAATTTGTTCTGCTTAAAATACAGAAGACAAATTTTCTCATTTAGAAAAACTCACTTTGTAAGTGCTTTGTTAGAATGGAATAAAAATTTCATGTTGAGTACAGACTGATTCGATTTTTACTGAATAATTTTAAAGGCATACCATAGAAAACACAACAGCAACACAGAGTTATTTGGTAAACGCATTAGTAACTTGTATTACTAAAAAAACTGATCCTTTATCATTCCTAAATTCTGAAATACCAGAAAGGAAAATAAGTGCTTCCACTTGGCATATTTGAATAATTCTATTCAATTGGGGAATGGCTTTAGGAAAATAAACTTTGTTACTGAAGAAATGCAAGTTCATTAGTAAGAGTACATATAATCTTTTTAAAAGATTATTGATGAATCCATTAACATCCAGAAAGCTAATTCTGAAAGCCTAAGGGTAAAATATCCCTTCTTGCTGCAAATAACAATACATAGGATTTAATTCTGATTTAGCTTCGAAGTCCTAATCTATTTTCAAAGAGTATCAATATATAAAGGGACTAAAATATAGCAGAGAAAAATGGTACATATATTCATTGATGGCAATGTACAAAAAGCACTTAAAAAGATAATGTAATATTGCTCATTGTACAATATTTTAAAATGTGGGACAACATTGGAGGAGAAATTCATATTTGAGAACTTTCATACTGAGAAATGACAAATAAGAATCCTACTTTAAATGAAATTGAATAACAAAAGATTAATAAAGAATGTTCTCACTCAGTAGGTCATAAACTAGGGGAAGGTGGGAACAGACTCATGTACAAGAGCAAGCACAATCCTGTGAACCGAGTAAGGGCTAAGAGTGATTTAGATAATAAATGCGCTGCACATTCAAGGCAGATGTTCTTAACTCCACTGTAATATTTGCTACAAAATGTTTCCTTCTTTCATTTATTTACCTGACATAACAATAAAAACATGTGAGATTAGGAGCAAGTTGACCTGTACAGAACCAGGTCAAACCTCTTATCTTGGACTGTATCCACATGTAGCAGGCACACTGAAAATCTACCTTCCAATAAATTAAGTAGCAGTGGGTCATCTACGGTTTCAAGCAGAAAGGAAAATAATTATCTGACCTCATTGTGAAATAAAAAGAAGGTTCTGGTAGACTCATAAGTTTCCTCCTCATGCAGAAGTGGAGGTTTAACCTTATCTTTTTGGTTCACTGGTGAAGATATTTGCAATCCATTCTCTTTTCATATATTTTCATGTGGCTCATTGGCTGGAGTATCTGTTAATTACCTGCAATGGTTTAAAACCCACTATACAACACATGAATAATAAGAGACAGTTGGATGAAAATGTTTACAGGATGCATAAAGAAACCTTGTTAAGAAATGTGTGGTAAACTAGAAGGCACTTTGTTGTTGTTGTTGTTATGTGCCGTCGAGTCGGCCCCGACTCATAGCGACCCCTCCTTGGGTTTCCGAGGCAGTATCACTACGGAAGTAGGATTGCCCAACCTTCCTTCCGAGGAGTGGCTGGTGGGTTTGAACCACCAGCCTTCTGGTTAGCAGGCAAGTGTCTTAGCCACTATGCTACCAGAGCTCCTAGAAGGCACTAAGGAACATTACTTCCAATTGAGCCAATGACAACGAGAAAGTGAGCAAAGTATTTATCTCTTCAATTCTGCTGTGAAGATCTGTCTGTGTGGACAATCATTGCATGCAATTCCAGAGACAGATTAGTGGGAATTTGATCCACATATGCAGGAGTTTTCACTCCCAGATAGTTAGTTATGGGAACTGGAAATAATGACAATTTTCAGCCTCAGTCTCTTCATCAGTTAAATGAAACTAATGACATCTCACAGGGTTATTTATAAAGTGCCTGACATTTAATAGACAATCAACAAATAAGTCTATTCTTATTGAAGTTCTCTTAATATGATAGGAGCTCTGTTAGTGTAGTGCCTAAGGCACCTGACCATTAACCAGAAGGCTGGTGGTTCAAACTCACCAGCCACTCCTTGGAAGAAAGATGGGGCAATCTACTTCCATATTGATATCACCTCAGAAACCCAAGGAGGGGTCGCTATGAGTCGGATCTGACTCAACGGCACATAACAACAACAACAATACAATATGGTTTAAAATTTTTATTTGGAACAAAATTGCAGATTTTTTTTTCTGCTTAATTCTTTACAATATAGACTTAAAAAACCAAACTCACTTCTGTCAAGTCAATTCCAACTCATAGCAAACCTGTCAGTAAAACTTCCCTATAGGGTTACGAAGGCTGTAAATCTTTATAGGAGAAAACTGCCACATCTTTTGCCCACAGAGCAGCTTCCCATGGGTTAGAAGCACTGACTTTTTGGTTAGCAGCCTAATGCTTTAAATACTGTCACCATGGACAAGAGAAATATCTTTAAAGTACTGTCCTTCAAGTACTGAATATTCAAAATCAAAAGCCTTAGAGTCTATGTTTTCAAAATTTAGGCAAAATACTACTACTTACCACTAGTTCATTTATTTATTCTGTATTTATTGCATATCTACTATGTGCAAGGCACTATGTTGTTGGTAAAAATAGCTACATAATATATATGGGGAATATATGTCAAAACAAATTTAAATTTAAATACAAATTTAAATGACTGCTTAAAAAATATCAGAAGCAAAGTCTTAAAATTCAAGTAAAGAAATAGAAGTGTAATAAAAATTATTTATTTATACCATTTGACTTAAATATAATACTCCATATACTTTATGTTTCATGTTCAAAATAATTCAAAAAGATAGGCTAATTAATGTATTAAATAAATGTTTGTGAAAAGACTGTTACTTGCTTGCATGATCCTAACAGGAAAATTCAAGGTCTTTAGGGTTAGAATTCTATTTAATTTCCACTTCTTGATATGAACTCTCTTGTTCCATTTAACTATATAGTAATATATAATCAACTAATAACTTGAAAGAAGAGTGAAATAAAAAGTCAGATTTATAAAATAGGGCCAGTTTGTGAAGAATCTCATTTAAAAAATGGAATGCATGTAAATACACACATATAGTTTATTCAAAATTAGAGCATAAGTTTTCAGCAACTGTTATTTTAGTATTTAAAATACTTAACATTTTTTCCTTACCCAAACTTTCAAATAAAATTTCATAAAGTAAAGTTGAAAATAAAAGCTACTACAGTACACTTTTGCTAGACTTGTCCTGGATCTACAACATATTCAACAAACTATTTACTTAAAAAATAAACTCTTCATGTTAATTCAAAGCAAATGAACAGAAGTCTACTCTTATATAATTAAATTTTGGAATTCTACAATATTTTACAAGAACTTTTTGTTGCTCAAGTTCACATGTAGTAATTTGGACAAATAAATTGTTGCCTATGATAAGTAAGACTGAATCTAATTAAAAGAATATATGATTATCTAAAAGGTAACATTGCGAATATACAAATGATATTTTAAAATATTTTTTTTCGTAAGTAGGTGAAACATTCTTCCTGCAACTTACCGATAAAACTAAATTGCTCAAACAGCTTTTTTTCTCAATGATAAATTCTAATCCAATTTATGTTCCAATTATTTCAGTTTAAATGGTATGATTTTATTATACTTCCAAATGTTACATATTTCCTTAAAACTAAATGTTATGAAACCAAACCATGAAATTTTATTGAAGTACCATAAAAGTTTTAAGAACTAGTATACAAAATAATTGCATAATTTTATCTATACCTGTGATTTACTTCCTTCCTTGTAGCATGCAATTATTTTTCATATTATCTTTATCTTTCTGATTAGTTCATTATTTGTTTATGTTTGTTTCATATATTATGATGTGAATTCCTTTAGGCTTCATTCATTTCCACCTTCCTTGCCCTTCACAAAGTGCCTTGTGAAATAAACGGTGACCAATAAATATTTGTTTAAATTGAATTCTGTCAATATATAACTTGCAATGTCAAGTGGTAACAATTCAACTAGGCTCTCTGTTAAAGCAAAAATGGATGTCTCACTTTATGGGCTTTTTACTCTTTCTCTAATAGGTATAAGTGATTTCCTTGTTGATTTGCTGAGAGAGATAGTTGAACTATCTTATATTTCCCAATGCCTTAGAAAAAAATGCCCTTAAAATATCCGTAGCTAGATTTTATAATTATATCTGCAATTTCAAGGAACCCGGGTGGCACAAGTGGTTTCTGATCAGTTGTTAACCCAAAGATTGACAGTTCAAATCCACACAGTGGCTCTGCAGAAGACAAGGCCTAGTGAACTGCTTTACTAAAAATCATAGCCAGGGCAGAGACAAGATGGCATCCTGCTAACACACTCCACCTAATCCCTCTACAACACAGACCTAGAAAAACTGAATGAAACAGATAGAAATAATGATCTTGGAATGCTCAGTGTCAAATAAGAGGAGAAAGAATTCGATTGAGCCCCAGTTGGTTGGAAAGGAAGATGGAACAAGGTCAGTGAATAGGGAAAGAAACAAGCCAGGACTAACTGAAGCATGACCATTTTAAACACAGAGACATCAAACGTGGATGAGGAGAAAGCAATGTCACGGAATCCACATGGTGATAAAGACACGGTGTTGACAGATTAGGAGACATTCAGGGTGCGCATACTATGTGTGGGAGCTGGGAGAGGAACATACAGGGAAGTGGGTCACATTTACAGCGGCACAAGCAGTCGCTAAGTGAGGAGGAAGCCGTAGAAAGGTAATGAAATAACTCACCACTAGTCCACGTTAGTCAATTGAGCTGAGATCCTACGCAAGGGAAAAAAACCTGTGCTGGAGCAGTTGGAGAAGCTAGGCTTAGGACGGCCTCTCTTGATTAAATCTGAGCAAGAGCTGGATAAACACCTGAACAGCTGATTGCACACAGAAAGGCACCAACCCCATGCCAGTCAATCGTGACTGGAGAACTACACTCTCTTATCAAACAAACACGTATCTTCCCTGAGTGTAGGGGTAGATGCTTTTTCTGCCCCACTAATCTGGTGGCTAGAGAAGCCCCGCCCTCAGCCATTTGGATTTCTGGCCACAGCCACGACAGCCCAGCCACCCCAACAACTTACCTTTAGCAGACGGAGCCAGGGGCTGAAACTTGCCTGCCTGGTGCATGAAGCACTACCAGACCTTTTGCACACTGAATGCAAGAGGTACACCTCTGCAGCCACCTCTCTGAGGCACTTACTCACGCCACACACCTCCTACCTCTGTAAGGAGAAAGGCCTGTGTTAGAGGAGTTGGAGAAGCTAATCTCAGCATGGCTTTTCACTGCAGTCTGGGGAGGAGCTGGGTAAATGGCCGTGTGTGTCCAGAAGGGTTCCAGGCCCATGCCAGTGAATCTCAAGTGGAGAGCTTCACTCTTCCCTCCAAGAGACTGAGCCAGGGGCTTCAGCTCTCCTTTCCTGTGCTTGTGTAATTGGCTGATCTTTCTCACAATGAGCATAAGAGGACTAATACACTTGTAACCTTCTCTCCTGTAGGTACCCACTCATGTCAGGCTTCTTTCACCTCTGTGGGCATATGCTCCCGGGGATCAATGGTTTGCATGGCAAATGACTGCTCCCAGGGCTGCCAGCTGACCGTAATTACAAAAGTCCCTTCTCCCCGGCTTCCTTCTTTTCCTTCTTTTCTTTTTCCCAATTTTTCTTATTTTTTATCTGTTCTGTCATTTTTAACAATCTTTCTTATCAAGTCCTCTTTCTTTTTTCTTCTATTTATTTTTCTCTATTTTTTATCTTTTACTTTTCTTTTTTTCCTTCCCTTAGTCTTCTACTTTTTTTCCCTCTATCCCAATGCAATGGGAGGACAACATTAACATTCCACTAGTCAGCCATATCTACTACACTGACCACCTCATCCAACTGACAAGCACCACCACCAGCTCCTGCATCACTGGATCAATGACAAATGATGGAAAACACCTGCTCATCCCACCTGTAGTTCCTCCTCATGACAGACACCCATGCCCACATTCCCACTTGTTATTCCACCAACACAGAGATAGCTGGAGCATGTCCCAGTGCTGCCAAGCTAACAAAAAAAAAAACACCTTTCCCACCCTTCTGGACATATTGAAACAAAACTAAACAGAAAACCAGGGTGAAACAAGCTAACACATAACCATCAAATAAAAACAACTTCAAAATGTCTTAGAGACAATAGAAAAATTCAATTCAAACAATGATATAGAATAAGTAAATGGATGTAACTGGACAAAATAAAAAAAATAGGAAAAGTTTCTGAGGAAGAACAGGTAACAGAAATATCTGATAAGGAATTCAAAAGATCAAGCATATATATACATATCTTCCAAGAGCTTGAGGAAATCATAAATAAAAGCAAGGAGAAGACAGACAATACCCTAGAAGAATTCAGGAAAAGAACACAAGGACAAATTGCCAAAATGAATAGACAATTAGAAATACAAAAACAGCAATTGGAAATCCAGAAGATAAACACTGAAATACAGAGATAGGTAACACTCTGGAAGGACAAAAGAGTAGAATAAAATTGGCTGGAGAATGCATTAGCCAGCTGAAACACAAATCCCTTTATACCAGCTTGTGAGGAAAATTCCAGAAAAAGATGGAAGAAAAAGGAAGAAAACATGAATTATATGGGATGAAATCAAGAAAAATAACTTACATGTGATTAGAATTATACAACAAGAAGAGAAAAAAAAAAAAAGAAAAGAAAGAAAATGGTCAAAGATCTGCTAACAGAAAACCTCCTCAATATTATGAAAGATGAAAAGATATACATCCAAGAAGCTCAACAAATCCCCTACAGGTTAGATACAGGTTAGAACACAAGAGAAAGTCACTAAGACATATCATTATCAAACATTTGAAAATCAAAGACAATGAAAGAATCTTGAGAGCAGCTTTGGAAAAATGAAATGTTACCTACAAAGGACTACCAATAAGAATAAGTTATGATTTCTCAGCAGAAACCATGCAGACAAGAAGGCAATGTGATGACATATATAAAACCTTGAAAGAAAATAATTGCCAACTGTGAAATATATCCAGCAAAACTATTCCTCAAACACGATGGTGAAATTGGGACATTTCCAAATAGAAATTAAAGGAATTTTTAAAAACCAGGTAAGCCTTACAAGAAATAGTAAAGGAATCCTTCAGATAGAAAATGAATAGTGGAAGAAACAACCTAAGTGTTGTTAAGACACATGACAATACCACAGAGGGGACATCAAGCACAACTGGCATAACATACTACACAAAAAAATTGTTCCACATCCTACTTTGGTGAGTAACAACTGGGATCTTAAAAGCTTGCAAGCAGCCATCTAGATGCAACAATTGGTCCCTCCTCTTCAAGAGCAAAGAAGAATAAAGAAAACCAAAGACACGTGGAAACAATTAGTCCAAATGACTGGTACACCATGCAATCCTTAGCCTATACAACTATGAGACCAGAAGAACTAAATAGTGCCCAGCTACTGCTGTCAACCCCTCAGAGGGGGATCAATATAGGAGATCCTGGATAGAATGCGAGAACAATGTGGAACAAAACTCAAAATCATAACAAAAAAAGGGGAGGGACTGATAGAGCCTGGTGGAACCCCTGAGACTATGACCCCTAGCTGCCCTTCAGGTCTAGAATTGAACCCATTCCTGTGGCTTCCAGCCAAACAAAAGACAAACATATGAGCTGAACATTTACATTAGGTAGACACACTCCTTGAAGAGATCATTCATGGGTGAATAGAACGGCTATGTATGCACAGGGAGACAGGTCAGAGGGCAGGAGTGCATGGGAGGGAAGGCCACAGGGAAAAGGTAACTATGGGGAGGAAGTGGGAAGAGAGCTGTTTCATTGTGGGAGATTGTAGTCAATGTCACAAGAAAGTGTATGTGAACTGCTGTACAAAAAATGAATTTGCTCTATAAACTTTCACCCAAATCACAATAAAAATTATTAAAAAAAAAAAAAGACACATAACAATACCACCAAAAACCAACATAGAAAAAGAATTCTCAAAACTAAAATAAGCTCATAGAACAGAAAATAAAGAACCAGAGGCACCAATCTGTAAATGACAAGCACTACATAGCAAAAAGAATAAATAAATGGTTTAATTACAGATATTCCATATGGACAGAATTCAGGAAGATTTCAATATAGAACAGACTATTCTAAAATAAGTAAGATAAAAATTTACTACAGGGTAACCACAAAGAAAATAATTGTACAAACCAAAATGAGGAATAAGAAAATTACAAGGACTTAGTAAACTCAAAATCAACAGCAATGAAGAAATGGAAAAGAAAACATGATAATAAAACAAACCTAACACAGAAAAACATTCACAACACAGTAACCATCAATACCACAATAAAAAACACAACAGAATGACAGAAATAAATTCCTACCTACCAGTAATTACACTGAATGTGACAAGATTAAATGCACCAGTCAAGAGAAGGAGAGTGGAATAATGGATAATAAACAAGATTCATCCATATGCTCCCTACAAGAGACTCACCTTAAACACAAAGATAAAACTATGTTAAAAATCAAGAGCTGGAAAAAATATATCAAGCTAATGGCAACCATAAAAAGCAGGAGTGGCAATGTTAATTTCTGATTAAAAAAAGACTTCAAAGTGAAAACTAGAATAAGGAATAAGGAAGGGCAATATATGATGATAAAAATTTCAATTGACCAAGATAAATATATAATAAATATTTATGCATCCAATGAAAGAGCTCAGAAGTACCTATAGCAAACATTAAGAGAGTTGAAATGAGAAACAGACAATTCTACAATAGTAGTTGAAGACTTTAAGACACTGCTTTTGATGAAGGACAGAACAACAAGCAAGAAACTCAACAAAGATAGAGATCTCAACAGCACAATCACCAAATTGACCTCACAGATATATACAGAGCACTCCACCCCAAAACACAATCCACATTCTTTCCCAGTGCACATGGATAATTCTCCAGAATAGATCGTATAGTGGGCCACCAAACAAGCTTCAATTATTTTAAAAATATCAAAATATTACAAAGCACCTTCTTGTGTCATGAGGCTATAAAATCAGAAATAAGGAGACCAGAAAAAAAAAAAAATTAAAAACTATGAAAACTAAATAACACACTGGTCAAGAACTACTGGTAACAGCAGAAATAAAATGTGAATTTAAAAAAGTTGCTAGAAAAAAATGAGAATGAAAACACAACATACCAAAACCTTTGAGATACAGCAAAAGGTATACTCAGAGGTCAATTTATAGCAATAAATGCACACACAAAAAAAGAAGACTGACTCAAAATCAACACCTGAACCCAACAACTCCAACAATTAGGGAAAAAAAAAAAAAAAGAGCAATAAAAGAAGCTTAGTTTCCAGAAGAAAGGAAATAGTAAAGATCAGAACAGAAATAAACAAAACAGAAAATTGGAAAATATTAAACATACTAGAAACTCACTCTTCAAAAAGATTAACAAAATTGACAAACCACTGGAAAATTTAACTAAGGATAAGAAAGGGAAGATGAAAATAACATGATTAATAAATGAAATGGGTGACATCTCAACAGAAACAATTGAATTAAAAAGGATAACAATTGAATACTATGAAGAACTGTATTCTAACAAATTTGAAAACCTAGAGAAAAAGGAGCACATTTCTATAAATACACAACCTATTTAATCTAATACAAACAGAGGTAGACAATTTGAACAGAGCCATAACAAAAGAAGATTTTGAGCAGGTCATTAAAAAAAAAAAAACAACTCCACACACACAAAAGTCCTGACCCAGGTGGCTTCACTGAAGAATCCAATCAAATGTTCAGAATCCTATCAAGTGTTCAAAGAGCTGAAAATACTTGTTCTATGCTCATACTACTTGTTCTACTCAAACTATTCCAGAACACAGAAAATGACAGAATATTCCCAAATTCATTCTATGAAGAAAGCATAATCTTGATACCAAAACCAGGAAAAGATGCCACTAAGGAGGAAAACTACAGACCAATATAGCTCATCAATATAATGCAAAAATCTTCAATGAAACCCTAGCCAACAGAATACTACACTAATAATACACGATGACCAAGTGGGATACATACCAGGTATGCAAGGATAGTTCAACATTAGGAAAACAATCGATGTAACCCATCGCATACATAAAACAAAGGAAAAGAACCAAACAATGATATCAATCTATGCAGAAAATGCATTAAAAAAAACTCTCAGCAAAATGAGAATAGAGGGAAATTTCTTAACATAACAATGAACTCCCTAATAAATGGCATATGTGCAAAAACAACACCAAACATTATTCTCCATGGAGAGAGACTCAAAGCAACACCCTTGTGAAAGTGAATCAGACAAGGATGATCACCTCTGTCACCACTTCTATTCAACACTGTATCGACATTGTATTGGAAGTTTTAGCCATGGCAATGGGCAACAAAAAGTATAAAAAGCATCAAAATTGGCAAAGAAGAAGTAAAACTATCTCCATTTGCAAATGATATGATCCTATACATAGAAAACGCAAGAGAAACAACAAGAAAACTACTGAAAGTGATTGAAAGATTAGCAATGTGGCCGAATAGAAGATCGTCATACAAAAATTAATTGGATTTCCCCTTCATCAACAAAGGAATCTCTGCAAAGGAAAGCAAGAAAACAATATCATTTACAATAGCTACAAAAAATATAAAATACTTAGGGATAAATCTTACCAGGGACATAAAAGACCTATAGAAAGAAAACTACAAAACACTATTTAAAGAAATTATAAGAGATTTACATAAATGGAACAACATACCTTGCTCATGGATAGGAAGATTGAACACTGTGAAAATGTCCATACTGTCCAAAGCAATATATTCAATGCAATCCCATTCCAGATTCTACCAACATTCTTTAAGGACATGGAGAAAACAATCACTAATTTTATATGGAAAGAGACCTTGAATAAGCAAAGCACCATTGAAGAAGAAAATGAAGAGGTCTCACATTTCCCAATCTCAAAACCTACACAGCCACAATAGTCAAAACAGTCTAATCTCTGTACAATACACACGTAGACCAGTGGAGTAGAATGAGAACTCAGAAATAGATCCATTCACCTATGGACAGCTGATCTCTGACAAAGGGCTGAAACACAGTCAGTGGGGAAAGAGATAATTTCTTCAACAAATGATGCTGGGAAAACTGGATATTAATTTGCAGAGAAATGAAACAAGATCCATACTTCATTCCATATACAAAAATGAACTCAAGATGGATCAAAGACCTAAATGTAAAACCCCAAACTACAAAGTTTCACAAAGAAAAAGTGAGGGCAAACTTAGGGGCCCCAATTTCTGGCACAAATACTATCAATCATAACCCAAAATGTGCAAACAGAAGAAGACAAACTAGACGACTGGGACCTTCTTAAATTCTCATGTGCATCAAAAGACTTCTCCAAAAAAGTAAAAAGAGGACCCACAGATTGGGAAAAAAATATTTGGCTATGATATATCTGACAAGTGACTTATCTCTAATATTTACAGAAAACTTCAACACCTCAACATCATAAAAAACAAATAATCCAATTCAAAAATGGGCAGAGGACATGAACAAGTACTTCACCAAAGAAGATATTCAGGAAGCCAACAAACACATGAAGAAATGCTTGCATTCAATATCCATTACAGATGCAAATAAAAACAACAAAGAGATATCATCTCACCCCAGCAATTATAGCAAAGTCCAAAAAACACATCTGGCAAGACTGTGGAGATATTGGAACTCTAATACACTGTTGGTGGAACTGTAAAATGGTACAAGTACTATGGAAAATTCTATGGTGTTCCATTGTTGTTGTTGTTGTTATTATGTGCTGTTGAGTCAAACCTGACTCATAGTGACCCCTCCTTGCGTTTCTGAGGCAGTATCATTATGGAAGTAGATTGCCCCATCTTCCTTCCAAGAAGTGGCTGGTGGGTTTGAACCACCAGCCTTCTGGTTAGCAGTCATGTGCCTTAGGCACTATGCTACCAGAGCTCCTGGTGTTACATTAATAAGTTTGAAATAGAAATACCATTTGTTTCAGCAAGCACATACTAGAAATATATCCTAAATAGGTGAGATCTAGGACATGAATGGATATATTCACACCCAGGTCCACTGCAGCACTATTCACAATAACAGAGATGGAAACAGCCTAAGCGCCCATCAGCAGATCAATGGAAAGCAAACTGTGGTACATACACACAATGGAATATTCTGCAACACTAATAGTGAAGAATCCATGAATCACCTCACAACGTGAATGAGCTTGGAGGACATTATGCTGAGTGAAATAAGTCAATCACAGAAGGACAAATATTGTATCAGTCCCTTATTATAAAGAGTCAAGGAAAGGTTTACACAGGGAAGGAAATTTCCTTTGTTGATTACCAGAGATAGGAGGGCAGGGGACAGAAAATTGCTAGCTAGTTGAGAGACATGTATTGATTTGAGTAATGGGAAAAGCAATATAACAAAAGTGTGTGAGCAGCATAATATCACTAAGGAAAGGGAGGATACAGAGAGGTGCACCGGAGGTATAGACAACAAAGGTAAATACTATTATGTACACAATACTGCATTATCAGTAATAACAAACATTAATCTAAGGGTGGATACACAGGTAGACAGGCAAGATGATCAGGTATGAGTAGGTGAATGGGAATATACCCATGACCATATGTAGGTTTGGCAGATGATTATTCCTAAATATGTATTTTTATGTGCTATAAAAATGTCTACAAATATAATAGAGCTGTTGTTGTTATGTGCCGTCGAGTCAGACACAACTCATAGCAACCCCACCTTGGGTTTCCGAGGCTGTATCACTACGGAAGTAGATTGCCCAACCTTCCTTCCATAGGGGACTAAGTTAAAATAACTTCTGAGCCACAGGCAAGCACCTTGAGGGAGTAAGGCACTGAACCCATAGGCCTGGACCCATGGTCACAGGGGACATCAAGCTCAATTGGCACAGCATCGTACACAAAAACATTGTTCTACATTCTACTTTGGTCATTAGTGACTGAGGTCTTACAATCTTGTGAGTGGTCATCTAAGATGCAACTATTGATCTCTCCTCATCTGGAACAAAGATGACTGGAGTAAATCTAATCCAGTATTACAGTTGTATAAAATTGCATTTTCACAACTGAGTCTACAAAAAGTTTTCTTTTCCCAATATTTTTACAGAATATTATTTTCACTGATTTAGATGGACAGCATTCTATGTGTGGTTTAACCATCTGTTACTACAGGTAGAGTTGATCAAAGGTATTTTAGTGAGTAATGCACATTATCAGTATTTTAAAATCTTGATTAAACAAGTTCAATAACGATAAAAAAGAAACTATAAAAGCTTTGATTGGTACAAATAGTTATTCTTATGCTGACCACAGTAAATGCTGATTTAAGTTTTCACCCAGTTGTTGGACATCATGCAAATTAGAAACATAGACTTCAAAAAAATAACGTAATTGTTGTAAATATATTTAATCAGGTATTTCAATGCTGTTTCAAGTAGTTGGAAAGTCTCCAACTAATGCAATGGATAGAATTATATTAAACATATTTTTATATTTCAGTTGTACAAGAGTTGTCCTGAGAAACTTAGGTAATTGTATCTGTCATCAAAATAACAACTATCTAATATTAAATAGCTCATGTTGTTACTCTGAGTCTCAATGTCCTCATCAAAGCATTGGCGCTAATAAAATTTATAATGTTTTTGTGAGTAGTCAAATAAAACAGCAGATGTAAAATTTCTTTGAAGATGAAATGCATTTTACAAA
This sequence comes from Orycteropus afer afer, assembly GCF_000298275.1. Taxonomy (NCBI): domain Eukaryota; kingdom Metazoa; phylum Chordata; class Mammalia; order Tubulidentata; family Orycteropodidae; genus Orycteropus; species Orycteropus afer. Next base: position 3,329,640 of record NW_006921926.1, on the reverse strand, counting down.
TACATAGCATCACCTTAATAGCCTCATAAGATATTGCAGTTATAATAATTTCAAATTATTTTACCCCAGAAATATTAGCTATAATATAAAGTGAGCTTAAGCTCTAGCTAAAATCTGTTACTGAAACAGACTTAGCATTATAGATATTTGTGCATTTTAAAAACTTCAAAGATCACAAGCATGTTTTTAGGGAAGGAGTAACTTTGTAAAAATTGGAAAAAAAAAACCCACAACATTTTATTTACAAGGTAGCTAGAGATGTTGATTACCCAGTATGGAAACTAATTTAGTCCTTTTCGATTCAGACCGAGTTTTTTCTGTTATATACATATTGAAATAACAAATTTTTAAGCCTAGCTGTTGAACACTTTCAAACAATTTGTGATTTAATGCATGTGATTTGTAAAATCAGCCAAGAAGAGAAGATAAAAACTCTACGTAGAAAATAGAATTTTATAACTACATTTTACAGAGTATTCCAAGAGATATCATTGGTCATTTTATTATTTTGAAAATATTACTTATTTAGACAACTGAAAAACATTAAAGCCTGATGTTATTTCAACATCGGAAAGGATAAATTATTGAAAAATGTGTAAAACAAAACTGACATTTCAATGCCATTAATACCACTTCACTGTAAATAAGTACTGTATGAGGTATTGAACATTGTACATAATTATATGCTTAGGATTTGACATTATAGTTAAACCAGTTGTTCAAAGCCACTAAAATACTGAGAGAAGAGTTAAGATTAACAGTGGGGAGGAAAAAAGACATGTAAAGGCCCTTCTAACTCAAAGCTGGAAATGGTGATTTTAATCAAAAGAATACCACACCTACGAGGGTTTTCTTTTTGTTGTTGTTGTTGTTTGTTTGTTTTGTTTGTTTAACTAATTCATGACACAAAATAAAATATTCACCTCAGATTTTTCATCTTCTCCATTGTATGAATAAATGGTGATATAGTACATAATTGGAACTTGCATGGCAGTATGATATTTATTATTGTTATGTTTCAGAAGTTATACCTTAAAGATTTAATAAATATAATGCATAGCAATTGAAATTCATCACTTTTGATAGTGAAGTAAATTATAGATTTTACAATAAGCATTATCATGCCTTGTTAACACCACAAAGAGCATTTAAAATTCATGTGTTTAAGTTAAATGAAGTGCTGAAAATTAAAGTAAGAGTAATAGGTATTAATTGCTAAATGGATAGGAGTCAATCTTAGGTAATAATTGTTATATGGAGTAAAGAATTGCTTCTCTCTCCTGCACATTTTAAATAAACCTATGGTTCTAGTTTCCAAAATGTCTAATTTTTTCAGTATTCAATGATTATTAGAATTATATTTATTTCATTAATCAGCAAGGGGATGTTTAGGAGTAGAAAGCTGAAAGGAAATAGGAAGTTGTGTACTCATGACTTATAGTAGTTGTATTGATATTTTATAATGGCAAACTTAAAATACACTAATTTTGTAACAATTAAGGAACCTTTGGAGGCTGGCATACTGGGTGAAAATACCATTTCAAAATCATTTGTGCTACTTAACACACACCCATGAAAAGGACTATTAGAAATCCCCATGTAGAACAGAGTTGTCAACCCCAAAAGAAAAGCTTTGCACAATAACAAAAAGAAAGCCACTTTTCATTTTAACAAATGTCACAACTGGCATAAAAGGTCATTAAATACTAATAGACCCACTTGAGGTATGCTTGCTTAATGGAGGATTAGAATAACACAGATACAAAGACCAGCAAAGGAAAGTGTTTAACTTTCTAGACCATACAATATGAGATGAGAAAACAAGCAATATGGAAAATAAACACTTTCTGAGCATTGATAACTCTAACTTTACAGAATTGTTTTGTGTGATAGTAAATTTGACCAAAATCATGACAGACTTATGTAGATGCAAGGCTGCCAGGTTAACAAGAGAATTAGAAGAGTGCTTAGTTTATACTTAACTTTTGTTGGAATTCATTTGCATGTAGTAGAATAGACCACTGTTCAGGAAGTAGATAAAAATCCATTAACAGTTGAGAAACTAATCCAGAAATTTTCAGGAAGAATATTGTTGAGATAAATTATTTAAGACTTTTCAAAGTTTACATACATTTATAAAAAAGAGATAAATTTTCTTTGATCTGAAGTAATTTTTTTTGCACATGTGCAGTGTATATCATACTATTATACATTTTGGGGTTCCCTATGTACATATACATATGTATACACTATCTATATGCCTTTTTAAATGTATACATATCATTAACTCAAAGAAGCTGAGTTAGCAACACAATAATCATTGCTAGACAATCCAAGTGCTGAAATCAGTGATATTGATTCCTTAAAGGGCTGTTGTACTTCTTACATTTCCCAGAGCTGAGAATTTCCTATTTAAAAAGTTTTTCTTTCATTGTGACACTGATTGTCATAGATAACATTTGTGCTTTTGCATAATGCCCATTATAGATGTAACACATATTCACATACAACACTGGACATTTTAAATAAGCATGCTGGAACACAGGCAGAACCATACAACCATGCACAAAATATTCTGAATATGTTTTCCCAAACTGACTGTAACATTAACATGCACCACTATCATATTTGGTCCTGTACAGTGAGGAATGTACAGCTGAAGCAATCATGGCTAATTTCACTTGCAAAAATATCTTCAGAGAAGAATTCCCAGTAGAAAAGCAAAACAGAATGATTAAACAAAAGTTTCCCCAAAAACAAAAACAAACAAAACAAAACAGCAACAACAACAAAAATTCCTCCCACGCGTTAACACTGAAATTCTGGCCATTTTTCACGTAGCACATTTTCCTGATTTCACATCATGCAGCTCTTCTCACAAAATCCCCATAGAGCTGTTTATGAAAGACACATATTAGTGTCTCAAAGCTTTTCCCAGCCATTGGAAAAGCTCCTCTTGATAAAGCACTTTCCAGCGCACATTGGCTTCAACAGTTTCCACAGCTCGGGAGAAAGAAGCGGCAGCTACCCCATCATAGTTTTTCATGAAGTTCTTTAGCTGGAAATGGAATTTTTTAAATGGTAAGTTTCTGTGTCTTAAAATGAAGTCATGTCCAACATATGTGAGTGAGAATCTATATGAAAGTGTCACAGTCACTACAGAAGGCAATATGATAACAAATTGTGTCAATTAGGTGTGATATAACTGCTTTTGTAACTAAAAGGGGGGTAAGAAAAAAAAAAAAACTGGACATTAGAGTTTAAATAGCTCCAAATTCAGCTTCTTGTTTCATGAATAAATACTAAAATGGACATACTTGATTTATCTTTTCATAAGTCTGTGGCAAAGACCAGTTCTAATTAGGAAGACTATTGAATGTAGGAAATAGTCTTAAAAACTGAGTAGAAGGATTAAAGTTCATTTTTTTGTTTATACAGAGAAAATTATTCTTCTCTGCTCCAAATAAGCTTGACACTGTCCTTGACGGCAAAGAAGTAGCAAGATTATTGGGGAGTGGAAAAAAAAAAAATGATGCTATGAGACTGAATGATTAATGACATTGCAATCACCAAAGTAACTAGATTTAGAAAGAGGAATGTGGTCTCATTTAGCTAGAGAATATGAGCATTTAATAAAAACAAAGTTATAATTGTTGTATTTTGTCATAATTTTGTTGATATGATTTTCTTTGGAGAGTTCACACACTCTGGGAATAATCAGGGATTTAACTTCAAGATTAAATACTAGCAGTTCTTTTTCTGTTTCATTTGTTTTAAGAAACTGGCAACCAACCAACAATTGCGATGCTAATAGACAAATGTGAAAAATCAATTTATAACACAGAAACATTATGAGGCGTAATTAGTATGGAGTGTGATTCATCACATGGCGGGTGCCACATGGAGGACATGCTAGCGTTTAAAAGGGGGAAATGTAGTGCATCAAGATTAGTTTAGGGTCAGGGAGCAATGGGGAAAGGATTTCAGTGAAGTTAATTACACCTTTCTGAATTAATTTAGAAACTGATTCATGGATAGTTTAGTTTGTTTATGACAAAGCAACTGCTTATATGGTATTGATGAGTTTTCTTATCTGCAAAGTTTATTCTCTACTTTTCTACAAACCCCTGTTCCCTGCAGGATTAGCAATGGATAAAGATATTTCAGAATTCTTTCCATTACTGTGGTGCCAAAGCGATGTATTTACAACAAATGTGTAAAATATACAATCTATAACAAATGATCTCTGCTGTCTTATTAAAACTGATTTGATATCTGACCCAATTTACACTTATTAAAGAGAAGAGAAGGAATTGGGATTTATTGGCTAACTCCAATATTCCAGGCACTATGCCTCACGTGCATATCTATAACATGCCTGCACATAAAATTTCCCCAAGAAAGTCTAATGGCAGTACTTAAACCATATTTTTTAAATTTAGCTGATTAATACAACGTGTTTTTATATTATCTATAACATAATAAAATATAATATAGACAATATTCAGTCTGTATCTTTAAACAACATGAGACGTTCTGACCTTTGCTTTTAATTATGTATTTTCACTTATTATAAAAATATGACATAACAGTGGCATTATTTACATAATGCATGTCAATTAGTGGGGAAAAAAAAGTACATCTAGTCCTTTTAAAGTGTGTTCTGCATTATTAAATTTTTCCTTGGGCTGTCACTGAATAAGCCAGAGAGTGATAAATTATCCCTTGGCAGCTTTGACTTCTGCAACATTCTCTTGGTCTCTTTATGAGATATCAAACTAGTATGAACACAGGAGGTAAAACTCTTAAGTCCTCCTCAAAAACAAACTATGGGTTTGAATATGAGTATACTATTGACACAGGAAGAGGAGGTCAGATTATCCTGGAAGAGAACTCTGAAAAGATAATGTAACTGGTGAGTCTCTGGGGGTTCCTCTCTCACATCACCATTTAAGAGCACTGGATACTTCCCCTGTGAGCTCAGAGTGCCTGAGGTGACTCATATGCCCCTAAGAGCAGCTTGTTCATCAGAACACATCTGGTCTACTTTCCATATTTGGCATAAATTGATCTTATTCCCTGCGTTTCTCCACAGCTCCAATGGCAAACGTGGTCAGAGCAGCCATTTAACTGGGCCTGCAGGATGAGCTCAGCTCCTCACAGACCCCAGCCTCAGTTTAGAGGGCACAGGTTTTATGAAAGGCACCAGGCATTCCAATTAGCTTATTTCTTCAGCACGTTGGTAGGTTTTTTTTTTTTTTTTTTTTTTTAATTTATTTTTTTTGTTGTTATTAGTTTTTAAATTATGTTTCCTAAATATATATGCTATTTCAAGTTATTATTCAAACAAGTGTCAAGGGTAGTCACTTCAATAAAAAGACATTTTTTAACAAGTCAGAGTTGTTTGTGCTCCTTCTTCTTCCTAGCATAAGTTTCTAGGAATTATTTTTTTTTAATTTTCTCTATAAAAAATATTTTAGCATTTTAAACAACTCTGATTTTAGGACAGCCTAGACCCCAACATCACATAATATATTTCATTATTTTTCTAGTAAATTGAAAAACACAACATACTCTTAGTAACTATATAAATGACTAGAATTAACTATTGTCCAATTACGAGGTTTACATTTTCAACATTAAAACTGCACAAATGATATCTGTGATGCACAGGATCAATGTTGTTCTATGAAAGTGCTGTTTAATGGCTTCGAGAGGCTAGAAAAGCAGTGGCTGATATACTAGAAAGGACTGCTTGCTGAACATTCATATTGTCAAATGGCAAAGACCTCAGCAGTTCCTTGAGGTTGTACTTCCATGAATTTAAAATGAAGGAAATGATGGACTGTGGCATGGAGGAACACTGTTCAAATTTCTAGAGCCATGTAATCAATAGAAAATTACCAGTTTCAGGTACTAAAATGCAGTTTTGGGGAAGATATCGTGGAACGATATAAGTTTCGCTATTGAATGCCTCCAAAGCTGATGGCTATCACTGAAACCCTGAATGAGTTTTCAGAATTCATAAAGATGCTGATTCCCTTTGGATATATAAACCCTTAGAAATAAGAATATGGCATTGGGCACACTGAGTTCCTGCTTATGAGCTCATAGGTTATTAGAAAATGGAGAATGAATTTTCCTTGGCCCCTTGTTATGTAAGAAAGAGGGGTTATTGGTAATACAGATGAAACCCCTGACCCAAACAGTAGTGGTCCCCAATCTGATAAACTATGATTAGATGATGAACATATGAAAAAGCCGCAGGCAGTACTTGTTAAACTAGAAAGTCAGAACAAGTGGCTCCTAGTGAGGGGATTTGTTGCTCACTGCACTGAAAGCCTTTGTTGTGCAGTTAGCTATTTTGTAGATAATGGAATGAAAGCAATGATTTAATATCAGATGTGAAATTGAACTTTTCATGATGGGGCATCTTGGGATATCTAAAATGGCAATGAAGCAGATTTTCAAAAATTAACTATATAATTGAAATATGTAAAAAAAAAAAAGGTCAGTATATGATAAAAATAAATTAAATGTCAATTTAAAAGATGTATTTTTATGGTCTAGGTATTACCCAATCAAGGAAAAAGAAGAGAGATATACTGATTTAGAGGAGAGAGGAGAGAATGAAGGGGGAGGGTCAGGATTGGGGAGGGAGGAGAGGGAGTGGAGAGGAGGAGAAACAGGAGGGAAGGAAGAAGGAGGAATAAAGGCAGTAGGAGGGAGAAGTGAGGAGAAGGGAAGGGGAGCAAAGGGGGAGGAGTGATGAGAGGGGAAAACAGGAGGGTGGAGGGAAAGATATTTTACTTCTTGTATTCACTGCACAGATTGTGACTAAATGAATTTTTAATTCCCAGGTTATTGAATATAAAATCATGAATATGTCATTCAAATACAGAGAAAAATCAGAAGCCATCATTCATTTAATTGCTCTTCCTTTCTGTGTCGTATGGATAGGAAAGAAGTCTTGCACATTTATCTTCCCTGATTAAAAAAAAAAAAGAGTAAAATATGTGCTAGGACTTTCAAAATGAAATTGCTCAGTACTGGAAACACACATACAGGGATAAAAACTGAAATTCAAACCTTTACAATCAGAGACTTAGCTTAGTGTAGCTCATGGCATGAAAGAATCCAAGTTAGTGCATGGGGGATAAACACAGGAAACTGGGTAATATAAAAGATACTAAGAATGATGCCAGGGTTAATACTTCTTGGGAGATGCTACCTAATGTGATTGGCTCTGTGTTACAGCATTGGGTATTTCTGTCACTGAAAATTGAGGAAACCAAGAATCACAAGGCCCGCTCTGAGCTATACTTTATAATAGAGGAGAGCAGCAGAGGAGAGAGCAACAGATGTGTGCACTCCCTTTAATTTTAATCAATTCAAATTACCTATTACCTATATTTTGCTCTTACCCCTTCCCATCATCACACCCTTCTTGTTAGAGAGGTGAGTTACTGGTCAAAAAACAGATTACTTTAAATGTGGAGAGAAAACAGACAGGGAAGAATATAGGAAATGTTAGATAATCCACTTACTGGACATTAGTCTTTAAAAAATTAAATGTATTTTAACTAGTGAAATTCATTTGTGTTTGTACAATTTTAAGCAAACAGAATTTTAAGCAAACAATAAGCATTGCTGACTATGCCCCTCTCAATACATTTGAATTCATCAAGTTAGCACTCCAGAGAGCATGAGACATTATTATCATGACCAGTTATCTGGACAAGTATGACTGTAAATCAGGGGGACTAATTCCAAATTCTGTTGTTCAGCATTAACTTTGGTCCTTTGTATCCAAATGCAGAGTTATTGACAGGATTATTTTGTTCCTTAGTGTATCCTAAACAGGGTTCACAGAATCAACCAAAGAGAAGATGATTGGAACAAAGGTGTTTGGAGAGGTTTTGGGGTTCCTGTGTTTGAAAATCATTAGAATCAAATAGCTTTTGTGGGCAGTAAATGATCTGAGTAAAGTTTTTAAAATGGATGAGTGTCTCTCAGAGACAGCCTAACAACTTGGAAGAGAGAACCACTGGGCCTGCTGTCTCAAGACCACAGTATTGGGGGACACCAGGCTCAACTGGAACAACATAATACCTAACAATCTTGTTCTACAACCTACTTTGTTGAGTAGCAACTGGGATCTTAAAAGCTTTGAGCAGCCATCTAAGATGTAGCTCATGGTCTCCTCTCCTCTGAAGAGAAGAAGATTGAAGAAAACCAAGGGCACGTGGAAACAATGAGCCCTAGGCTATGATGGACCTCAAGACCAGAAGAACTAGATGGTGCCCAGCTACTGATGCCAACCACTTAGGAAGGGATCAAAACTGGAAATCCTGGATAGAGTGGGAGGAAAAATGTGGAACAAAATTCAGAAACACAATAACAACTGGAATTACTGGTTGGACGGAATATGGTGGGACCCTCAAGGTTATGGCCCTGGGCTAAGACTCACTCCCAAGGACTGGCTTTCAGCCCAACAGTAGAAAGATTTGCATGCAGAACACCCAACTCAGGGCAATGCACCCACCTATTCTATGGAGACATATCCTTTGGAGCAGTTGGCCATGGGGCAGCAGATGGGCAGCAACCACATGTAGGGAAAGCTGGATAGACAGGAGTGCATAACTAAGAAGGGCACAGGGATGGGGGGTCACTGGGAAGGGAGAGGAGGAGAGTGGGTTAGGGTTGGGATGGTAATGGGGGAGTGAAACCAAATGTACATGAACCATTGAATGTAAAATAAATTCTGCTCTGTAAATTTGCACCCAAAGCACAATAAAAAATAAAGAAAAATAAAATGGATGAGTGTGTATGTTTGGCAGTTTATAGGAAAGGAAAAAGCGTAAATCTTTTGGAAATAAATGGCTAAAGTAAATGTATAATTTCCTGTATTTATCAAAGAAAGGCATTAGATCTCATCTTAAAATATTTACCTCTTTGAGTTCTCCTTCAGTATTAAGAAATTCTGTAACTCCACTGATAAGTTTGGAATTCATAAATAATGCTTCTCCATACCTCAAAAGATGGGGGAAAAAAAAAAGTCTTAATGTCAATACAGGCAGTAATTTAAGGAATACTACTATAAAGGTATTTTAGAGTTCTTCTCAAAGCTTCCGTTTGACCAATGTTGTCTTGATTTCCATTAAGAACTGTGAGTATTCAAGGCCATTACTCTACAGAACTTCAGAGAGTTGTGGCTATGGGATACCATCAGATTCCATGGGATTGGGCTCAAGGTATTTCAGACAGATGTATAGGTGTTGCAAATGTTTACATGCTGGACTACTAAACAAAAATTTGGATGTTCAAATACACTCAGAGATGCTTCAGAAATTCGGCCTGGCAATCTGCCTCTGAAAAGTCACAGCCTGGAAAACTCTAGGGAGCAATTCTACTCTGCACACACAAGGTCCCTGTGAGTTGGAATCAACTTGATTAGCAATCAATAATAACAAGCTGTAGTAAATTAAAAACAAATAAAATCTTTTAAATATCATATTATGAGTTCCCACTATACTTTCAAGGAGCCCTGGTGGTACAGTAGTTAAATGTTCTGCTGCTAACTGAAAGATCGACAGTTCAAACCCACCAGCCTCTCCAAGGAAGAACAATGTAACAGTCTAGTTCCATAATCTTTATAGCTTTGGAAACCTTATGGGGCAGTTTTACTCTGTCCTCAAAGGGTTTCTATGAGTTGGAATCAACTCAATGGCAGTGGGTTTTGGTTTATTATACTCTTAATCCACGCCATGAGAAAAACATATTTTAAAATTTTCAAATTTAAAGCCACCAGGTTCATTCACTGTAACAAATATGGACTTCAGACAAAGGAAAAGGACTCTAAGACCAGCTTGGACATTATCAGTATGTTACACAGTCATAAGTGTGTAACTTTGATTTGGTCAATCATAAATGACTTTAGCTTTTGCCTTTTTTCATGATTAGAAACTGAACCAAATTTCTCAACAATCCTGCCAAAATATTAGCATTTTCTCATGTGGGTATTAATATAAAATATCTAGTTATTCATTTGTAATGCATAACACTTATGTAGCAAGAATAATTATGTGACTCATGATCCATGGCAAGGAACAATTTGTGTCAATAAGTTAGAAAAAAATTCTCATTTTTCTGATTTGTCTCTACTGTGCTAAGGATATCTATCAGTGAGTATAATACTCTCAGAATTAAAGTAAGTAAACCAAAAATAAGGCTATTGGTTTTTTGGAGCAATAGCTCAGTAACTGTTACAAGAGGTTTCCTAATGTTGCCTTTAACTATGTCACCTTATTTAGCTTCTGGAGCCTCAGTTTCTCATTTGTTAAATGAAGAGGCTGATTTGGGTGGCCACCCTGATTTGCCATAATTATAACACTGAACTATTCTTTACAAGAGAGTAAAGTAAAACCAAACAAATAGGCATTCACAAATAACAGAAACAATGATTAACAATCAGTCTGTGGTTACAGAAGTGGCCTAGTATCCAGGAATAAAAACAATTATTTTTCTAAAAGAGAGGAAATTGTTTTTGCTTATACTTTATTTATACTGTCATGTGATGATGAATAAAGTACAATCCTCTCTTTCAGTACTATCCTATGTAGCTGAGGAGCTAGACAGGTAAACAGATAATCTCCATTTAATGTGGCTATGTTCTGGGTGGTGCAAATGGTTAACTGCTAACTAAAAGGTTGGTGGTTCAAATCAACACAGAGGTGCCTCTAAAGAAAGGCCTAGTCATCTAGTTAAAAATAAATAAATAAATAACTGAAAACCCTATGGAGCATAGTTCTACTCTGACAAAGATGAGGTTATAGGAGTTGGAATCAACTTAACATGATGGCAACTGGAAATTGAGAAAAAGTATGATGATAAAGTTATATGCAGTATTCAGAAAAGTCCCTTTACCTAGGGCCTTGGGAAAAGCTTTAAGGGGATGACAGAACCTGGATTGAGTACAGCATGAATCTGAGTATCAGGGAAGACAGTAACTATAGTCAGAGGGCCAACATAAACAAAAGCAAGGAGGTGTGATATAGCAGTATGTGCAGACTAGTAGCAGTTTAGGAGCTCTGGTAGCATAGTGGCTAAGGCACTTGACTGCTAACCAGAAGGTTGGCAGTTCAAACCCACCAACCACTCCTCGGAAGGAAGATGGGGCAATCTACTTCCGTAGTGATACTGCCTCGGAAACCCAGGAAGGGGTCGCTATGAGTCAGGGCCGACTCGATGGCACGTAACAACAACAACAACAACAAGTAGCAGTTTAGGATTAAGAGAGTATAAATTGTGAGGCTGGGAAGAGCAGAACAAGAGGCTAAGAAGTATCATACATAGACTTATTAAGGAGCTTAGATTTTAGGTATGGCACAGAACCATTAATGTTTTACAGCAAGAAAATGTTATACTTGCTTTTTAGAAAACTGTTTGTGGCAGAGGTTAGAGGGTGGTGTGCAGTGTGTACTTTGATTACAGAGGCAGTGAAACAGAGTGCTACTAGAGGAATACTGGAAAGAGATAAGAACCTGCATTATGGCAATGGTAGCAGGAAAAGAAAAGAAGAATCCAAGAAACAAGCAATAGTTGTTAAGAACTTAAGGGTTATTTATTTATGGCAAGGACAAAGGAAACCCTATGGAGATCTTCAGGTATCTGGCTTGGGCAATTACTGAATGGCCATATGATTCACTGAGAAAAGGAAGACAAAAGGAAAATGATGGTTTAGCTTTCTAGGCACACCCCCAGAAAGTTTCACAGTGGGCAACTGGATATCATACAGTGAAGCTCAGGTTCAATGTATGAGTTAGAGATAGAAGCTTGGAATGATTGAAACCAAAATAGTAATTAGCAACTAAAATCAGGGAATGCATTCTGAGAGGAAAAAGACAGGGCCCCAAGAATCCCAAAATTCATGCATTAGCCGAGAAAATGGAGCAGATGCATTGTCACAAAGAATGTTTCAAGGTCTACCCAAAAGTAGCCATACACCTACAGGGAAGACCAGTTAATACTACTATTATTCAAATTTATGTACCAATCACTAAAGCCAAAGATGAGGAAATTGAAGATTTGTATCAACTTCTGCAGTCTGAAATTGACCAAACATGCAATCAAGATGTATTGATTATTACTAGTGATTGGAATGCAAAAGATGAAAACAAAACAAAAAAAAAAACAATCACCAGTAGTTGGAAAATATGGCCTTGGTGACAGAAATGACATTGGAGATTGCATGATAGAATTTTGCAAGACCAATGACTTATTCATTGCAATTACCTTTTTTTCAACAACATAAATGATGGCTATACACTTGGACCTCACCAGATGAAATACATAGGAATCAGATAGACAACATCTGTGGAAAGAGGTGATGGAGAAGCTCAATATCTTCAGCCAAAACAAGGTCAGGAACTGATTGTGGAACAGATCATCAACTGCTCACATGCAATCTTAATTTGAAGTTGAAGAAAATTAAAACAAGTCCATGAGAGGCAAAATATGACCTTGATTATATCCTACCTAAATTTAGAGATCATATGAAGAATAGATTTGACTGATTGAATACCAATGACTGAAAACCACAGGAATTGTGGGATGACATCAAAAGCATCATCCATGAAGAAAGCAAATGGTCATTAATAAGACAGGAAAGAAAGAAAAGACCAAAATGGAGTTCAGGAGAGACTCTGAAACTTGCTCTTGAATGGAGAGTAGCTAAAGTAAAAGGAAAAAATAACAAGATAAAAGAGCTGAACAAGAAATTTCAAAGAGCAGCTTGAGAAGATAAATTCAATTATTATTATGAAATGTGTAAAGACCTGGAGTTAGAAAACCAAAAGGGAAGAACATACTCAGCATTTCTCAAGCTGAAAGAACTGAAGAAAAAAATCAAGCCTTGAGTTGCAGTACTGAAAATTTCTATGGGAAAAATACGAATGATGTAGGAAACATCAAAAGAAGATGGAAGGAATACACAGAATCACTGTATAAGAAAGAAGTGGTCGATGTTCATCTATTTCAGGATGGGGGATATGATTAAGAACCAATGGTATTGAAGGACAAAGTCAAAGCTGCACTGAAAATATTGCAAAAAACAAAGTTCTAAGAATTGACTGTTTCAACAGATGATACAAACAAATGAGATGCTTCAACAAATGGATGCCATGCTAGAAGCACTTACATGTCTATGCTAAGAAATTTGGAAGACAGCTACCTGGACAACTGACTGGAAGAGATCCATAATTTTACTCCTTCCAAAGAAAGGTGATCCAATAGAATGTGGAAATTATTGAACAATTCCACTAATAACAAACACAAGTGAAATTTTGCTGAAAGTAATTCATAAGTGGTTGCAGCATTCCCTATTGATAGGGAACTTCCAGAAATGCAAACTGGATTCAGGAGAGGACATAGAACAAGGGATAGCACTGCTGTTTTAAGATGGATCTTGGATGAGAGCACAGAATACCAGAAAGATGTTTACTTGTGTTTTATTGACTATGCAAAAGCATTTAACTGTGTGGATCATAACAAATTGTGGATAGCACTGGGAAGAATGGGAATTTCAGAACCCTTAATTGTGCTCATGAGTAAACTGTACATAGACCAGGAGGCTGTCTTTCAAACAGAACTTGGATATACTCATGGTTTAAAATCAGGAAGGGTGTGTATCAGGATCGTATTCTTTCACCATACTTACTCAATCTGTATGCTGACCAAATAATCAGAAAAGCTAGATAATATGAAGAAGAACATGGCATCAGGATTGGAGGAAGACTCATTAACAACCTGTGATATGTAGATGACACAATCTTGCTTGCTGAAAATGAAAGACTTAAAACACTTACTGATGAAGATTAAAGACTACAGTATGCAGTACCGATTACAAGTCAACATAAAGAAAATGAAAATCCTCACAACAGGACCAATAAGCAGCATCACCATAAAAAGGGAAAAGATTGAAGCTGTCAAAGATTTCATATTCTTTGGATCCACAATAACACCAATGGAAACAGCAGTCAAAGAATTAGACATCATATTGTTCTGGGCAAATTTGCTGTGAAAGACCTCTTTAATGTGATGAGGAGCAAAGATGTCTCTTTGAAGACTAAGGAGTGCCTAACTCAAGCCATGGTATTTTCAATAGCCTCATATGCATGTGAAAGATGGACAATGAATAAAGAAGGCCAAAGAAAAGTTGATGCTTTTGAGCTGTGGTGTTGGTGAAGAATACTGAAAGTACCATGGACTGCCCAAAGGACTAACAAACCTGGAAGAAGTGCAGCTAGAATGCTCCTTGGAAATGAAAATGGCCAGACATAGTCTTACCTGCTTTGGTGATATTGTCAGAAGGGACCATTCCCTGGAGAAATGTAGCATACTTACTAAAGTGGAGGGTCAATGGAAAAGGGGACAACCCTCAAAAAAATGAACTGACACAGTGTCTGCAATGATAAGCTCAGATATAGCAAGGATAGTGAGTATGGTGCAGGACCCGGCTGTGTTTCTTCTGTTGTACATAGGGTTGGTATGAGTCAGAGCTGATTCAATGGCACCTCACAACAACGGGAGCAGATGAAGAAGAAAATCCTATTTGTAGATACACTGAAACCTCAGTCTTTGGGTTAGGGATCATTGTTTCAGTGAGACAAAACAGGCACACCAGGAACCAACTTTTTTGGTAGAAATTAAACTAAAGTAAACCATGTATATATATAATATGACATGATAATATCCATATGTCTATAAGGAAGACCAGTTAATACTATTATTCAAATTTATGTACCAATATTAAAGCCAAAGATGAAGAAATTGAAGATTTTTACCAACTTTTGCAGTATGAAATTGACCAAACCTGCAATCTAGGTGCATTGTTAATTACTAATGATTGGAATGTCAAAGTTGGAAACAAAGAAAAAGCACTGGTAGTTGGAAAATATGGCCTTGGTGACAGAAATGATGCTGGACACTGCATAACAGAATTTTGCAAGATCAATAATTTATTCATTGAAAATACCTTTTATTAACAACATAAATGGTGACTATATACCCGTGGACCTCACCAGATGGAATATGCAGAAATAAAATCAACTATATATGTGGAAACACATAATAGAGAAGCTTGATGTCATCAGTCAAAACAAGGCCAGGAGCTGACTATGGAACAGACCATGAATTGCTTATATGCAAGTGCAAGTTGAAGTTGAAGAAAATTAAAATAAGTCCTTGAAAGCCAAAATACAACCTTGCATATATCCCACGTAGATTTAGAAACTATCCGAAGAATAGATTTGACACATAGAACACCAATGACTGAAACATTCACCAGACAAGTTGTGGGATGACATTAAAAATGTACAGGAAGAAACCAGACAGCCATTAAGAAGATTGGAAAGGAAGAAATGAGGAAAATTGATGTCAGAAGAGACCCTGTAACTTGCTCTTGAATGAAGAGTAATTAAAGCTAAAGGAAGAAATTATGAAATAAAAGAGGTGAACAGAAGATTTCAAAGGGTAGCTGAAGAAGACAAAGTAAAGAATTATAACGAAACGTGCAAAGACCTGGAATAAGAAAACCAAAAGAGAACATGTTTGGCATTTCTCAAAATGAAAGAACTGAAAAAAAAAAAAATTCAAGCTTCAA
This sequence comes from Orycteropus afer afer, assembly GCF_000298275.1. Taxonomy (NCBI): domain Eukaryota; kingdom Metazoa; phylum Chordata; class Mammalia; order Tubulidentata; family Orycteropodidae; genus Orycteropus; species Orycteropus afer. Next base: position 3,313,979 of record NW_006921926.1, on the reverse strand, counting down.
GTTGCAATATTGAAGGATTCTACAGGGAGCTCTGGTAGCGTAAAGGCACTTGATTGCTAAGCAGAAGGCTAGCAGTTCAAACCCACCAGCCACTCCTTAGAAGGAAAGTTGGGCAATCTACTTCTGTAGTGATACTGCCTGGGAAACCCAAGGAGGAGTCGCTATGAGTCAGGTCCAATTCGATGGCACATAACAACAACAAAAAAAAAATGGGCAAAATATTGAACAATGCAGGAAGCATCAAAAGAAGATGAAGGAATACACTGAGTCAATGTACCAAAAAGAATTGGTCAATGTTTTCAACTATTTCAGGAGGTAGCATATGATCAAGAACCAAAGGTACTGAAGGAAGAAGTCCAAGCCCCACTGAAGGAATTGGTGAAACAAAAGTCTCCAGAAATTGATGGAATACCATTGAAATGTTTGGATAAACGGATGCAGTGTTGGAGGCACCCACTCATTTATGCCAAGAAATTTGAAAGACAACTATTTGGCCAACTGACTAGAAGAGATTCTTACTTGTGTCCATTTTAAAGAAAGTTGATCTAACAGAATGAAGAAATTATCAAACAATACCATTAACATCACATGCAAGTAAAATTTTGCTGAAAATAATTAAAAAAATGGTTATAGCAGTACAGTGACAGGGAACTTCTAGAAATTCATTCCAGATTCAGAAGAGGGCATGGAATGAGGGATGTCATTGCTGATGTCAGATAGAGCTTGACTGAAAACAAAGAATACCAGAAACATGCCTATATATATTTTATTGACTATGCAAAGACATTGGACTGTATGGATCATAACAAATCATGGATAACACTTCAAAGAATGGGAATTCCACAGCACTTAATTGTGTCATGAGGAACCTGAACACAGACTAGGAGGCAGTCGTTCAAACAGGACAAGCAGATACTGCATGGTTTAAAATCAAGAAAGGTATGTGTCAGGGTTGTATCCTTTTGTCATATTAATTCAATCTGTATGCTAAGCAAATAATCCAAGAAGCTGGACTCTATGAGGAAGAATGTGGCACCAGGTTTAAAGGAAGGTTTATTAACAACTTGTGACATGCAGATGGCAGAACTTTGCTTGCTCAAAGTGAACATAACTTGATGCACTTAATGATGAAGATCAAAGACTACATCCTTCAGTGTGCAGTACATGTTATCATAAAGAAAACAAAAGTCCTCACAGTGAGAAAAGCAACATCATGATAAAGGGAGAAAAAACTGAAGTTGTCAGGTTTTCATTTTACTCAGATCCAGAATCAACACCCATGAAAGCCAAAACCGAAACCAAACTCACTGCCATCGAATTGATTCCAACTCACAGTGACCCTCATTGGGTTTCCAAAGCTGTAAATCTTTGTGGAAACAGACTGTCTCATCTTTTCTTATGTGGAGCAGCTGATGAATCTGAACCATTGACCTTTTGGTTAGCAACTAAATGCCTAACCACTACACCACCAGAGCTCCATGCCTACGGAAGCTATGGTCCAGAAATCAGACGTCATACTGTACTGAGCAAATCTGCTACAAAAGACCTCTTTAAAGTGTTAAAGAACAAAGATGTCACTTTGAAGACTAAAGTGTGCCTGACCCAAGCCATGGTATATTCCATAGCTTCATATGCATGGGAAAGCTGGACAGTGAATAAGGAAGACTGAAGAACTGACGCATTTGAATTGTGAAGAATACTGAAAGTACCATGTACCATCAGAAGAACAAACAAATCTGTCTTGAAGGAAATACAGCCAGAATGCTTCTTAGAAGTGAGAATGGCCAGACTTCTCTCATGTACTTTGGTCATGTTGTCACAAGTGACTGGTCCCTGGAGAAGGATATTACTATTGGTAAAGTAGATTGTCAGCAAAAAAGGGGAAGACTCAGTGAGATGGATTGACACAGTGGCTGTGATGATGGGCTCTAGCATATCTCAAATATTGTGAGGATGGCACAAGACCGAGCATTGTTTCATCCTGTTGTACACAGGGTTGCTATGAGTTGGAGCCAATTCGATGGCACCTAACAACAACAACATGCATTATGCTGCACTTCAAGCCACTCTCTAAAGAAACTCTTGTGTATTGCATATTCATATACTTAAAGTAAAACGCTTGCATAAATTATTTTCACATTAAGTGTCTGACAATCCAGTCTATTATTTGCATGACGGCAAAGTAAACTCTAAGCTTCTAATCATTCCAGGTTCTGAACTGGAAATAAAAAAGGAGCCATTGTGCCTTATAGGGATATCAGTGCTTTCACTGACAATGAAATTATCTGTACATAAAAGTGTGTTTTAAAATGACACATCCATTTAAAGAAACTCCTTATAGCAGTAACTGATAAAGGTGTGCTTAAAAATAATAAAATCTATATACCATGTTTTAAGAGGAAGATCAGTAAGGCTTGTTTACTCTCTGGGGGCATTTATGTTTGAGAAGAACATGCAGCATTTACATGCTTTATAATAAATTTAATTTTAAAATACCACAGAGATTATAAGAGTAATAAGTTAACATTTATTATAGTATTTTTAAATATATAATGACATATTTGTTAAAGTGAGGCTGAGGAAATCTTACCATGAAACAAGATGTCCTGGGAATGAATTTACTACACCCAGAATCTTACAATTATTTAAACTGATTAATGTTCCTTCTCTGTATCATAGTTTTATTTCACCATTATGTATTTATATTTTTAAAAAATTTTAAACAATTCTATAAAACTATTTCGTTTTCTTGTTACTATGTCATATTTGGCTTATAAATTATTTTTTCCTATAACATGTTGAGGACACAAGAGTTTTATGATGTGATTTCTTCAAATCTTGGACAATTTGATAGATTTTCAGGAAAAAGTTGCTCCATTAAATCTTTGGCACTCACCATATTTACATATAAAATTAATTGAGGTTATCCATCTTTTTTTTTAAATTATCTATCTTTAGTAAATGAACAGTGTTATAGAATTGATAAAAGAATTCTAAGTTTTACATAAGTAGCAACACTATTTGGTTACCATCTTGGTTGACAATTTAAAATATAATCCTATTTCTTGCATCATAGTTATAACACAAAAGTTTGGGACTTTAATACTCATATATCTCTCTTAGCTTACTCACTCAGGTATGAATAATTGAATTCTTATTTCTACCTGGTATTTAATATCTTCCATTTATCTCTGAAAAATTTCCAGGCAAGGTCTCGGCCATGTGGATTTCGAGCAACATGGATTATGACATCAATTGCATCTTGATCCAGCACTACCTCAGAATTCAAGGACAGATTCAGGAGCCTTTAAGAATAAAATTTTGGAGACATTTTTAGTTCAGTGACTTAAATGTGTTTATAATCTTCCTAATAAATGTATGGGCGCTCTGGTGGCATAGTGCCTAATGCACTTGACTGCTAACCAGAAGGCTGGCAGTTTGAACCCACCAGCCACTCCTCTGAAGGAAGATTGGGCAATCTACTTCTGTAGTGACACCACCTTGGAAACCCAAGGAGGGGACTCTATGAGTTGGATAAATTAGTTTGTTATAGTCTTCAAAAGAAGAGTTCACTGTCAACTTTACTAATATAAATTTATTAGTGCAACAAGTTTTTGCTTATAAAAGGGAAATGGTCACACATTGTATTTCAAAATAAATATATTGACTAAACTCTGAAACTATATAGAGGGTGGAAAACTCACAATTCTCATTTAATGATGTAATATTCACTTAAAAAATTTTAATAACTCTTCCTTTTATAATGAAGCATTTTGATATATATATATCCATATATATAATAGTTATTAACAAAGGCATATTTCTCAAGTCAACTAGCTCTAGCCTTAACAGTTTTTCTAACCTTTGGGAAGACAGATTTTAGAGCTCTGGTAGCATAGTGGCTAAGTCACTTGCCTGCTAACCAGACGGCTGGCGGTTCAAACCCACCAGCCACTCCTCGGAAGGAAGGTTGGGCAATCCTACTTCCGTAGTGATACTGCCTCGAAAACCCAAGGAGGGGTCGCTATGAGTCGGGGACGACTCGACGGCACATAACAACAACAACAACAACAACAACAACAACAACCATATATTCAGAGCAACTCTGGTGGTGCTGTGGGTTAGGCATTTGGATGCTGACCAGAAGGTCAGAGGTTCCAATCCACCAGCTGCTCCATAAGAGGAAGATGAGGCAATCTACTTTCATAAAGATTTACAGCCTTGGAAACACAAATGGGGTCACTACAAGTTGGAATCGACATGATGGCAATGAGTTTGGTTTGAGCATATATTTAAGGAAATAAGAACAACTCCAGAGCAATTTGATTAATACAAGAATGCTTTCATTATACATTTACAAATTAATTAGAAAATTACTTGACCCACCTATTTAATAAATTCCTGTCATCACTACAAGTTAAAGCTTCCAATAATATTTTCTTCTCAGAAACTGCTGTAGTGGAGTGAAATTTCATCCATATGAATTCCCAGACGTCCTCATCCAGTAGTGAAACTCCTGTACAGTAGACGATGTCTCTAACATTTAGTGGTATTCTGAAGAAGTAACCCATGGTAGTTCTCTGTTAATTAAAAGCTTCATAGTATTGACAATAAAGACAGATCTTACTTTACTACAGTCAGTTGCAAAAGATGATTTTGTTAATTAGATTTTGTCTGAAAGTGAATAATATTGTACTAATACTATTCAGAAATATTGTTGAAAGATTAAAAATATGTGTTTTTTAAAAGTAAAATTATTATATCCATCCTTGAAATGCTGTTTAAATAAAATTATTAATATAAAGTTTTCAAAATTCAATTAAAACAGAGTGCTTTATATTTTGACTTATGTTTATATACTTATTATCCAGAAATTTAGCTCTTCTAACTAGTAGATACAAAAATAATAAGAAAACACTGGCTGAACAGACTAATTAATTTAGAGAATACAGAAACATTTTTCCTAAATTATTAGACAATTTTCTCTAAAGTTAATTTTTCCAAATAACTCTCCAACTTCTAGAACCTAGAAAAAAATAACATAGTTAATAAAGCATAAAAAGAAATGAGAACATATAAGATATTTTCCCTACCTTTATAAAAGCTAGACCAAAAAGAAATATAATAAGTTTTGACTTTGACTCCAAAAATTCCAAAATTGTTGTGGTGGAAAATTCTTTCAGCTGATTTAAATATCTTTAGCTCTTCATAAACTGGAAATTTTCATATCTACCTTGACAGCTCTGGTAGCATAGTGCCTAAGGCACTTGACTGCTAACCAGAAGGCTGGCAGTTCAAACCCACCAGCCACTCCTCGGAAGGAAAGTTGGGCAATCTACTTCCGTAGTGATACTGCCTCGGAAACCCAAGGAGGGGTCACTATGAGTCGAGGCCGACTCGATGGCAAATAACAACAAAAACACCACCTTGACATAGCAATTGTTTAAGTTGTATTCCTCCATATTGCTGTATATACACCATATTTAACGAGTGATTTAAATATTGATCTGAAAGGATATTCCAGCATTTAAAAAAAAAAATTCTGCTTCCCTAATATTCACTAACCCATTATTAAAACTTTCATCTAGAATTTGAATGTGTCTAATGATAAAAAAAGTGGTCTCTCTGGATAACAAAATACCACAATCCCTTCTGAAAACTTTAGGATCGTGATGGTTAAAACACTGCTATGCTGAAAGGAGTTATCTGGAAAACAGGAGGAAGTTTCTGAAGGACTAATAGAAAAATGTCCTTCAATTGTATTTTGTTAAGCAGCTAAGGAGGGCTAAAATCAGGATATGATGGCATTATACCAGATGTATGGTGTAGTAAGAAGTATCATAATGTCCAGAAATGGCTAAAATTATTTCTCTCTTCCTACAAGTAATTGAAGTGTTTGGAGAAAAGTCACTTGAACTTTGCTGACTAAAGATTTTTTTCTTTGCAGTGTCAGAGGCAAGCAATCTTTGTGTGTGTGTCTGTTTCTTTGATTTGTTTTTAAAGAAATGAAAAAGAACAAAAACTAGAAGAAAACAGCAAAGGGCTTCGTATCTTTCTTTTGGCTTCCCTGTCAGCCCTGAACCCCACTGTACAAAGTACCAATAGCCTTCCTGACTATTGGTGGTATGCTCTTCCCCTTGCTTTAGTTATGGAAGCTCACCACACTGTAAACAGAATTCACTAAGGAAATTTTGCTATCATATTCTGAAGAATGAGCTCAATCCTAATAGATAGGACAAGACATTACAGAAATGCCACTATCTCTATTAACTTCAATAAGAAAGTTAAGAAATGGAGACGTTCTCTAAATCAACTGCTATAAAAGTAATTTACTCCAAAGATTACAGGCTACAAAGAGTAACACTGCACAAATGCCATGACATTGGTTAAGAGATTAACATGATAATTTGTAAGAAATAAAAATAATATATCTACTGGAATTACCAAGTCATCAACTAATGCATATTTTCTTAATATTAGACCTAAAGGAACAGATTGCCTTCTAAGATAAATGTATTATGATATTAATAAAGAAAGGAAACACTCAATTGAATTAGGTTACTGTCTGCAGAACCAGTCTACAAATTCAACGGTTTCAAGTAGAAAAGGTACATAGAAATACAGGCATACCTCATTTTATTACTCTTTACTTTATTGTGCTTCACAGATATTGCTTTTCTAAAATTTATTTCTTATTTTTTTTACAGATTGAAGGTTTGTGGCAACCCTGTGTTGACCAATCTACTGGTGCCATTTTTCCAAGAGCATGTGCTCCCTTCATGTCTCTGTGTGACATTTCGGTAATTTTCACAATATTTCAAACTTTTTCATAATGCTATTGCACACCTAACAGGCTACAGTATAGTGTAAACCTAACTTTTATATGCACTGGGAAACCAAAAAAAAAAAATCACATGATTTGCTTTTTTGCAGTGGTCTGGATCCAAACCTGCAACATTTCCCAGGTATGCTTGTATAGAAGCACCAAAAGAAATGAAAAAGCAGATGTTAAACTATTTTTTAGAAAGAACATGAGTACCATATTTTGTTGTTTATTTGGTACTGTCCAGTTTATTCTGACTCATAGTGATGCTACTGGCCAGAGTAGAATTGCCTCACAGTTTCCTAGGCTGCTATCTTAATATGAGCAGATTGAAAAATCTTTCATCCCACAGAGCCACTGGTGGGTTTGAATTGTCAACCTTTTGGTTATCAGCCAATTGCTGATAACCAAGACTCCTCACTATCAAAATTCTATGTTGTTATCCAGTACCTGCTACTGATGTTAAACTGTGTCAGACACATACACAAATTAATAAATATGTTGGTCCATCCAAAGACCTGTACTTAACTAAAGGAGCATTAGAGGAAGAACATAACATTTTTGCATAGTACTATGTTTTAAGAAGGAGTTCTGGTAGTACAGTGCCCAAGACATTTGACTGCTAACAAGAAGGTTGGAGGTTCCAACCCACTAGCTGCTCCACAGAGGAAGATGGGGCAATCTACTTCCATAAAGATTTACTGCCTTGGAAACCCAATGGGGTTTGCTAGAAGTCAGAATTTACTTGATGGCAGTGGGTTTTTTTTATATCTTAAGAAAGGAGCCCTGGTGGTATGGTGGTTAACTGCTGGGCTGCTAACTGAAAGATTGGCAGTTTGAACCCATAGCTGCTCTGTGGGAGAAAAATGTGGCAATCTGCTTCCATAAAGATTTAAAGCCTTGGAAATCCTAAGAGGCAGTTCTATTCTGTCCTACAGGGTCAATATGAGTCAGAATTCACTGTAAGGCAATGAGTTTTGAGTATATTTTAAGGATCCTTGGTGATGCAGTGGTTAAGTGCTTGACTGTTAACCAAAAGGATGATTTGGACATGAAAGTATTTCCTATTTTCTTAGAGATGTCTAAAGAGCTCTGGTAGACTAGAGTGTAAGGCTGGTTAACATTTTTTAATAATGCTACATTTTAAGAAGGAGCTCTGGTGGTGCAGTGCCCAAGACATTTGACTGCCAACAAGAAGGTTGGAGGTTCCAACCCACTAGCTGCTCCGCAGAGGAAGATGGGGCAATCTACTTCTGTAGTGATACTGCCTTAGAGGTATCGCTATGAGTTGGATCTGACTCAACGGCAGTGAGTTTGGTTTGGTTTAACAAACATGAAGATAAAATAGACTGACTTTTATAAATAGTAATGATTTGTTGATAGTCATTGAATACTGCTTTTTGATGGCCAATAAAATATTAATTGATAGAAAGGAAAAATAATAACAGATTTTAAATAAATATACTATATCCTTTAAGAGGGTAGTATCAGTCACTGCCGTTCAGTCGGATGTGACTCATAGCGACCCTTCCTTCCTTGGGTTTCTGATGCAGTTTCACTACGAAAATAGAGATTGTCCAGTCTTCCTTCCCAGGAGTGGCTGGTGGGTTAGAACCGCCAGCCTCCTGGTTAGCAGTTAATTGCCTTAGGCACCACCCCACAAGAGCTCCTATTTTTTTTGGGGGGGGTTGTTTTTTGTTGCTAGGTCATAGGCCTTTCCAATGGGGGGCAGAGTAAAACCAGTGCAGTCAAGCTGAGGATTAAACTGGTCACAGATGACACCTCTCACTTGCAATATAGGGACTTAAAAAAAAAAAAAAAAAAAACTCAAGAGTTTAATTAATTACCTTTGGGCAATGTTCATTGTTGTCAAGAAAGAATTTCTGACAATAAGGATCTAGTCTTTTTTTTCATCATTGAAGTGATACTTGTTAAAATGCAGCCTTTGGGCATGGAAAAGGCCATAAGTTAGCAATGTACATAAGGAGCTGCTATGTGGTGAGTCATTCACAGGCATAGCAAGGTGAAGAAATCCTGAAAGGATACCCAGCAATAAAGTGTTGAATGAAATGACAGATCATAAACCTGAAGGAATCCAGCACAAGGTCTCCTGGGTAGAGAAAGTCCTCCAGGGCAAGAATGCTCTGAACAGGGGCAGGTCTCGTTCATCTGCAGCTGCAACCTCAACAGCTAAGAGAAAGAGCAGAATTTGGATGTGCCTGGCAAGGAACTTGAGGTCAAGTCTCAGGCTTGTCGCAGCCATCCCTCAGTGTAGCAGATGTGTCAACTTTGATACTATGAAAATGACACCACATATGCTTACAGACAGACATAATCTGAAGTCTGTTGATGATCCATTGAAAAATAATTCTAAGTCACAGCTACAAATTTCTAAGCTCTCAAGGGAAGAAAAATGGCTCTATTAGCAAAAGCTAGGATAAACACATTCACAGGTTCTGAGAGCTTCTAGGAAGAGCACAGAGAGAGTGATTTGCTTGAAAATACTGTTCTGAATTTCCTAGCATCTCTCCCCACCCTATCAACTTCTCACCCTGCTTACTCACTCACCAGATAAAGAATCAATGCACAGTTCACAAGATCATTTGTACTCATCACTGAAAATAAAACAAGACTGGTGAGCATTGTTATTTGCCAAGGGCCCACAGTTCCCAATGACTTCCATTGTTAATGAAACCTCCTTTTACTGCTAAATTTGTAAAGATGTTCTAATAACATTTTAGGAAAATTATTGCTCTGGGGACAGTTTAAGATCTCTTTGTATAAACCAAAGTCATTATGAACAAATGAAATAGCTTATTTGTTTGTAAAGCATGAGCTAAAAAACCCACAGAACCCATGGTTGTGAAGAGTATAAATGAATCCTATGAGACTCTTGATATCAGGATTACAGAGACAGAGGGCCTTTCCTCATGAACATGAAAATTGTTTATGAAAATGTGAATATCCCTATGGTCATTTCTCTTTAACTGCAGCCTCTGAAGAAAATCGTTTAATGGAATTTCATCATCTGGGACGAGAAGCTGCACTTGTTTCTCTCTAGGTCTGGGCTTTATTTCCATGATATACATGAATGACAAGCAAGCTACTCTCCCCGCTACTTTCAAACGGGATTCATGGAGCAATGTTCATCCGAAATGAAGGGTCTCCATGTTTTCTAGGGAACTAACATTACAGAAATTATTACCAAATTAGTGTAACTTGTTCTAAACTTTTGGTTTCATTCTTATTTTAAATAGGATTGTGACAGACTTAATTTGTATAATAAAATTTTTAAAAGCATGAAAGTTCAGTTTATAATGGTAAAGTAGTATTTTCATACTGTGGTGATATATTAGCCTTATTTATCTTGCTAAAAGCAACTGCTTAAAACTTAAATGCTTTGGGGAAGAAGTTAAACAAGTAGGAAGAAAAATAAAAGCAGATACTTTTCAGAAAAATACCCTTTTACAGAAACAACATAAAGACAGACTAGAAATACTTTACATTTTAATTAATTGGTATTTTAGTTTATTAAATGAAAATTGTGAAGTAGATTGGCAAATGAGAAGTAATTATGAATATTTTCAAACACTTTTCTATGAAACTTTAAGTTGCTGTTTTTTTTCTTTTTTTTTTGATAAAAAATCTGGACTCATCCAAAATATGAACAAGAAGAGACTATTGATTACGGTATAAACAGCAACTGAGAATAATATCATAAAGGAATATTTAAATTATGTGGTAAAATATATTATATTAAATATGGTAACATACATTTTAAAGACAAAGAGTTGGTTAAAAAAACCTGCATAATACCATTTTGACATGTTTTTAAATATATAATGTGGATATTCTTAGGAAAAAAAGACTCAAAGGATAAACAAGAAAATACTAACAATAGTTGTCCATGGATTTGGAGATTATCAGTAACTAGTCCTTATTTTAGGAGCTCTGGTAGTATAGTGCCTAAGGCACTTGACTGCTAACCAGAAGGCTGATGGTTCAAACCCACCAGCCATTCCTTGGAAGGAAGGTTAGGCAATCTACTTCTGTAGTGATACTGCCTCGGCAACCCAAGGAGGGGTCGCTATGAGTCAGGGCCGACTCGATGGCACATAATAAAAACAACGACAGTCCTTATTTTACTTAGATATTTTAAATTTAATAATTTTTACAAATACTTTATAAATAAAATAGGTCAATTCAAGTTATACAGATAAAATTCTGTTACCTATTGAAATAAAATACATTCCAATATCTAAAAATGCTATTAAAGTATATGCAGAAATAATTGATGATGTATTTTAAAGAGCTTCTAGAGGAAAACCACATTTGACAAAGGAAGAATCAAACTGTTTAAAAACATAAATTTTGATGTTTAATCTTGAATATGGGTTATTTCTAAGTAGGTCTTCATTAGACTTAATTCGGCCAGCTACTCTAAGATTCTAAGACTAGGCAAGTCAAGGTCAATGCTTTGGGCTTCATTTTTCATCCTAATTGGATGAAGCTAAAGTAAATGAGTTCTGAGGTCCATTCCTGCTCTGTTAGTACAAGATTCTTTTCATTAGTGATTGTATTAACACTGAATATGTGGGTTTAATTATTTTCAAAGACAATGAAGAAAATTCCACAAATCAGTAGCCTCTTTAAAAGCACCTTTTTCTTTCTGTGACACTATACATGCCACTGAAATAGAGGAGAGCCTACCATTCAATTAATTTTAACTAATCCGTAATTAATTAATTCATTTGAAAGATCATTTGCTACTCTAACTAAAAATTAAAAATACACTACACCCTTGTTTGAGGTTTCCTTTCCAACACTCCAAATCGTGTTCTGCCTTATAAGTGCTTGTAATCATACTTATTCAGGGTAGACAACCCATGATTTAAATTATCAGATTGAAAGATAGCCTGCATTTCCCAAAGGTCACAATGGCTCCTACCCCATCTCTCATTCTCCCCATATTCCTTAGCCTCTTGACTGCCGTTAGGAAAATCATCAGGAATAAAAAGTTTTAGAACAAATGTGTGACTTTTCTCACTAAGTGCCAGTTTCTACATCTGTAAAATGGGAAGAATTATTTTTTATGGGGTTGTTAGGAGCCATGGTTGCACAGTAGTTAAGTGCTTGCCTGCTAACCCAAAAGTCAGAGGGTTCAAACCCACCAGCCACTCCATGGGAGAAAGATGTGCCACTCTGCTTTTAGAAAGACTGATAGCCTTGGAGACCCTACAGCGCAATTTCACTTGGTCCTGTAGGGTTGCTATGAGTCAGAGTTGACTCCATGGCAATGGATACATAGGGTTGACACAGTGCCTAGCACGTATCAAGGGCTCAGTATGGTGTGCATAGACTACTGCTGAGGACATAGAAAAATGTCTCAATAAGTAGTAAAAACTTGCCTCCTCATTGTTATGATGACTATTATCATTTGGATAAGTGATAAGCCATATCCTTATCTTTCTCAAATGAGTGCTATTTATGCCAAAAGGTAGGAATAAAAATTTTAGACAATCTACAAGTAAATGAGAAATTTATATAAAAAATAACTGGCAATAAAATCTCAAGTTTAAGATATTACAATAAGCTTTTTATAATCCCACCTATTTTACTGGTATACCTGCCAATCAAATATGCCATATAAAGTCCTGCGACCAGACATGTTTTAAAATATTTGTACAATGGCTTCTGGCAAAGGGAGAACAGAATCCCATATAAAATGCACAGTTAGTGAAGGGTGAAGGGATGCTAGGCAACAATGCTATTAAATAGCATCTTTCAGGCCACAGAGGGCTGCTCTGTTTGCAGACAATCTTCTCACTTGTCCCCAGATAGCATTTGCACATTCCCACTCTGGTAGCATAGTGCCTAAGGCACTTGACTGCTAACCAGAAGGCTGGCAGTTCAAACCCACCAGCAACCCCTTGGAAGGAAGATGGGGCAATCTCCTTCCATAGTGATACTGTCTCAGAAACCCAAGGAGGGGTCACTATGAGTCGGGTCTGACTCCACAGCACATAACATAACATAAATGAATCTTAAGTCCAACAAAAAGGAATACTAAAATGTCAGAATAAAAGAAAAAAAAAGTTAAAAAAAAGTGAGCATAGCCCTTCAGACTTCAAAAAATAGAGTTGAATGAAAGAACACACTATTTATGCTTAAAAGATCTATAGTGTTCCAAAATGATGTTTGATACTTTTTTATATTTTAATTTTGCATGTTTGCAGAGAGGCACATAATGCTCTTTCTATATAAAAGAGAAAAAGGATTTTGGGGAACAGGATGGGAATAATCATTTTAATTCTTAACTTTCCAAATATATCAAAAGATTATGTTTTAAGATAACTGTATTCCTTTTAAGTGGCTTTTAAAATTCAAGTGAGTGCACTTTGAAAAAGACAAGATTTAAGGTGAATTAACATATATAAAATGACACTAAACTTTTAAGTCTCATATATAAAATCTCTATTATTTCTTTTAGTCATGTGCTATGGTTGAATTGTGTCCCTCAAAAAGATATGTGGAATTCATAACTGAATGTGAACTCATTTGGAAACATGTTTGTAAACGTGATTAGTTCAGTTAGTACGATGTAGGGTGGGTCCTAATCCAGTATGACTGATATCCTTAAAACAAGAAGAAATGAGACACAGAAAGAGAGATGCAGAGGGAAGATGACCATATGCTGAAAGAGGAAGAAACTGGAGTTACAGTTCACAAGGCCAGGCAGGCCCCGGACCAATGGAAGGTAGAAGAGGCAAGGAAGAGTTTGTTGCCTAGACCCTGCAGAGAGAGCACGACCCTGCTGATACCTTAATTTTGGACTTCTAGCCTACATAGAATTTCTGTTGTTTTAAACTGTTCAGTTTGTAGTACTTTGCTACTGCAGCCTAGATGAGGGTAGTGAGGGTTCACTATCTGGACTGCAAGATTTCACCAAACATAATTGCTAAGGCACAGAAACGTAGCAACAGGATTGCCCAGACATCAAAGAGAACGAGATGAAAAGGAGACATAAAAAAAATAGATAAAGTGAACATGAGTGAGAAACGTGCAGAGAAGCCAAAAAATAATGAGTGATGATGACAAAGACAGAAGTGATAAATATCTATAAAAAGGTAAAGGAAAAAAGAAGAAGAATTGGTGACTTGCCTAAATTTTTTCTTTGGCCTGGATTTTAAGCACATGCTACTGAAAAGCAAAGAACACTGCTATTTAATATATATCCAGAAACTATGACTTTCTTACAATCCATCCAGAATCGTTTAGACCCATCAAACCAAAAAACCAAATCCACTGACATCAAGTTGATTCAGACTCATGGTGACAATTTTAGGACAGAATATAATTGCCCCACAGTTTCCAAAGCTGTAAATCTTTATGGAAGCAGACTGCAACATCTTTCTCCTGTGGAGTGGTTGGTGGGTTCAAATTGCCAACCTTTTGATTAGCAGTGAAATGCTTTAACCACTATGTCAATGCTTTATAACAGAAGTATAAATATTTAGATATCCATGATGACACACTCAAAAACAGTGAGCAGCATATTGTTGATATAAATAACTCTAAAACCCTACAGCCTGCGGTATGGATTATACTCCAATGTAAAGAAAACAAAAATCCTCACAACTGGACCAATAGGCAACATCGTGATAATGGACAAAAGATTGAAGTTGTCAAAAACTTCATTTTACTTGTATCCACAATCAATGCACATGAAAGCAACAATCAAGAATTCAAATGATGTATTGCAGTGGCCAGATCTGCTGCAAAAGACTGCTTTAAAGTGTTCAAGAGTAAAGATGTCACTTTGAAGACTAAGATGAGCCTGGCCCAAGCCATGGTATTTTCAGTAGCCTCATATGCATGTAAAGCTGGAGATTGAATAAGGAAAACTGAAGAAGAATTGGCACATTTGAATTACGGTGTCAACAAAAAACATTGATTATACTATGGACTGCCAGAAGAATGAACAAATCTGTCTTGGATGAAGAACGGAGAATGCTTCTTAGAAGCAAGGATGGCAAAACTTCAGCACTTGTACTTTGGTCATGTTGTCAGGAGGGATCAGTCCCTGGAGAAGATATCATGCTTGGTAAAGTAGAGGGTTGGCAGCTCTGGTAGTATAGTGCCTAAGGCACTTGACTGCCAACCAGAAGGCTGGCAGTTCAAACCCACCAGCCACTCCACGGAAGGAAGGTTGGACAATCTACTTCCATAGTAATACCGCCTCAGAAACCCAAGGAGGGGTCGCTATGAGTGGGGTTCAACTCAACGGCACATACAACAGCAACAAAGTAGAGGGTAAATAAAAAAGAAGACCCTCAATGAGACAGATTGACACCATGGCTGCAATGAAGGCCTCAACATAGCAGTGATTGTGAGGATGGCAGAAGACCTGGCAGTGTTTTGCTCTGTTGTATGTAGGGTCACTATGAGTTGGAATTGACTTGATGCCGCCTAACAACCCTTTCATGACCTGTGGGACACAGAGTGCCCACCTACATTTTCCACCTCTGGGGATTATTAGGAAGTTACTATCCCACTTTGAGTGCAAGCATCCACCTGCTGGGGGCCTCTATAACTGCATGAATCTGAAGAACGGGCTTCATGCCACCAATCCCAGCAATAGAGATCCCTCAGGACACATGTGTCCCACCAATTATATCAAAATCCACATTACCTCAAAAAAGCATTTGTTTCATTCAAAATGCCTTTCAGAAAATATAGTTTCACCAAAAAAATTTATAATTGTAGTATAAGATGTGGAATGACTAATAAATTGACTATTCATTTATAGATATTTGTGTAAAAGAAAGGAGCCCTGGTGGCACAGTAGTCAAAGTTGCCAGTTGCTAACCAAAAGGTTGGCAGTTCAAACCCACCAGCCACTCTGTGGGAGAAAGATCTGGCATTCTGCTTCCATAAAGAGTTAGAGCTTGGGAAACCATATGGGGCAGATCTACTCTGTCCTATAATGTTTCTATGAGTCAAAATTGACCCAATAGTAATTATTTTTTGTAATAAAGATGAGATAAGTTTTTCCTTATAACCCATTGCCTATTTTCCATGACTCCTCAATTCATCTGCTCTATTCTGTTCCTGATTATTCACTGAACTATGCTCAGGGCCCTATAAATCTAAGTGTCTGCTGTGACAGGAAGTCTAAATTTATCAAAAAAATTAATGGCATTGTCTGAATCACAATAATTAGGAATCAGTACTTTAGGTTAACTGTTAAGATGAAAGATAAATGATTGCAATGACACATTAGTTACCAAAGGAAATATATAAACACCATTCTCATTCAAATTATGACTCAAGTCTGAGTGTCTATGAAAATTCCATTGGATTATATTGGGTTCCACCTTGACAGATAATGTTTGTTGCCCAGGAATAATTTATAGCAATAGTCATTGTCTTTTGTATTATTCGCACAAAGGTTGAAAATTACACAGATTTATCGTATCCATCAAAGTGCTATATCTATAAATAAGAGGGTTCTGTGCAATGTGGTCTATCTTCCCTAATGTACTGTCAAGGTCACTGAGGTTAACAAGGCTGATTATCCAGCCTGGAAGAATCTACTAAGGCAATTTAGTTAATTTCTTAAGCATGTAACCACCAAGTTGTCATGAGTAGGCAATAAGAAATGTATTTTTTTATCAATAGAAAAGTCCTCAACCAAAAAATTCTTTGGCCAAAACAAATTTTACTATTTATATGTACATGAACATCTGTGTGTGTGTGTGTATTATCCAAAATGGGTTTGAGCAGATATCTATATACAAATATATACATCCTGCTGGCTGTTGATTGTTACAGGATATAAGAAAATACTGGACTTTTGAAAAATATAAATATGTTTTATTTGTATAAAACTGGAAATTCCTACAGGTTCACTGAAATATACTTTGACCCAACCTGGCATGAGTGAACTAAAACATTATAAAATAAGCTAAAAGATATATTTTGCACCAGAAGATTATATAACTAAGAAAAAATATATTTAAAAAGAGTCAAATGCTTTGTAATTTTGTGGAAAAATGATAAACCTGAAATGTGTACATACACAGGTATAAGTAACTGGCAAGTACTATTTATAGCATTATATGTTACATAAGATGAATAAGAAAATAGCATGCACTGAATACCTACCCTGTATATTTTAGGCTAAAATAAGCAAGGTCAATTAATATATGACAATAAAATGAAAATCACTTTAATATTTTTCTATTTGAATTATTTTTTAATTATAAAAAGAATCTCAAGTCATTAGAAAAAAAAAAATAAGAAACTCTTAAACACATAAAAAATGAGGACAGGCACTTTGTTGTAAGTTTTGTGGTTGTTGTTAGGTGCCTTTGAGTCGGTTCTGACTTAGTGACTCTAATTACAACAGAACGAAACACTGCTCGGTCCTGCACCATCCTTACCATCATTGCTATCTTTGAACCCATTGTTGCAGTCCTGCGTCAGTCCATTTCATTGATAGACTTCCACTTTTTTACTGTCTCTATCTGGTAGCATAGTGGCTAAGACACTTGCCTGCTAACCAGACGGCTGGCGGTTCAAACCCACCAGCCACTCCTCGGAAGGAAGGTTGGGCAATCCTACTTCCGTAGTGATACTGCCTCGGAAACCCAAGGAGGGGTCGCTATGAGTCAGGGCTGACTCGATGGCACATAACAACAACAACAACAACAATCATCTACCAAGCCTGATATCCTTCTCAAGGGACTGGTCCCTCCTGATAACATGCCCCAAATACACGAAACAAAGTCTCGCCATCCTTGCTTCTAGGGAGCATTCTTCCAAGACAGATTTGTTCCTTCTTCTGGCAGTCCATGGTATATTCAACATTCTTCATGAACACCATAATTCAAATGCATCAATTCTTCCGTAGTCTTTCTTATTCACTGTCCAGCTTTCACATGTATATGAGGCTATTGAAAGTGCCATGGTTTGAGGCAGGCCCACTTTATTCTCTTTAAGGGACATCTTTGTTCTTTAATACTTTAAAGACGTCTTTTATTTGTCCAATGCATTATGTCATTTAATTTCCTGACTGCTGTCTCCATGGCTGTTGATTGTGGATTCAAGTAAAAGGAAATCCTTGACAACTTCAATATTTTTTCTGTTTATTGTGGTGTTGCTTATTGGTGCAGTTGTGAGGATTTTTGCTTTCTTTATGTTGAGGTGTCATCCACACCGCAGGCTATAGCCTTTGACTTTCATCAGTGCTTCAAATCATCTGCATATTGCAAGTTGTTAAATCTTTCTCCAATCTTAATGTGTTCTCCATCGTATCATCCAGCTTCTCGTATTATTTGCTTAGCATACAGACTGAATAAGTATGGAGAAAAGATAGATATAACCCTAATGTAACACTTTTCCTGATTTTAAACAACACATTATCCTCTTGTTCTTTTTGAACAACTGCCTCTTTGTGTATGTTCTGATTCCTCATGATCACAATTAAGTGTTCTGAGATTCTCATTCTTCTAAAAGTTATCTATAATTTGTCATGATTCACATAGTTGAATGCCTTTGCATAGTCAAACATAGGTAAACATCTTTCTGGTATCCTCTGCTTTCAGCCAAGATTCGTATGATACCAATAATACCCTTCATTCCACGTTCTCTTCTGACTCCGGCTTGAATTTCTAACATTCTCTACATTGTCAATTTTAGGTATATCTATAAATATGTAGGAGTCCCATGGTGGTACAAAGGGTTAACATGCTTGGCTGCTTAGCAAAATATTGGAGGTTCCAGTCCACTCAGATGTGCTGTGGAAGAAATCCCTGGAGATCTATTTCCTAAAAATCGGACACTGGAAATCCTACGGAGCACAGTTATACTTTGACACACATGGGGTTGCCATGAGGTAAAGCTGACTCAATGGCAACTTGTGATGGTAGTGTGGAGACATATGTATATAATAGATATTATCTATCTTCATGCCATGAAACATCTCTGCATTTTCTTTTTCCTACACAACTATGAAAACATATATTGATACCAGACAGTTATCCTCCTTTTCTAGAAAATCTTAAGAAATAAGGGTAGAATGAAGTTAGTGAAAGCTAAAAATTTAACTTGCAATCTGTAGCACTCCTTGATATTCTCTCTAACAAAGAAAAACAACCCAAAATATTGATTATATATCAAGTTTTTAACATAAAGCAGAGGCTGGTGTGTGACTCTTTTAATTTCCTTGTTATTGCCAAGAAATTACAAACCATCAAAGCTTGAACTTTCTCACTTTTCAAATATTTTAATATATACAAATGAAAATAATATTTGATACATTTTTCATCTAAAATCATTGTAATTCTACGTAAGTATTATCATACTATCATCAGAAGAAAAGAATAACATGAATTATTTTTATTTTGTAGGTAAAAGATTTAAGCTAGAGTGAATTATATGCATGGAACCGATCCTAAAGCCTCATCCCAAAATGGAAAAAGAAACAATAAAAGAATGTGATTAGTGTTAAAGGAATCTCCTTCCACATGGTAATAAAAATGCTGATGATATTTTAGGAAAGTGTGGAGGAAATCTATAGATGGCAGATATTGCAATGAACCTTATACTCAATGAAGCTGAATCCTTCAGTATAATCTATCCTCTGTTAAAAATAAAGAATATTTGGGAAGCTGCTAATATTTTTGTTGTCTATTCAGCTCTGCCTTAGTAAATAATTGTAATTAGTATTTTAAGTTTAATTGGCAAATGTTCCCTGGGTTGGTCATATAAATCTCTATTCACTTAGCACTTGTATTGTGATAAACAGTTGGGTAGTTAAAATACAGCTATTCTATAACTAATTAATAGACATACCTTTTGATAAGTGATATTGAACAATATTTTAATAGTATTATGCCAGAAATTGGTATAATATCAGACAAACAATACTAGCATGATAGGAAAATTCTTATTGGCTCAAATGGGGAAAAAACAATTACACTAACAAGAAAAAAATTAAATCAAGTCACCTTCAAAAGCATAACTTAAAATATCTTTAAAAAAATACTATTGACTATTTGCCTCTATTCATGGTTAGTAATACAATTTTTAAAAATAGTAAAATATCAGGAACAAATTTCAATGTGTTGGAGGAAAAAAACAAACAACTGCATGATTATATCTGTACTTTAAATTAAAATATAAAATCATTAATGCATACAGATTAAAAACTAAATGGAACTATAAGAAAACAGATAGAAATATGCACTTACTGGGGTTATATTACCTCTACAGGCAACTGAAGTCTCTGCTACACCAAAATGTAAATTGAAAATACATTCAGACTACCCTCTCAGGTAGGTCATTCCAGTCAAATACTGATATCATGATGGACTGAACTGAGTTAGTATGTAGTGAATACTCCAACATCAAGGAAAAAAAATCACACTTTCATTGAGATTCCAGAGAAGCTTGGGAGAAACAAGAAATCCTCTTTTTATTCAGGGGTTGTTGTTGTTGTTGTTGTTATATGTCGTCAAGGTGGACTCAACTCATAGCGACCTCTCCTTGGGTTTCTGAGGCGGTATCACTATGGAAGTAGATCACCCAACCTTCCTTCCGAGGAGTGACTGGCCACCATTTAAGTAATCTTAACTTATGTAGATCTATACTTATATATAAGGTGCTCTGGTGGCATAGTGACTAAGGCATTTGACTGCTACCTAGAAGGCTGGTGGTTCAAACCCACCAGCCATTCCTCAGAAGGTTGGGCAATCTACTTCCATAGTGATGCTGCCTTGAAAACCTGAGGATGGGTCACTATGAGCAGGATCCAACTTCACGGCAGTGGTTGTGTAATATTTATATAAAAGGAGCTCTGGTGGCTTAGTGCCTAAAGCATTTGACTGCCAACCAGAAAGCTGATGGTTCAAACCCAACAGCCACTCTGCAGAAAAGACTGAAAAGACTGAGCAATCTACTTCCATAAAGATTTACCCCCTAGGAAACCCAAAAGAGGTCACTATGAGTCAAAATTGACTCGATGGCAGTTAGCTTGAGCTGGATTTGGTTTATATTCATAAAAATGGTAAATCAGATAGTGATTATTGGATATGAAAGAGGTTCACAGTTTAACAAAGCAATTCACAATGACATTAACTCAGATAGCAAGCACACTTAGTACGTTTCATATATAATTTTTCTTAGACATCACTTGTCTAAAGCACTTCTGTTTGGTAAGGGACTCTAATCTTAGAATGAAGATCCCCTAGAGTTTGATAAAGGAGCATGATCGATTAACTTGGATTTTTGTTATTCTCAGCAAATAAAAACAAAACTAACTGATTAACTGAGAAAAATTTTCTTACAAAACTTTCAGAGGATGTTCTTGGGTCAATGATTCTGCCCAATCAGCTAACTTTTTAAAGATACCAAGACTTTTTGAGAAATGGTGTTGCAGAGGAAGAGCATTTGGACATGGTCCTTCTTCCACTCACTGCTTTCTTTCCCCCTCTACCTGGTGAATGTGTATCTCCCCTGTAGACCTCAGGGCAATTGGCCCTCTGTGGGAAAGTCAGCCTCACTAACAGGTCACATGGCCCTGTTCTTGTAAAATCCTCTTTTAAGTAATCCTCACAGTTACAATCTCACTTTATGTATGGCATCTGATTAATCCCAGAAGACAGGAACTTGTCTCCCTGGCTTGTAGTCGGATTCCTAGTGCTTTCTATCATGGTAAGGCAGAGACTTAGGGTACATTCCATACATGAATCAAGTACTACAAGAGTTTGAATTAATACAGATTAAAATAAGTAAGCTAAGTAGAATGGAAAAGTAACACAGAGTAATGCTTTAGAAATATAGCTAAAATTAAGAATAAAAATCTAGATAATTCAAATGTAGACTGGTGAATCTGGCCCTGCCACACTGCAACCTGAATAATGAGGGATACAGCCAAGATGAAGACTTTATTCTTCAGCCTTATAGCACTAAAAGACAAAAAAAGAAAAGAAAAATAATAATGTCATTGAGTCAACTCCAACTCATGGCAACCCTAGGCATTACAGAGTGGAACTGAACTCCAAAGGTTTCATGGCCTTTCTTCCAGAGGTGCCTCTGGATAGGTTTGGACCACCAATCTTTTGGCTAGCAGTTGAGCATTTAAACCTTTGAACCACCCAGACGCTGATGCCTCCTTAAAGCATTATACAAGAACAAAATGATGATGATGATTTTGATGATCATGTAAATATACCAGAGGTTCCCTCACCACTTTCTGCTTTGAAGATAACTATGAGCAAATTCTAAGTCTCTATGCTGGAGCTTTGCAACAATCATTCATAATAAGGTAACCAGCCATAACTACTGAAATATAAATTCCTGGGACAGAAATGTGTGAGAGAAGGGAGGTGACTAACCCTTAATTTTTTTTTTTTTTTTTTCAAGAACATGATGCAAGTATACAAAAAAAGAAAGTGCCTCAATTTTTATATTGGGGAAAACTAGCAGAACGTACTTTTAAAATCTGTACTACCAATATTCAAGTATGTTATTCACTGTATGTGCTTTTTCTCCTCGACCTCAATGCATGTGTTATGGAGAATGTTTAGGATGCAATTTTTCATGCAGGGTAAAATAGCAAGGGGTGCAGGAAATTCTCTGTTAAGTGTCCCATACTGTGAACTATACAAAATAAGGAGCTAGACAAACAAAATTACAGTGTAGGATGCAGAATTACTCCATATGCAAATAAAAATGTGAACTGCTAAAATGCAGTCAATTTTAAGCTATTTGACATAATTCATTGAGAAAATACCTACCTCTTACAGCAACTTTCCTAAGCACTTAAAAATTTAAAAAAATAATAATAATTTCTTGCATTCTGACTGAGGAGTGTGTGTGGGGGGGGGAGTAAAAGCAGTTTCTCTCAGAAGGAAGGTTGGGTTACCTACTTTTGTAGTGATGCTGCCTCAGAAACCCAAGGAGGGGTCACTATGAGTCAGGTCTGACTCGATGGCACATAACAACAACATGCTAGGTAAATGTAGAAGGTAAAAGACACATATCGTAACTTTTAAAAGCAGTAATGACTATTATAGCAATTTTTTTGACAGCTTGTCATATTTTAACGTGCAATACTAGACATACAAGAAAACTGCATCTAACGTTGTTATAAATAAAAAAGGAACCCCATCATCATCAAGGGCTCTTGAGTGCACAGCAACTTCATAACCTCCATATTTATCATCTTTACTTTTTGGGTGTAATTTAATAAAATCACCAATCTGAAGAATGGTAATCGCAGCTTCCATTGGAAATTTCAAACTCTTCACTTTAACTACCATTGGTTCAAACACCCCTGCTTGTTTGTTGTTGTGAGATTTGCCATTGACCAGATCAAGGCCAATCCAATTGTAGATTTTTACATTCAGGGTTAACTTGAGTTTTATTGTGAAAAGCTTTTAACTTTGCAACCAAATCTGTGGAGTCTTGGGCAGCATTAACTGCCAGTGTTCAGAATACCAAGGAGTGATCTCACAAACTCTGAAATAACTAGCTATTCCCGAGAGCTCATGCTAGTCGCACAGTTCTCAAGGTATATGGACAGGGCTGCTTCTACAATGCTCCCACCTGGAACCACACATTTTGACTCCAGACCCCTCTCTCTTCACCACACAAAGAGCATTATGTAGAGAGTGCTCCATCTCATCACACATGAAATCATTCACCCCACATAAGATAATGGATGTGGATGTGCTCACCTTAGTGTTTTATTATTATTATTGTTACTAAAATGAGGTCACCATCACAAATTCTCTCCTGTATCACCTTTTCAGCTTGTCCCAACCTTGCAGCTTTGAAAGTTTCCTCACCTTCCAAGTTGTCCAGGGTCGAAAAATAGTCGCACAGGAGGATTTAGCAATGGGTTTAAGGTCCCTTTTTAAAACTCTTCTAACTGCCGTCGCACCAGCCTCCACAAAATACTTCAGACACATATCATCAGTGTCACCAGTGGTTAGAATAATGTCAGCATCAGTCGCCAGGATCTTCTGAATCCTCTCCTTGATGATACCAGATTCTCTCTGCCTAATCTGGTCCAGTTTTTCAGGGTCTGTAATAACCACCTGCACCCCAAGCTTCCTTTTTGTCTTCTAAAGGCTGAAGTCAAGGCAAACAATTTTGGCATTGACTGCTGTGTTGGGCCTCGAGATCCCACCTCACGGTTGAGTGCGTAGCTACTGATCCGCAGACACTCTGTCTGACTTCTTCTGTGGGCTTTCAGGATATTAACAGAACTGACTAGATACTGAAGCTGGCCTCTTCCATCTGTGTATTTAACAGCAAGTACAGCATTCACCACATTAGCAAAGAAATCACCATTTATTTCAGTGATTTTGGAAGACATGGATGTCTTAGCAGCGTTTACCAGGCAATCTCTTCCAAGTTCATCTATGTTAGTAATTAGGTTTTCACTGATGTAATGCACCACTTCTTTGCAAGCAAGTCAATAGCCACTAATCACTGATGTGGGATGAATTTTCTGTTTGACTAGTTCATCTGCGTTTTTCAGAAGTTCTGCTGCTATAATAACCAAACAACTGTTCCTACCACACTAGTGTGTCGGATGATCTTTGAGAAGTGTAAACAGCCCCATTAATCACAGCTACTGGCTGCGTCTCTCAGAGTTACACTGTCGGAATGAAATTCTCACATTTCCATTTTGAACTCCTACGATTACCTGTAACTTCTAAAATATAAGCATTGAAGTAGTCCCATCTCCAACTTTTTTATCTTAAAGATCAGCCAGCTCACAAAGAACCTTCGCAGCAGGATGTTCTACCTCCAGTAACTTCAGAATCGTTGCATCATTGTTAGAACAGTTACATCACCAACGTCATTCACCAACATTTTATCCAAGCCAACTGGACCAAGAGAACTTTTCACAATACTGGCAATAGAAGCTGCAGTCATAACATGAACTGAAAAAGTCGTAACGGAATGAGAAGACACTGACTTGACTTCAAATTTGCCAAAGATAGAAATTAGGAATCTGTAATAGAGGCGTTCTGAGTGTGGGTCGCCTCCCTGGTGCTGAGGTCCCCAGCAGCAAGGGCCCCTCCATCTTCACGGTACAGTACAGATATCACACTCACATTGCGAGGCTCATTTCCTAGACCGGTGGTGGCGACATCAGGGTGGCGACAGCGTGGACCATCCAGAACAATGCCGCGGGGGCTGCTGGGTAACTCCCCCAAACCTGACCTCCCTGCTCCTGGCTGCCCAGCCGCAGAGCAGAGCAGGAAAGTATAGTAAATGCTTTAAGTAAAATATTTAAATACTCGTGAGGAAATTATAAAGTCTATTTTAAAATAAATGCAAACTGTGTTTTATAATTCAAAATTGCATGCAAGTTTTTGTTTTTTACAGAGAATTAAAAATAAAATTATTAATTGTATAAGGTTCCTGAGAACATACATAAGAATGAACTCTAGACATAAATTCTTAGAATATATACCATGTTTACATATCTAAATCTATAGATATAACTATGTTTAAAAAAAAAAAAAAAACAGATCAAACTCTATGGATTTGTAGTGGGAAGGAGAAATAATAACTGGAAAATGACCAGAGTTGTAGAAATTGATAGGATAAATTTATAATCTCAGAATAACCTTATAAATAAGCATCCCTGGCCACAACCATGTCTGGCCTATACCCTGCTATTAGGTTCTGCCATTTTTAAATTCTTACCTTTGACATTAACAACCTGACACATGTAGATGATACAATTTTGCTTGCTGAAAGTTAGGATGACTTGAAGATTAAAGACTAGAGTCTGCAGTATGAATTACAACTCAGTATAAAGAAAATGAAAATCCTCACAACTAGACCAATAAGCAGTATCATGATAAATGGAGAAAAGACTGAAGTTGTCAAAGACTTCACATTGCTTAGTTCTACAATCAATGCCAATGGAAGCAACAGTCAAGACATGGAAAGATATATTGCATTGGGTAAATCTGCTGCAAAAGACTTCTTTCAAGTGCTGAAGAGCAAAGGTATTTCCTTGAAGACTAGTCTGCGCCTAACCCAAGCCATGGTATTTTTAATAGGCTTATATGCCTGTGAGAGCTGGACAATGAATAAGGAAGACCAAAGAAGAGTCAATGCTTTTGAGTTGTGGTGTTGGTGAAGAACGCTGGAAGTACCGTGGACTGCTAAAAGAACTCACAAATCTGTCCTGGAAGAAGTACATCTGGAATGCTCATTGGAAGAGAGAATAGCCAGACTGTCTCACCTATTTTGGTCAGGTTGTCAGAATGGACCACTCTCTGGAAAAGGATGCCATATTTGGTAAAGTGGAAGGTCAATGAAAAAGGGAAGAGCCTCAAAAAGATGGACTGATAAAGTAGCTTGAGTGATGGTTTCAGGTATAGTAGAGATCGTGAGGCTGGCACGGGAGCAAGTAGTGTTTCATTCTGTTGTACATAAGGTTGCTATAAGTCAGAGAGGATTCAACGGCACATAACAACAAGCAACAACCTTTGAACCTCTCTCCATAAGTTATATGCTCTCCCTGGACAATCACAACTATCTCTTTCTTTCAGCTTCCATTCACATTCTGGTGCCCAAACCCACTGCCAATGAGTCGATTCCAACTCATAGCCACCCCCCGCCTTGGGTTTCCAAGGTGGTAAATCTTTATAGAAGTAGGTTTCCTCATCTTCTTTCCCAAAGTGTCTGGTGGGTTTGAACCACCAAACTTCTGGTTAGCAGTGAAATATCTTAGGCACTGCACCACCAGAGCTCCTTACATTTTAGTGCAGTGCTCTTCCGAATGAGATGGTCATACTTTTAGGGTATAAAACAGTGTGGGGTTGGTATTTGACCTCCTCTAACTTCATGGGGGTGGTAAAGATCAAGATCAACAACAGACCCAGGCTGATGCCTATAATGCAGAAGGCAGACATGCCTCCGCCCTCCAAACTTCTTACCAATTCTGACACCAACCATCCCTCTCATGCCACTATCTACTTCTCCATAATTCCTTGCTTGCAATGGGCTCCATAATTCCTTGCTTGCAATGGCCATACAGAACTCACAGACAATACTCATGATTATGGGATTCATTCAGGAAGGAATAGGTTAAAATTCAGTATCAGGACTGACTCCGGATACAGTTCTTCAGTCAGGATAGCTTCTTCTTAGCAGTATCCACAGGCACATACACCTCTCCCTAGCCTAGGCTTCTTCGCATTGCAACCCCATGGCCTCTGCCCTGCTTAGGCAAGTGTTACAGAACTATTTTAGCTCTGCAAATAGATGCCCAGAGAGTCACCCAACTCCATCAGCAACCCTCCTCCTCAAAAGTACTGAGTCTTCTCACTCCATGGGCCAGGAAACCCACTGCTGTTTCTGCTGCATTGTGCTGGTCTCTTGGTTCTGCTGCATCTGCTGCCACTGGTTCTCTGTCATTGCTTCTCACTGTCCCTTTGTCATCTCTGGTGTCACAGCTTCTATCTTCGGTATTGAGGAGATTCAGTGCAGGGATCCTAGGTCCTTGCTCTACTTCTGTCTTTTCTTTCTTGATGGTAAAAACATCCCCCTTTCTACCTCTGGGATGGCTCACTTTAAGCCTAGTGATATGGTAAAAGTAACCAATCCCCACATTAGAGTTCCATACACATTATTTGCATGGTCACAACCCTACAAGGATGCCATGTATCTTATTTACATTATTAGCAAGCTAGCTGATGCCCTTAGTAGGCCACAAACACCCCATGTTTGCATAGTCCTACCCAATAATTTGGCGGGTGTTACAAAGACTATGGCTTGAAGGGACATACAAAGCAATTCATTGTATTGCATAGGGATAAGAAAAATCTTTCCAGGGTACCCAAGGGTATGGGTAGTATTATAAGAAGCAATTTCCAAATCTTAAGCCTTCAGACAGACATTTCCCCTTTCATAAAAGTCCTCCAACTTTACAGAATTAAAGCATATTTCTTATTCATCTTTCATCTTCCTAGGGTGGATTTACTTCAATAGCAAAAAAAGAGAAAGTTGTAAATGTTGGTGTTGGTGTTTAGAATATGAGCTTTCAAATATTTTAAATCTTCCATAATTTTTTTTAAAAGGGCCTAATCAAATTTCCAAGTGATAATTAAAATTTTTTGTTGATAGATTACTATGTGATTTTGGGTTCAGACTTGGAAAAATTTTGAAGAATTGTGTGACATTGGTTTAACAGAACACGTTTCATTTCCATCTACTTATTCTCATGTATAAGGTTTTTGAGAATTTTTAAACAAAGATAATAATAGAATTGATGAAATTTATCTTACTATCATTCAAAAATTAACTGTCATTGAGTTAATTCCAACTCATAGTGACCCCCATTGGGTTTCCGAGGCTATAAATCTTTATGGAAGTTGATTATCCCATCTTCCTTCCATGGAGCAGCTGATGGGTTTGAACCATTGACCTTCTGATTAGCAGCCAAATGCCTTATCCATTCTGCTACCAGAGCTTCTTTATCTCACTCTGTTGTTGTTGTTGTTATGTACCATCGAGTTGGATCTGACTCATAGTGACCCCTCCTTGGGTTTCCGAGGCAGTATCACTACAGAAGTAGATTGCCCCATCTTCCTTCTGAGGAGTGGCTGATGGGTCTGAACCGCCAGCTTTCTGTTTAGCAGTCAAGTGCCTTTGGCATTATGCTACCAGAGCTCCAACTCTAGGGCTGACTAATATTTATCCACGAATATATATATATGTAAGATTATTGGAAAAAAAATGTGAATCCCTTTCTATATTGAAAAAATTTTACTTTTTAGTTTCATGTTTGGAAACTATCAAAGTTAGCAATGCATTTATGTTGTTTTGATCAATTTAATTTAGAAGAAAATTTTTTTAACACAGGTTCTTATGATGACATCAAATAATGATTTTTTTAGAGCATATATATATGTTTTGTTACAAAGAAAGATAACAGAGTGATCTATAAAAGATTTTCTAGAATAATATAAAATTTGTGACTACTAAATAAGAACTATATTTTTAAGTAGCTAATGTGGGTATAAAATAACGATGGTGAATAGATTCCATAGGATACATTTCTGAGGTCTTGAAACAATCTTATTTAGAAATTTCTATTTACAATATTCTAGAAGTTAGATGCTTACAATTATTTAAATATATGATGGAGATTTTACATGGAAACTTAGAAAAATATTATTTTAGAAGATGCTTTAGTTAGTTACCATGAAGATTGAATTGATTCCAACCCATAAATGGTCATACAAGTTTAAGCCCTAGTGAATTTCTCTAGTAAACTATCTAATGTCTTCCTTTGTCTCACCTTCTATATCCAAACAATCATTAACTCTTATCTTCAATCATGCTCAAATATGTCCATGTCTCTCCTTTTCTATCTTCAGCACTTAGGGCTGGAAGTTTTCTCAGATCTTCCTGGTCTGGTCAAATTCCCATATGAAATCTCTCAGAACACCACAGATCTCTCCTTGGTTCTTCATCTAAGGTTCAATTTTAATTTTATATGATTATTTCATACAACTTCTGTGTATACCCTAATGTCCCCACTGCCAACACTATTAGACTTTAGGGGTTCAAACTATGTATTCTCAACACCTGGCAAGAAATAGAAGCTAATATCAGTTGAATGAATGCAGGCTGCAATCCAAGTGTCTAGCACTATGTCTTGTACATGTAGTTGCTCAATATACGTTAATGAAGGTATAAGTAAGCGAACATATATCTTTGACTATGTAATCAAAAGGATCCAAGATTGCAACTATTGTGGGGAAACTGAATTAATTACGTTCATGCGCAAGGAACCCTAGGTGGCATAAACAGTTAAGTGCTCAAATACTAGCTGAAATGTTGGCAGTTCAAACCCAACCAGAGGCACCTCAGAATACAGGTCTGGCAATTTGCTTCCAAAAGGGTACAACCTTGACAACCCTATGGAGCAGTTCTACTCTGCACACATGAAGTCAGAATCAACTCAAGAGCAACTAACAACAACATTCATCTACAGTGAGCATCTTAGAGCTGATGTAAGCACTTGAGATTTAAAGTTAATGTCTTCATTACAGAAACAAGACTGAGGTGCTGACAAGCTAAGTGACTTGTTCAAAGGCAGCTTAATGGAGAAAACTAGCATGAACCTAAATTCTTAACTCATGGATCACTTGTGGCTTAAGGGGTCCTGTCCTTTCCATTACTATATACAGACTCCGTGTTGTGTGTACTTACCTTCAAAATGCTTATCCTAGTTACTAAGCACTAAAATGGCAGGTCTTGCTGATATAAGGACTTTAGCCTACGCAGATACAGAGTGGGTTAATTTATGGTGAGAAGAATAGAAAAGGCAATATAAAGAACAGGGGAAACAGGACTATAATAACTGGTAAATATGGACAATAAGGTAGGATCTGTTTGGGAAGAAGAAAATCTAAGCTTTCTGGACTGGTCATACACAGACCATAGTGAAAAGAGCCCTTTGTCCCTCTATTTTTATGTTCTGACACACACACACACAAAATCAAACATTGATGAACAGGGATCAGACACAAAGGAAAAGAGCTTATCTGGAACTCTACATTGAGATAAGATGAGCTATGGCTGATGGAGGGACATGTGCCATAAATAGCAACTAATTAAGGAGAGTAAGGAAGCAAAATTAATGTTTACCTGAAAGTCAAGACAAGACTTATTTCAAAAAGTAGGGAAAAAACGGAAATATCTCCTGCTTCTAATTGAGTATCTCTATGGTAATATTTTGTTTTATATATTTTTTTAATTGGTGCAGGTCAATCCTTGTAAGCCTAAAATCTTTTAAAGCGTAGAAATAACATTACAGTCAGGTTGCTAGGTGGCAAATAATTTGCACTGGACATTAGCCTAACATTTGGTGATTCTAACCCACTCAGCAGCAGTACTGCAGACAAAAGGCCAGGCAATCTGTTTCTGTAAAGATGATAGCTAAGAAAACCTTATGGAGCAGTTCTACTCTATAACACAGGGAGTCATCATGAGTCAGAATCAGAATGAAGGCATTCAATAAATAGTCCTGCCCATACATTCCCACTTAAAATTCACACCACCCAGTGCACTGGGACATTCAATGTAAACAGAAGATAACTCCAAAGAAGACTAATGGTCATGATTTGTGATTAAGGTCAGGAATTAAAGAAGCATTCTTTCATGTAACTCTCACAACCTGTGTGTTTGGTAATTATATTAATTATTTTCCAGATGAGAAAACTAAGGGATTTTCCCAAGATCATTTAGTAGAACAGCTTTATTTTGATCACAAGGTGTCTGTGGTAGGTAAGGTTATGTGTGTCAACTTGACTGGGCCTGAGTTTGAGTGGCTGGGTAGTTGGATATAGTTATTCCCCACAAGAGGTAATCAACTCCATGGTGGAATCTACAGGAGAAGCTGAGTAGCCGTCTTAAGAATGTGGTCTGCTTGCAGTATATAAGCAGTAGCCTTGGCATGCTTGGATCCTACATTGAGCCAACTCTTCCTTCAGCAGCCTGCCATGTTGTCTGCTGACCGTGCGACTGTTCCTGGATTTGAACTATTGGCCTGCCGTGTTGCTTGATAATCCTGGGACTGTCCAAGCTTACTTGTCAACCTTGGGTTTTTCAGCTAGCAGCTGCCTGCCTGAGTTAAAAGACTCCTCCAGCTCCAGTGGGCCAGGACAAGAGGCAGAGATGAAGCCCAAGGTCAAGGGGCTTCACCCAGCCTCTAGAGCTGGCACTTTGAACTCAGACTTCTAGCTTCATTTGTCACTGTAAGAGAATAAATTCCTGTTTGTTAAAGTCATTCTCTTGTGGTATTTTCTGTTAGAGCAGCACTAGAAGACCAAGACAGTGTCTCTGACTCTGAAGACAGTAACCTTCCCCTACCACAGTGGTTCCCAAAGGGTAGCAGCATCAGCACTGCTGGAAACTTGTGTTTCTAATAAGTTCCCGTGTCCCATCTTATCTAGTGAATCAGAAATTCAGGAAGTGGACCGAGCTATCTGTTCAACAAGTTCTCCTTGTGATTCTGAGACAAGCTCAGATTTAAGAACCACCAGCCTAAGCATGCAGCACCACAAACATAACATTGTTTCATATACTCGCAGAGAGTACTTGAGTTTGGATTTTTTCTTTAGCTGTTTTAAAATAAACATACATTACTGATATATGGTAAGTTTATATACCACCACAGAATTACTTACATTAAAGATGGCAGGCAGTCTGGGGGTGAAAACCCAGCTTTACTACCTATTAATTATATTAAAAAAACTAAAAAATACTCACTGCTGTCAAGTCAGTCCCAACTCATAGAGATCCCCCCCTTGGGTTTCCCAGGCGATATCTCTGCGGAAGTAGATTGCCCAACCTTCCTTCCCAGGAGTGTCTGGTGGGTTTGAACTACCAGCCTTCTGGTTAGCAGTCATATGCCTTAGACACTATGCCACCAGAGCTCTTACTAATTATGTAATTTTGGCAAATTATATAATCTTTGTGAGTTTACAATTTGCCTTATGTAAAATGAAATAAAAATGATGAGATCATGTACAAAAGTATTTTTAAAAACCATTTGAAAAACTAAATAAATAAATAATCTACAGAGTATACAACTTATAAGTAAAAAAAATAGCATGCTCGCATGCCAAAATCCTTTTGATGAATTTTTCATTTTCTCTCTGCCAAACCAGTTTTCAACATTAACTTATCCTTTTCCCTGATTATGCACTGGGTGGTACAGAGTTAAAGTGCTCAGCTGCTAACTAAAAAGTTTGAGTCCTAGACCACTTGGGAAGAAAGGCCCACTGATCTATTTCTGAAACTCAGACATTGAAAACCCTATGGACCACAGTTCTCTGACACACATGGGGTTCCCATGAGTTGGAATTGACTCAGCTGTAACTGATTAATTACTAGTTATAAGGTACTGTATTGTTTCAGGGTATTTTTTTAAAGTAGAGTGATGATACCAATCATTAAATTTAGGTTTTGGTAATTGATATCACTATCAATTAAATCTTTAAATTAAATAGGCTTAAAGCTTTAAACTGTACCTTTTTAAATTATTTGAAAAATAATACATTATTGTGAAATTAAGAGGCTGTGTTATTATGGACATTTAATTTCAGGTTAAATTTATTATTCAGCGAAAACCCTTATTGCAGTATTATGATCTATGTATGGCTAACTGAACAGCCTCAATAGTATTTTAATTCAGAGATTTCACATTATAATTCATCTGCAATAATAATATTTTCCTATATTTTAGTCAGTAACACTTAGGGCTATTATTTCTTGTTAATTTGCACTAACCAGTAAAAGAAACCATTTTCTGTATCTTTTATTATGCTTTTTGTACATACAAAAAGGATATCAGCTTTTCTGCATCTTTTTAATTTTTTTTAGAATAAAATTTCCTGGGCTCACAAGCTCCTCTCATAGCTCTTGTTTTCAAGATCATTTTATCATTTGTATTGTTCTCCACCAAATGCTTGGCAATCTGTCTCTTTTCTGAAATGTAGTGTTCTGCTGAACTTAGTTTCCAAATCATAGTCTAACAAGACCTGAGTGTAGCTCAATCTGTTTTTATGCATGACATCACCATTACAATTCAACACACTATAACATTTGAATATTTTAAGAGGAATCAGAATGTCGACTCATTCAATTTATCATCCACTGTAATGCTTGAATTTTTTTCTCTGCTGTTATCATCTCTTGCTATTCATTGCAGTTTTTGGTGCTGTTAGCCATTCTTGTAACAACTTTTACATCCATTCCACTTTCCTGAATGTAATGCCCAGATTCTACCCATCTCCCTGTGGTATCAATGTTATGCTTCATTGTAGTATGGCACCCCAAAGATTTGTAATTCTTGCTATTCCCATGATTCACTAATCTTTAGATATGTTAGCACAGATGCACATCTCCCGAAACATTTTATAAGCATGCTATTGTTGCTGGGAGCTATAGAATTGTTTTCTACTCATAGAGACACCATGTGACAGAGTAGAACCCCCCATAGGGTTTTCTTGGCTGTAATCTTTATGGAAGTAGATCGACAGGTCTTTTTCCCACAGAACCCCTGATGCTGTTGAACCCACCCACCATTCAGTTGGCAGTTGAGAATCTAACTGTACATTAACTCTGTTTTTATTACTAAGATGATTTTTATGTTACTCTTTTTAAATTCCAATTAAACATAAACATAGCTGACTGATCTGTTGCTTCAGGCACATTTCAAAAGAAGTCATGCCTGCTGCCCCCTCACTGACTCAATTTAAGAAAGGTAAACTGAGCAGGTTGGGCAATCTACTTCCATAGTGATAGTGCCTCGGAAACCCAAGGAGGGGTTGCTATGAGTCAGGTCTGATTCCACAGCACATAATAATAAGAACAACAAACTCAGCAACAGTTATAGGGCTCTATTATGCTTTACAATTAAGCTGCCATCCATAAAACACAGATTAAATCTCTGATCTTCACATAGGTAGCTAAATGGGTAGCAAGTATCCTTGCTGCAAGAGGTAACTTGCATATGCTGAGACATGTCATTTGGTTGGTTGAACAAATCTTAGTAAACACAGTTTCACTTAGCATGTTTACTTGCTCACTTACGAAAGCAAGCAAAGTGGGAGAATATAAAAATGTTATATTAAGGAAATGACAAAAGAAACTTCAAGTATTTGGCCCAAATTTAATTATTTCACCATGAAGAAATGGCAGCATTATCTAAACTGAAATGAGCTGACATCTTATAAATGAACTTTCATTTATAAGAGAATTAGAGAAGTGATTGTTTTTCAAGTTCACAAGTCAAAAACCTCTACCTTTAACAGACGAAATATCAACCTATGTGCCTTCCTTCTGCCTGGAATCTCCAGCTCATATTTTATTAATAAACAACTTCTCCTGATTCCAGGTTTGTCCAGCTACCATACTCCTATTCACTCTCACAATTCAGAATATGATTCCTCCAAAGAAATAAGCCATCCTGTGTGTCTATACCTTGTCCTTTGCTGTCTATCTCTTGCTTCATGTTGTTTGTTGTTGTTGTTGTTATGTGCCATTGAGTCAGACCTGACTCACAGCGACCCCTCCTAGGGTTTCCGAGGTGGTATCACTATGGAAGTAGATTGCCCCATCTTCCTTCCGAGGAGTGGCTGGTGGGTTTGAACCGCCAGCCTTCTGGTTAGCAGTCAAGTGCCTTAGGCACTATGCTAAGTAAAATTATTTGTTTATAGTTGTTTCTTCCATTAATTTTGAGCTCCATCTTTTGTTTTTGCTTTTCTACTTGCTACTGAAAACTCCTCAATAATTTTTTTAAATAGCATTTTTATAGTAACTATATTTTTTAAATGTAGAAAATGACATTAGGTTTGAAGAAAGAAATTGTTAAAGCAAAGATATAAACCCAATTTTAATAAAATGGTAAAAATATATGTCAACATGAGGAAATTCATTAAAGGGTTAAAAAGCAACTATCTCTTGTAATCTTTTGGAAATAATACCAAAATAAAAATTATAAAAATCTAAACAACTATCAGGTCTGAGAAAAGGCACATATTAATTTTGGATACGTGTTTGTGTTTTCATAACCTAATAATGATTGGTTGAACTGAAGCAGATGATAAGAAATAAGAAAAAAGTTCATTTCACATTTTTAGGTCCAATATAACAGTTTTCAAGACTTAGCAAAAAGGATGATCATTAAGAGAAGTTTTTAAAAATGAACATTTTTTTGTTCTAAAGAAGACTGATGATGTATTTAATCATTGTTATCATGTATATGATAAATCAATTGAGACATGATAGTGATAAAATATTTTCCCTCTTAGCTTAGTACAAGACCAGAAATGATTAACTTAACTTAAAGGGCAAACAGGAAAATGCTACAGGATGTGAGAGATTATGAGAAATTACTAAATATTTCCAGGAAAGATTTCTCTCAACAACCTTTAAAACAGGATAGCTACCCTTTGATCTAGAACCACTTAGATACTAAATGTAAATGTAAGGAACTCTTGGCAAGATAAATACCCATATGTTGCCTAGTAAGTTACCACTGACTGTGGCTCTATAAATTCATCCAGAACAAATCCTGCCTCTGTTGTC
Organism: Orycteropus afer afer; assembly: GCF_000298275.1. NCBI lineage: Eukaryota > Metazoa > Chordata > Mammalia > Tubulidentata > Orycteropodidae > Orycteropus > Orycteropus afer. The sequence goes on along the minus strand of NW_006921926.1, from coordinate 3,278,008 downwards.
TGTTGTGTCATCCCTGCCACACTCATCAGGAGAAACTTGCTTTTGCTCTTCAAATAGCATCATCAGGACAAATTGCGCCTTACCTCATCTTACTTCCTACCTGATGTTAGTTACACAAAGTGGCCAGTGACTGGGGAGGAATGTATATTTGTTGCCCCATGTGCCTAAGGGCACTTGACTGCTAACCAGAAGGCTGGGGGTTCAAACCCACCAGCCACTCCTCAGAAGGAAGACTGGGAAATCTACTTCCATAGTGATACCACCCTCAGAAACACAGGGAGGGGTCACTATGAGTCAGATCAGACTTGACGGCAGTGAATTTGTTTTGTTTGTGTGTAAAGAAATGGAACATGAGAGTCCTTGCAAATATAATGACACTTTAAGAAAGTTCAAAAAACTATAGTAAGAAGATAAATGATTTTGATTTTTTATGATTAGTATTCCTTTCATTAATATTAACAATTGACATTTAGTGTAATTTTTTCTCAAAAGTAATTAATATTAAGTAATTTTAAGTACATATTATGTATTATAAAAATGCTGTATTGTGAAATTTCTAGATAAGATACAAGTTCAAAGTCACCACTAAGGGCCACTTATAAAGAGCAAGGAGTTCCTTTCATAACCTTTTTAAAAAATTTTTAATATTAATATTTGTTATGCTAATTTTATAACATATGCTGGCAATTGTTGCTGAAAAAATGGCACAGCCTTTGTAATTAGCCTTAAAGAGTTTGCCCAATTTAATTATTTTTTTCTCAGGAAGTGATGGCAGAGCTATGAAAACTTGAAACAAGCTGGTACCTTATATATGAAGAATAACGGCATAGATTAAGAAAATTAGCTTAACATGTGATGACATATTCCAAAGATAAGTATATTGCTGCTTTCATGCTGTTGTCTCTTAAGCTGAAAACATGAAATAAAGTTTCACAATGGTTTTGTTCTTATCTTATTTTTCAACACTTGATAAACAGAATGCATCTACTAAGAATGTAAAAGCAGTGTTAATTCATACGAGATACAGGACTTGTTTCAATTTACCTGTTTCTGTTGCTGGAAATCCAATCTGATATAAGTGTTGATGCCTGTTGGTGACAGTGCTTGTTGCCAAAACTACATGCCAGCATTATAACTTCTCTACGTAGTTCTCTAGATATTAGTAAAAGAAAATAAAATGAAAAAGTAGTGTTAATATCCTAAAAGAAAGTCAGAATAACTCATTAAATAAACATTTGGCTAGTAAATAATTAATGTGAAAATACTTTTTTTTTTTTTTTAGATCGTGAAATTCTATACGACTAAGAGATAGGCAGAGTAGAAGTTACACACTCTAAGTCTGCTCTGCAAACAGTACTACAGTAAGGGGCATGGGTTCAGATCTCAACATCACCTATTAGGTTGATCTTAAATTAAACACGGCAAGGATGCCTTTGGTCTTGTGTCAGGCAGGTAAAACTGTGCTACCCAAGAAATAGAAACGAAAGCCGAAGAATGAAAGCAAGATTGTCTCATGTTGCTAAAGTCACAGTGGTACTCGTAGTATTTTATTGTACAGCTCTGGGAGAAAAGAAGAGAGTAAGAAAATAAAATAGTACTCATGTTGGTAGGATGCTTGAACAAGGGATCCATTAAAATTATTTTTTGGCCATCCAAGCTTGATGTATGTTGTTGCAACTTGCTTTAAAATATATTCCTAAATGGGGGTAGGGGAAAAAAGATGATGTCAGTATTAAACCTCTCTATGCTGACAATTAAAACTCTATAATAAAATTAAGATATTTTCTAAATGTAGCTACTTTCAAATATCAGTAAAATTATTAGGACAGTAATTTCCCACTACGATTTGATTTAACACAGTACTTCAAATATAGACCATATGGATACAATGCTTTTAAAATGATAGAAGTCTATTCTATCTACTACTTTCTATTGGAACAATTAAGTTATTTACAATATTAAATATTTTAGATGACGATTTTTGCAACAATATGAGGGAACTGAGGAATATTGATAATGACAGTCATGAATACATGTGTACAAATCCATACCTAATATAGTTTCTGAAAATGAGCATATAATATTTATATATTTTATGTCAATAAACTATTTAAAGCAAAAATATCTTATAGGCCCAGCTGATAATCTAGCATTGTTGCATTGACACACCACAGAATACTCCTCAGTATAATGATATGGTATTGCAGAGTCAACAACCCATGCAGTAAATGATATATTTAAATATCAGCAGCAATATAAGATAAGCTCTCCACAATTTAATGTGGTCCTTGAATTTTGTCAAAGGAATGAAAGCACTGAAATTACAGTAAAAGCAATTTTTAACTTTTACTGAAAATGAGGTATCTGACACATTACCCAATTCTAAAGTAAAAAATACACAAAAACCTATTTTATTTCTACAGAAATTTAATATTTCAGAAAAAAAGAAAAGTATAGTAAGTCTTTCTCTAGTGGATAAAATTTATACCATAACTGAAATGACACATTTCTTTGCACGTCTGTTGTAAGGGCTTAAACAAAACTAACCACGGTGAGCAGTCAAGCCAAGATTGTTCCATGTTAAAAAAGAAAAAAAGAATTATTTAAACAGAGGTGAGAAGCATCTCTGATGACTGTCAGACACTTTTGATGGCTTTAATAACTAGATTTCATGCCACGGTAATCTGCTTTCCAAATATGTAGGTGAATTAGTAGAGCCAATATGTCATAAGAAATAGGATGATTTTATAAGACACGAGACAGGCTCTTAAAATAACTGAAGAAAAGTAAACAGTGAACAAAGATAATCAAAGGCAAAGAAATTTAGAAATTAACAGTACTCAATCCTCATCTTATTCAAAATGATTATTAAGTAAGATTAGTTGGTGTCAGCAGTGCAATTTTGGGTTAGAAGGCTTTAGGCTTAGGCAATCTGGTCAGGTAACATTTTGGAATGTTTGTCATGTCCTCAAGTCTATTTGGATTATCTGTTGTTTGCTCTCCTGTATCCCCTTGGACCCAATTATGAATGGGCTTTTGCCTCAATGTTGATCTTATCCTTGTTAATTAAGGAAGTGAATTGAATTCACTATGCCCTTTTGGATAAAAATAATGACTAAGAATCTTTACTGAAACTGTCTATATTCTGTTAAGATCTTTGGGATCCCTCTACCCAGGTTAAGTCCTTTGTGAACACAGAGCCCTTTAACTAGTGGAAAGTAAGTTTGAACTTTAAGGATTTGCCATGTATATTTGTTCTTAAATTCTGAAGCATTTAAGCTTAATTGACACTTTGAGGCAACAACAAAAGGTAGTTTGTATTAAAGTTCTTCTTCAAATAATTTTCATAGTGTGGAACAGAAAAAACAGGCCATAAGTAATAACACAAATTAGAAAGAGGTGCTAAAATAACTTAGGATCAAGTTCACATAGTGGATAATTTTAAAAATAGTTTATCTTCTGAAAATAAGAAAAAAGAGAATATATATCATTACATTGAAGACATTGTAGTTCTCCATTCGGTCCAGTAATTTATCTAGAGGATAAAGAGCTCGGCTGGCAGCATGCCAAGGAAGAAAATCCTTTTCCTCAGACAGGTATCTGATAATCTCCAGAGGAATATTCTGAGGCAAATAGCCAGCTCTGCACAGTCAGAGAATTTAATGTTAATCATATATGCAGAAAAGATACATGATGATGCAAAAATAAAGATCTTACTCAGGTAAATAAAGGAATCAAGATTCATCACAGTATAAAGAAGCATACTCAGTGCTTAAAAATAAAGTTACTTCTAAAATTTATTTCTACTTAAGATGCCAGTGCCCCTTAATGTAAACAGAGTGGTACAGTTAAAAATTGCATGAACACAAAAATATCAGAATACATATTTGTAAAAAGGAAAGAATTACGGATTTTGAACAAAATCAATCCTTGCTATTTTCCCTCACAGAAACTCTTCAGAGGTCACAAGTAATCAAAAATAATTAATGATGGACTTGAAATATTAGTTTCTCGATGTATTCTCTTTACTTTTCATATACCTCTGTGTAATGACTTAATACCAATTGTTTGAAAAATTCATGGTCGTATTAAAGCAGCAACTCAAAGTTCTAATCTGTTACCTTACAATATAAGAATTTTTCAAACCTGTTTTTGAAACAAACAAACAAAAAAAACCACTACTTTCTGGAACATCTGTGATTACCAGTTAGATTTTAAGAGAGTTCAAGTAACAAAAAATGTTCTTTTATCACTTTCTTTTCAAATAAAATGTCACGTAACTTTGGGAACCAATGTCAGATTTCTTGGAAAATCCTAACATGTATCTTTTTAAAATTATCTGAATATATACATTTCACATTTAAAACTAAAAAAAAAATGAGCCCAAATAAAATGTCTCTCTCTATTCTCCAGTAGATTGCATACAAAATTCTTGTCAAATCAAAGCAATATAAATGACAATTCAGAGTTCATTAAAAGATGGTCTTAGATTTTGCTGAACCCTCTTTGATGAATCCAAAACACATAATGACATTATGTACTTTGCAGAATTTTTAACATTAGCAATCAACTTAATGCAGACTTTTAACACAAGGAATAGGAAAATAAGAAAACAACCAAAGCTTCCTTATCTCCTTTATCTGTATTTCCCATTACTGTTTACATAGCATCACAACATTAAATGGATCTGATTATTTGTACTTTGTGGAAGGTGGGCAAGAAGGAGCAAAGCTTTTCTGACCTTCACTTAAAATAAATCTTCCAGACTCTGTAGTCCTTACTTGATGTAATAAGTAAAAGTTACTTTATAGACATATATTAACTTAGAACTGTGTTTATAATGTTCCTAATAAAAACCAGCTCTGTAGACTGTGGTTTAGCTGTTTTTGAATTAAAAAAAGGATCACCCTGACATTTTGGCTCAACATAGTACAACATCAACCACAGTAAATAAGAATGGTGAAAATAACTCCAAATTCCCATATAATTTCAACACTTCCTCAAATTTGTATGACTGATACTACAGCCAGATATATATCACTTTTCTTGTCCAGTTTCCATTTCATACATCATTGCAGAAATAGTATGAAACTAGACCATGGCAACAACAATTAAATAAGCAACTTTATCTTTTTGCTAGAATGGCATTTCAATAATATAGTTAAATTTTGCTTCCAAGGGTTTATTGTCCACTGAAAACAGGAATATGTATTTTTATAGAAATAATTATTTGATCTTCTTTCTTAAACATATCTTCCAATATTTTATATCTTTTGTAGTTTTTCTCCCTGAGCTTTTATTCTGAATATTGATCAGCATGCTGGTCATAAATTTGCTTCCCCCATCACATTCCATGGATGATAAAACATGAGGTTGAAAGAGATTTATCTAGAAGTCATTATTCTTTTGCTGAAGAAATAAGAAAAACAATATTTATGAAAAAGAATTTTTTTAACCAGATAAAATTATTATGGATCTTCAAATCAGTTTAGAAAATCCAGAAAGTTAAGGTCAATTTTCCTGTAGAATTAGTCATAATAGTATTATGTCAATAACAATTTATTCAGTTTCTATAAATGGATAGACAATATTTAATGACTTAGGTTCTCTGAACAGTATAACTGCAAATCAAAAAATGACAAATTATGTTATGGAAAGAGACATGAACTTGAAAATGATGTGAACCTGTCTCTCCCACTTATACTCTATACAGTCAGGCAAACAAATTAATCTCTCCAGGCCTCACTTATCAGTGAAATAACAGAGTTGAACTAGGAGACATCATTTTTGGCCCCCAAAACCTTTTATTCTAACTTATATATCTACAACTTAACCTGCTGAGAAACTATTACAATAGTATAATTTATTTGTTTAAAAACCTGAAAAAAAAAAAAAAACCTTAGTAATTTCATATTACCCTTTCTTCAATTGTTTAATATATAAAAGTCTAAGAGCCAGGACTTGAATCTAGGTTTTATAAGATACCTGGCATAGTGCAAAACAAGCCTGATAGAAGCTGTAAATGGTAGTAAGTTAAAAGGAAAAAAAAAAGCATGAGGTAGTGAAATCAATTAAGTTCTGTTGTAAGTCCTTATGGCAGACATTGGTAACTGCTACCAAAACCCATGCTCCCTCTTCTTCCTACCTTACACTATGATTCCTAGTTAGTTGCTGCAAGTGGGCTCTGACTCATAGGGACTACTTACCATTTATACAATAGAATGAAATGTTGCCTGAACTCACATCATCTTCATAACTCTTAGCATGCTACATCCCTTGTCATAGCCCAGTCTAGGAGGCTCACCTTCTAGCATTATCCCAGACAATATTCTGTTGTGAAGGTTTACATTGTCTAATTTTAAGGAGCTCTGGTAGCATAGTGCCTAAGGCTCTTGACTGCTAACCAGAAGGCTGGTGGTTCAAACTCACCAGCCACTCCTCAAAAGGAAGGTTGGTCAATCTACTTCCATAGTAATACTGCCTCGGAAACCCAAGGAGGGGTTGCTATGAGTCGGGGCCGACTTGACAGCACATAACAATTTTAAGGAGATCACCAAGCCTTTCTTCTTAACTTTATTCTGGAGGATCTTCTGAAATCCATCCTCCATGTGTAAGCCTGCTGGTATTTGAAATGCTTGTGACATATCTTTCAGCATCATAGCAACATGGAAGCCACTCATAGTAGGACAAACTGTCAGATGAGTGATGGTCACTTGTAGTTAGGTATGTTCATATGTATAAGATCTAGCCAGTAAAACATGAATGTTCCTTACTCCAAGGCTGACCCAGAGATACCTCCCATGAGCTCCTCTTCGTCTTTTTCCCCTGGAATGAGTCTTACAGGGTGCTCTTGGAAGTCTTACACTGAAGATGTCAGAGACTCTACTATGCAGGTTGCCGGCTGCATAGCTGAGTACCAGTTTGTACATTCAGTTCTGTTATGTGAGCAGAAAATAGACTTCTATTGTATTTGATCCATATACATGGTTCTCTTTTATTTTTTTTTAAAGAAGTAAACTTTCCATAATGCTTTATCTGTATTTCTCCAATAGAATAAGAAACAGATTACTCTCAAATTCCCCTCATTCGGCTTTGTTACAAACATATGCAACTAATTACCCACTACATAATTCAATATACTTGCATTTAAGCCTACTAGATCAAACTACGTAGTTACACTTAATTGGACAAGGGGATGATCAACTTCTTTACAAAATTAAGAATTGTAAGAGATTATGTTAGTGAATAAGTTACCTAGTTTAGATATGTGTTTGTGTAATTGGCTGGTAATGGTATCTGTGATTACTACTACTGATAATGTAATCAATGTAGGGGAAGCATGTGGAATCCAGTGTTTGGAAAATTACATTAGCTCAAAAGAATCAGCACACTTAGGGTCCCGATGCTGAGATACATTTTCCTTAAATTTTCATCATCACAGGAAAATGTTGCTAACAAAAGGGGGAGAAAAAGCAAATGTAAAGATATTTCATGTATAATTAAATATGTTAATATTTTATGTAGGAGTTGTAGATGATATCCTCTATCTTCTCTACTACTGTGGTGGGATAAGCATAAGAAATGATTTAGGAATCAAAGAAAAGATAAAAATGAAGTGAGGCAAATGAGGAATATTAAAGAAATAGAGGAAAGATTGCCAGATGGAGCTATACATCTGCCCCTGCCATTCTCCCTCACATACACCCTTCCCTCTTCCTTCTCCAATTCACCAGAGCTTGCAAAGAAATATCTCTTTAAGGGGAAAAGCAATCATATTTTTTAAGAAGTAGATTAAAATCAGACTATATTAGCTGATTTTGAAATATACTGATCTTAGTAGCTTTGTTTTCACCTAAGATCCAAAACTGCTTTTTTAAAATCATTCTGAAATCCTGGGAATGTTAACTCTTGAATCTCCTGAAATAAGTGGTTTATAAATGAATAACTATTTACTATGAGTTTTCTTTAAAAGCAATTGGTTCCTGGATGCTTAAAAGTAGGGGAGATAAAGCAATGACTGTCTTCAGATTCTTCAGACCACCATACTAAAGTCTTTACATTTGAAAACCATAAAATAGTCTACTACATATTTCAAAACATATGCAGAGACTCTATCCTTTCACTTAGGGCAGATTTTTTTGGAAAGCATTGTTGAAATGCTTAATTAAAAGTTTGTCAAGTTTTATCTGTTGTTCTTTGTTATTCATTATTAAAAGATATTAAATATTTTATTAAAAGATATTATATGTTCTTTATGGGAAGATCCTATGGCATACATTGGAAACTCAAGTTAGTTCCAGAAAACCATAGAATAGAAAAGGAAATACGTGGGGAAGGTATCACTGCCAACTGCCCACCCATTTAGTAATTTCTAGATAAAAAAAGAATATGGTTCAGGACTTGTTGAACTGAAAAGCGTTCTTGATTTTTCCTAAAATTGGGAGTGTGAAAAGTTGCATAAAAAAATGTCCACATATCCTCTTCTTTTTCCTCCCCCTCTTGTTCCTCCCCATCCTCCTTTTCTGCTTCTTCTGTGTCCTCCAAAAAGCCTGTTACTGAGAGATAGACTTACACACTTCTTTTCTGGGCTCAGACAGCACCTCGATAACACCTTTCTTCATAATACATAATATTAATCATAATGTAACTTTTTTCCCTCACTGGAATTAAGATATTGAAGGAAATAAAGCCTGCTTTACTTATCTTTTATCCCCAAAGTCTAAGCTGAACCTAGCACAAAATAGGCACTCAATACATGTTCTTTAAACTAAATGATGGCAATAAGGCCACAGCTCTTAAAAAGTGGAGTACTTGCCAAGCATATTAAAACTTCAAAATATCCATAATTTTAAAAATATTAAGCATTTTCTAAGGTTACAAGATACCAGCAGGATAGAAAAAATCCAGTAGAATTATATTTATAGTATTTTTGCTCATCTTGCTTATTAATGGTAAGTAGTGTAAGAGATAAGGCCAATGTTATCTAGCCAATAGTTTTGAATACGCTAGGCTATACCAAATAGGGAGCTCTGGCAGCATAGTGTTAACTTGACTGCCAACCAAAAGGCTGGCGGTTCAAACTCACCAGCCACTCCCGGGAAAGAAGGTTGGGAAATCTACTTCCATAGTGATACTGTCTCAGAAACCCAAGGAGGGGTCGCTATGAGTTGGGTCCAACTTGACGGCACATAATAATAGTAATATACCAAAATAAAATAGTTGTGAAGTCAGTAAGAAAGCAGATGCATTATATGAACATCTCCTATCTTTTTTGTCTAATTGGCACATTATTTGCCTAGTACCAATAGTTTTATTTTATATCATGCTTTTAAATTAATTGGTTGGGAGTTTGGAAATCTGCATCCTAGACAGCATATTGACAAACATGATCTTGAGGGCGCCTTCTTCAGTAAACATAAAATAAAAACAATTTTTGCAACACCTGTAGTCCTAATATCATTACTATGACTGTCCTTTCTCTCCACACACACTTGTGTCCTTATTTCCAAAGAAAATTTCATAAGTCAGTCAATATCTTAAACCTGAGATTCTTCTTGACACTCAATGTGTTAAGTAGCAGGAGCAATGTTTAACCATCAATTTAAAGTACACCCACTCCTCACTTATCAACATGGTTAAGTTCCAAAGACCTGGTTGTTATAGGAAAATTGGTGTTATGTGAAAATGGAGCATGACCACACAAGATCACAGAGGATGACTATATAATTTCATAACTGTCAAACCACTGAGAATCAGGGGCCACCAAAACTGACACATGACCTTAATCATCACAGCCATTGTTACTCTTGCCTCACAACCTCAGTGTTCATTACTGCCAGATGTACGCTGTTAAGGTACAAAATAGTTAGATAGTATATTTTTCACTATTGTTGTAAATGCAAAATGTCAGATAATGAGATTGCTAATAAGTGAGGAGTATATGTATTGATAGATGTCAGTTATTTAGCCAAAAAGGAAAAAATGCTTTAGTTTTATGGCCAAAGTGATGATTTTTTTAGAAAGCTATCATTTTAAAATTTTTAAACTATTATGTAGGACTTAAATTGATGCCAGCTAAAGTGTTATGTAAAGATGGTGCAAATTTGTTTCAGTTTTGAATCCTTAAGAAGCTTCAAATAAGTACTACTATGCTGGCTTTACAGATAAAGAAGATAAAGTGCCTAGAAGATAAGCAAATTGCTAAACTCACCTAGCTAATAATTGGTTGAGCTGGAGTTCAAAGCCAGGACTGACAAGAAAGCTCTTATTGAATCTACCACATGAGGCACCTTTCCCAAATACCACTCTGAGAGTTAAATATTTTCTCTCTTCCCTTAACACTCATGTACATGTCACTGCAATAGCATTTATTGCATTAGACTTAATACACAAATAAATAATAAAGGAATTCCAGGTGTCATGAAGGGAAAACAAGCAAAGTTAGAGGAAGGCGTATTATGAGAGAACTCTTTAAATAGGGAAGCAGGGAAAGTCTCGTTAAAGACAACTGAACTATGTAAGGGAACAGGTTTTGCAAATACAGGAAAATTCTGATTGAGGAAAACAGCAAGTTAAAAGGTCTGAAGCAGGAACAAATCTGCGGTGTTGGAAAAAATAGCAAGAACTTCATAGCTGGAATGGAATGAGCTAGGGAAAAAGAGTAAAGTGTGAGGTTGCAGAGGTTGGTGGTAGATATATATATATATATATATATATATATATATATATATATATATATACACACACACACACACACACACACACACACATATATATATATATAACTCACTGCCATTGAGTCGCTTCTGACTCATAGTGACTCCCTTTGGGTTTTCAAGGTGGTAAATCTTTCCAGAAGTAGATTGCCCAGTCTTCCTTCCATGGAGTGGCTGGTGGGTTTGACCATCCAACCTTCTGGTCAGCAGTAAAATGCCTTAGGTATTATGACACCATTGCCTTAAATAATAAGGACTTTAGTTTGTTTTCCTAAATGTGATGGAAAGTCACTACAGGTTTTTTAGTTGGGGAATGACAAGATCTGATTTACGTCGAAAAAGAGTGACTATGGCTGCTACAGAGAGCAAACTCAAATGTGTCTGCAGTGTAGTAAATTACTTAGTGTGGCTTTTCTACCCATAAGTCTTTGTAAACTCCAAGGTGAGATTTTCTATGAGCAACTGAGGAGCTCCTGATTGCTGAAGTTGTCCACCTGGAGTATTTCTGTTGGGCGTGGCACAAAACAATGTTCTGGGAGGTGCCCACTCTCCCTCAGGTGCTTAGAGTTCTGATGCTATGATTGGCTAATTTGGCCACTCTGCCGGGCTCAAAAGGAGGTCTCCTAGAAGCAGAACTCTCTCTCTGACTGCTGGTTGAGGAAGACGCGCTGCTGAAAGAGACATGGGCTCCTGAGACACGCATTGCTGGGAAAGAGATGCAAGAGACATGCCTTGCTGAGTGAGACACCCAGGGACCAGCACTGCTGGGAAAGAGACTGTGAGAGACTGTTGGCTGAGAGACAGTGAGCTGGGAGAGAGACTGAGCATTCTTCCTGAACTTGAGTTGTAGCCTGGTGCTTCCCTAATAAACCCCGTAATCTGTGAGTTCTGTGTGGCCACTGCAGCGAATTATCGAACCCAGGAGAGAGGTGGTGGGTGCTTTGGGAGGAACGCTTGGAGAAAAGACTGGAAGGAGGCAGCATGTCTGGCCTCACAGGAATAGGCCTTGGGCTATTGACAGTAATTCTGTCTTCCTCTTGTGGGGTTATAGGAGGTCGGAACATGTGGCCTCCTTGCCGTTTTTGCAGTGTCACACAGTTTTTGAAGATGATGAAATGAAATATGATTTCCTAGTTGATCTTTTCTCTCACTATATGGACTCTGCTTATGAGAAAAATATTTGCCCTATAAATAAAATGGATGACAAGAAAACAGAGAATATATTTTAAGATAAACACTTCATGATACTTGTTTTAGAAACAGTTTTTTTAAGCATGTATCAAAACAATATTCCAAAAGCATATCCACTCTGGTAGTGTGGTACCTAAGGCACTTGACTGCTAGCCAGAGGGCTGGTGATTCAAACCCACCAGCCACTCTTCAGAAGGAAGGTTGGGCAATCTACTTCCATAGTGATATCGCCTCGGAAACCAAGGTGGGGCTCTCTATGAGTCAGGTCCAACTCGACGGCACATAAAAACAACAGCAACAACAACTGTTAAAAGCTACATGAGATGAAACTGGAAAGATCATTCAGAAACTGAACAATTAAAATATTTTTAAAGCACACACTCAGAAAGTTAATATATTGTACCTTGGATCAATTAGCAAAGTTATCCCAGGGTTTTAATATGGAAAATATTTAAGAGAACACTAGGGAAATTATCTATGAATTTCATTCATTAGGTGGGAAGTTTTCTGATGCCCTGCAAGCCACAGGGGAGTAAAAAGAATGAAAAATTCCAGCAAATTCCAGCAGGATTTTGCAGAGGTTGAGCTTAGTGCCATCAGGATATCAAATCATTAACTTAAACCTCTGACAATCAGCAGTACTTCTAACTTCTTGTAAAGCTGCTTTTTAAAGAAATGTATAAATAGGAAACTAGAAAGGAGGAAAAACATTACCAAAACCAAACTTCTTAAAAATAACTGGATATTTATTTATATTTCTTATCTAATGTTCAAGTCTTGCCATTTAATATAGATTTTATTATATTCAAAAATTTATATATTGTATAACATACTAATTTTCCACATTATTATAAACTCTTCAGAATTATCATTTCATCGATTCAAGCAATATTCTGTTGGGAAGATAAGTGTAGTTCACTATTGTTGAGTATTTTGGTCATATATGTATGTTTCTATAGAAAAAATAACAAGGCTATAAACATCTTTGGGCATTAACTCTTCTATATGTTCTGAATGAATTTCTTTGGATGGAATCCCCAAAGGTATAACATATTCTTGTTCTTAGTAAATCTCAGTTTGTGAATTCAGTCTTTGTCCATCAACAATGGACCCCAGACAAAGGAAAAGAGTATCTTTTTTTTTTTTTCAGTGATAGTCAACACTTAAAATGGAGCCTCTCCAGTCCCTGTGCCAAGATATAATGTAGCAAAATGAATTGTCTAAATTAATCCCTTGTGTCCTATCTGTTTGACATCTGTGGGTCTTTGTTTGCACAACTGGTGCCCCTGTTTTGTTGATGCCCTAACCATATTCTTACCTTGCTTATTGGTTAATCAGTCTCTGATAAAACCCAGCAGAGAAAAAGTGTTGTGGGTGGATGGCTGGTGTCAGAAATATGAAGAAATGGAGTAGAGGTATACCTGAGCTCTACCTCATAGAAACCAGCTCTGTGCTGATCTCAATTATCAACTCATTTGAAAATTAGTGTTGAAAATTTCTGTTAAACAGACAATTTCTTGTTAAACTGACAAGATTTCACAGCCAGAATATATTTCTAGGGTCCAAAGCTAATGGTGTAAATTATAAGAGGACATAGCTACTGTAGTCCTCATCAGTCAGCTCTGTATATTGTTTTGTTTGTAAACTATTCAGTCTTAAATAATTTAATTCTCAATTTGTTATGGATGGATTTGGCAATTGGTACAACTCAAAAATGACTGGTAAACATGAAAACAGTTCAATTCAGAGAGATTATACGTTGTCATATTTAAAACAAATATGGCTAAATTCACTAACTGGAAACAAATTAAAGAAGGTCAGTATTTGTAAAGCCATTTTGCAACATGTTGCTGTTATAACCACAGCTGAAAGTCAACCATCTTTTGGAGGAAGAAATGAAGTGCTTGAGTACACACAAAATGGAAATTGTTTGAGTTTACTTGTACTTGTTGCTCAGTTTGACTAATTTTGTTGTCATTGTTATTTTATCATTGAGTCAGACCCAACTCATAACAACCCCTCCTTGAGTGTCCAAAGAGGTATCACTACGGAAGTAGATTGCCCAACCTTCTTTCTGAGGAGTGGCTTGTGGGTTTGAACTGCCAGCCTTCTGGTTAGTAGTCAAGTAGCTCACATCTCAAAATATGGTAACACAGGAAAGGGCAACCCATCACATATATCTAAAACAATGTGTGAAGAAACTTAATAAATGGTAAGTTAGATCAACTATTTTCAGTGAAATAGGTATAGCTTAATATTTCAGTTTGTCTATAAATTCCACTTCTGATCTTTCTCATACAGATAAGCTAAATATTGTTTCCAACAGATGACAAATCTGAACAATTTATCACATTTACTAGCTTAAAGTATTACACTGCTAAAGATACTGCAAATCAAGCACTTTGCTATTTATGTGAAGTTCAGAGGCCAGTTCTCTGACAATCCTGCCAATATGTCAAGACATTACAAAGGCATGCAACAGAAAATTTTAGAACATAATGAATATGACATATTTATACTACATGCTGCTCATTCGCTTAATCTCATAAGATGTAGTGCAGTAGATTGTTGTATGGAGCAGTTAATTTTTTCCCCTAATCTTCACTCTACAGTTTTTTCTGCCTCTTTTCACCTATGAGCAGTTCTTGAGAATGATCAAGTGTTAAAATGTCTTTCTAATACACATTGCAAAGTACATACTGTAGCAACAAGTGCAATTCTAGAATCATACACTCAGAATCTAGATGCCTTAGAAAATACTGTTGAAGACCAGACACAAAACGGAAACATCAAAAGAGAAGCTGAAAACATTGCCAACAAAATGCAAACACTAGATTACTTATTTATTTTGGTTATGTGGAATAATATATTGCAGCATTTTCATTAGATGAGTCAAGCTCTCCATGATACAGAAGAATATTTAAAGATACACTCAGATTTCTACCAGTCATTAACAAGATATATACATAATTTGAGAAGATTTTGAATACTTTGAAAGACAACCAACTAAATACTGCCAAATACTGATTAGCAAGAAGTTCACCATTGCAGAAGCATTAGAAAGAAATAATTAAATGAAGTAGTGCTCTAGAAGTATATTGGGTGCCAGAGATCAATTTTATGTAATGCATACTAGACCAGCATTGACATACTTGAATCTTGCATGAAAAGAAGAGCAAAAGTATATATAGTTTTTTCAAATAGATTTTGTTCTTAAACAATGTAGATATGCCTGAAGAAGAATGTATGAAGGCATCCAAGAAATTTGTTGTTGTTGTTGCTATGTGCCGTCAAGTTGGACCTGACTCATAGCGACCCCTCCATGGGTTTCCGAGGCTGTATCACTATGGAAGTAGATTGCCCCATCTTCCTTCCAAGAAGAGGCTGATGGGTTTGAATCACCAGCCTTCTGGTTAGCAGTCAAGTGCCTTAGGCACTATGCTACCAGAGCTCCCAGAAATTAGTGCAGGCTTATCATAATGACTTACAAACTTTTACTGAGAAATTTAACAATTTTGTTCTTACATGAGAACTAAGTTTAGGAAATAGTCAGTGAGGATATTCAGGATTTTACTCATGTAAGCATGTATGATTCAATGATAGAAAATAAAATACAATACATATTTCTCAAAGTTGCAATTGCTGTATGCATATTCCTAAATTTAATGATTGTAAACTACATAACAAAATGCATATTTTTATCCCTGAACAGGCTCAGAACACTCAGTGTACAACAATGACTTAAGAAAGACTTGTTTCATTAGCCTTATTATGTATGGAAGTAGATATTGTTTGACAGCTTAATTGTCATGAAACCATTGAAGGACTTGTAAGAACAAAGAATAGAAAGAAATGTTTTTTAATTATATAGGTTCCTGATGAAAGATTGATATTAAAAAATAGTAATTTGTTATAAAATTTATTTCTGATCATTAAATATTCCTGTGTGATGTCTTTTCATTAGTCAATTTATAATTACAGCATTTATTATGAAGGAAACATCAAAATTGAACTATGAGCCATTTAAAGAAATATTGGTCAATATCAATTTTTTGTTGTGGGAAATCAACAAAAGTTCACATTGATTATTGAAAATACAATGTTCACTGACCCATTTTATTTGTTGTAGAAATGTAGAATATTCTTTTTGAGGAAAATGTTGTACATAGCAGAAATCTTAGTACCCCCATCCACTAAACATTTTAGAATTCAGTTCATCTCATTCCATTAAAATGGCATATGCCAATTTTGCATTCAATTGCAAATATTACAGTCACATTTAAAAAGAAGTTACATCATGGATAGCTAACACACAAATGCACACAGGTACATATATATAAATACATATACATATACATACATATATATATACACATATATATATATATACACACACATACACACACATTTGTGTATATATATACACACACACACACACACACATACATACATATATATAGTAAGCAGAGGAGGGGTTACCACAGATTTTCAGTGATTAGGGTCCTCACATACCTTAATCTGGCCGTGGGATTTCTAACTCATTGCAATAGCCACCCAGTTTGCAGACTATACTCACAGTTATGTGGTTTATTAGGGAAGTAACAGACTACAACTTGGGATCAAGATCAACTTGGAAGTAACAGAAAAAACTTGGGATCAGGATCAGGAACCACATAGGGACTATCTGGAAGCCCACCCACACAACCCTGCCCAAAGTAGAGAGCACAACTCTCCCTTCTTCAGTTCAAAACAGCTTCCAACTAGGATGGCTCTTTCAGATGCTGTCTGCAATCGGTACTCTCTGCTATTAGGCCTTTCCAGTATCAGCCTCCCCACCATAAGCCTCTCTGTTGCTATCCTGCCCAGCTCACAGCCAGTGTGGCAGCTTCCTCAGCTCTCTCAGCTGCTCTCCATTTTTGGGCCTCTTTGCCTTCAGGCCTCTCTATTGTTAACTGGCCCAGTTCACAGACAGTGTAGCAGCTTCAAGACTGCTTGGTTCCCACATGGTTCTGCTTCTCTGCCAGCCAGTTCTCAGCAAGGCTCTTTGTCAATGATAACTTTTTTTTTCAGCTAATCATCCCAGCTCTTAGCTAGCAGCTTTCTTAGCTGAAGCCTTTTTGCCAGAACTGAGAGGGGCTGCTGTGTCCTAAAGGACAGACTCCCTTCCTGGCTCCTGTCAACCAGAAGGCCTTAAAAACTTCTGTATTTCAGCTGTTTCTATATCCCAGCTCTCAACAGTTACAAAGTGGGGTTTACCTCACCAGACCAGAGTTCAACCAATTCTCAATTGCCCAGGAGATATAACAATTCAAATCTGGTACTAAAATAACATTTTCTTCCAGCAGAAATAGGGTCCTGCCCCCTGGCAACAATCTAGGAAAGACAGTAACCTGGCAGGTCCCCCAAGTTGTTTCTCCAAAGAACTAGGCAAAGGGCTTAGGAGAAAATAAGCTATTTTTCCAAAGAACCAAGGAAAATGGTCACATAAAGGAACTTATGCACCACACAAGTGCATTAAACACATTATTAAATCCACCCAAGAATCTTCTGAGGTAGACATTATCCCCAATTTATAGACCAGAACTGAGGCTTAAAAAGGTTATCTAATTTCTCTTGGGTCATCATGCAAGTAAGAGTGTACTCTTATTTGAACCCAGTCTTTCTACACCATGCCTCTGATATTATTACACTATTCCATAAAGGCTTGTTAAGTAACTGTCTATTTCCCTTCCCAGTCCCTAGTGAAATACAAAATGATGAAAGGGACCATAACACAGGAGTAATCCATAAGAACCCTATAAGGAAAATATAATGTAATACCCACTTACTGTCATCCAGTCAATTCCAACTCACAGCAACCATACAGGACAGAGTAGAATTGCCCATAGGCTTTCCAGGGTTGTAAATATTTACAGAAGCAGACGGCCACTTCTTTCTCCTGAAGAGAGGCTGGTGGGTTTGAACTGCCAACCTTTTGGTTGTTGTTGTTGTTGTTATGTGCCATCGAGTTGGACCTGACTCATAGCGACTCCTCATTGGGTTTCTGAGGCAACATCACTACGGAAGTAGATTGCCCCATCTTCCTTCCAAGGAGTAGCTGGTTGATTTGAACCTCCAGCCTTCTGGTTAGCAGTCAACTGCCTTAGGCACTACGCTACCAGAGCTCCTACCTTTTGGTTAGCAGCTGAGTATTTTAACCACTGTGACACCAGGGCTCCTTGTTGTTGTTGTTGTTGTTAAGTGCCGTCGAGTCGTTTCTGACACCAGGGCTCCTTACATAATGTAATAGAATATATGAAAAACAAGGATATATTTGGTACAAGGCTGTAACTTTAAAATGGGGTGAGTGGTGACTAGAAGACCCATTGTAGATACAGCTTTTAGCTTTTGTCATTTTTGGTCACTCAGCCAGAGCCACTTTCTTTACTATTGCCACATAACCTTGGGTTTCCTCAGTACCTCATCTAATGCCAATAAGTCAGAAATACCTCAGCCTACTCTCTGGCCTAGAGAGAACAACTTCATTTAGCAACAAGACACCTACCAGGAAGAGTATGGATTAAAATAATATTTTTTTCTTCCATAAATATTGTTGATGCAGGTAAAAACAATAGATAGAGTATGGGGTTGTGTTCTAATAAAGAAAGGAAGAGTTAATGGTATAAAATTACTACATTAAATTTAAGTAACAGTAAATGCTTTAAACAACAGAAGATAAGTTCTATCTCAAGGTTATAGGCAAAGGGGAGAATTTAGCTATGGAAAGTGGTTTGGGGGCCTATCTTCAGACTGAGAAGGGAAGTGTGTAGGACTGGAATAACAGTGTATGGAGTGTGGGAGAAATAGCTTCTCAGTCATAATGGTAGGGTGGATCTCTGGGTCTGGAAAGAACTCATAGTTCATATTTCATACCTCAACAGTTACCTGAAAAAATAAAAAAAACAACAATTCAGAACCAAACAAAGCCTACCCTCAGTTTATCTGTGAAGGTATCACTGCATATATGAAGCCATTATCATTTCCTAGACAATTCCTGAATGCTTATTGTACAACTCAGGTCTAAATTTAAGACTGACATAATGGTTAATAATTAAGTAGAAGAATAAATTTAACACTCCAAAAAGTAGGTGCATTTTTTATCAAAAACACTTTTGAGCATATAATCTAGTAACACATAAAAGAATGATGACTCATTTGGAAGTTTTTGGAAGATCAGCAAAACATCGTAGAGAGAGTTTAATGAGTAAAGTGAGCGTGACCCGTTTAACCTAGCTCTGCAGCCAACCTGCAGAGGCTCTTGCCTGAAGTTAAAAGGTTATGAGTGTCAATAACAAAAAAAAACCTAAATGCCCATCAACAGATCAATGGATAAACAAAAGGTAGTACATGCATACAATGAAATACTATTCACCACTCCAAACCAAACCAAACACACTGCCATGGAGTCGGACCCAACTCACAGTGACTCCTCCTTGGGTTTCTGAGGCAGTATCACTATGGAAGGAGATTGTCCAACCTTCCTTCCAAGGAGTGGCTGAATGAAATCTTGACACATGCTACAATATGGATAGAGCTTGAAGACATTATGCTGAGCCAAAGAATGCAATCAGAGAATGTAATCATACAAATACTGTATGACATCACTTATATAAAAAGACAAGAAAAGGCAAATATATAGACAACAATTTATTAGTGGTTACCAGGGGTGGGAGGGAGGGAGAGGGAAAGAGGGGTTAATGGTGACAGAAAAATCACACTGAGTAGAGTTGCACAGCTGATTATTATGATTGCTGTCAAAAGCTGTACACCTGTAAAAAGTTAAACTGGCAAAAGTTGTGTGACAGATATACTTACAACAATGACAAAAATAAAGATTAACTGCTGTGATAGCTGCTGAGACGGCTTATGTACAACCAAACTCCTCATGGGATTTAGTTCCTTGATCTGGAGGTGTAGGGTCATGGTTTCATGGGACATACCAGTTAATTGGCTTAACATTTTGTTTAATGTTTCTGTTCTACTTCTCACTTCGTTAAGTAGTACCTGTGGTCTTAAAAATTTGCAAGTAGACTTCCAGGCCACAACAACTGGCCTCTATCAGCCTGGAGCAACAGAGGAAAAGGAGAGTCAGGAATAGGAGAAAGATATGGAATGTATGGCTAATCACCTCTTTTAACAAATGCCTCCTTTGCCGCGACACCAGAAGAAATGGATGGTGTCTGGCTATCATTACTGAACATTTGATGAAAGATTCCATAGAAGAACCCTGATGAAAAGAAGGGAAATACACAATAGAATTTCAAATTTTAATGGACTCTTGACTTTCTGGAGCAATTAAAAAAAAAAAAAAACTCACTTCCATACAGTCCATCCCAACTCATAGCGACCCCTCCTTAGGTAGATTGCCCAATCTTACTTCCCAGGAGTGGCTGGTGGGTTTGAACCACCAGTCTTCTGGTTAGCAGTCAAATGTCTTAGGCACTACACTACCAGAGCGCCTAGAGGGTGGATAAGCACCTGACACTATTGCCCTGAGATAATCTTTAAATCTTAAACCAAAAGTATCCCCTGAAGTCATCTTAAAACTGAATGATAGTATACTTTAACTCATAAAACAGGTCTGCTTTGAGCATTATGCTCTTTTAAGAACTGTCTATGTGGAATCAAATTTACAACAGCAACTCAACATCTTAGACAGGAACCTTAGGGGATATTGAGTTTATGTTAATGAAAGGAGAAACCTCAGAAAAGGAGGATGAAAATGGTTGCTCAACTCAAAGAATGTAATCAATGTCACTAAATTGTACATATGGAAATGACTGAATTGGTATACGTTTTGCTGTGTATATTCTTAACACCATCAAAACAAATATTTGGGGAAAAAATTGTAATGGATTGAAATATATCAAAAATATATAAATCTTTAAAGTCAAAATATCACTTAACTAAAACGAAAACACAATTGTTCACTATGGACCATGCCAGGCAACTAGTTCATATTTTTAAAACTGAAAATAAAATGAAACAATTAAGTGCCTATTTTGTATTTTCTCTTAAAAATTTTAGCATTAGGACTTCCTGAGATGGAGAAATAGGCAGACAAGTGACACAGACCCTCCTCAACAAAGAAAAGAAAAACCAATTGACAGAAATATAGCAGATAATCCTGGAGCCCTGAGCTTTGAAAAGAACTATACAGAGGTGGATTAGGCACCAACTAGTGGGAAAACCTGAATGAAAACAGTGATTACAGAGATGGTCGGAGCTGCTCCTGCAGGACCAACAGCCTGAATATTTCCAAGTGGTGTTGGGACCTGAGTATTGACCTACAGATTAGCTCTGGTCACCAAGGGCTGCAGGGACGACTACGCTCGTGGCCTATGACTAGGAAGGGAAACAGCAAGAAAGGAGACTACCTGAGCTGCGGTCTTTCCACTGTCTGGAGGGCACAGCCATTTTGATTGTTAACACGTGGCAGCCATTTTGGATATTTAAAGTGACTGAGGGCGCAGCCATTTTAAATCTTTACAAGTGGCAACCATTTTGGATTTTAAAGTGATAGCATTCTCATTCGGGCTCCAGGGACCTAAAAATAGGGTGTTTGCCAAGGTCGGCAGGGATCTGAGAGGCTGACAACAGGAAAGGAGACAGGTGGAGAGTGTATAAGTGATGTCAACTAACGAATAGAGGAGCACAGTACCTTGCTTGCATAGATAACATAGTAAGAAAACAAAAATCATGAGCAAGTCACTCCAACATAAAATCATCAATTAAATTTAAACACACAAACGTCACAATGCCTCAGAGACAACAGAGCATCACAGTCCACACAAACAAGCAAGATAAAGCAGAAGAAACAAGGGGCCAGGATACAGACCCAAAACACATCCCTGAGGAAGAGGCAGCATTGGAATTCCCTGAGAAGGAATTCAAAAGAATTATATTTAGGTATCTTCAATGAATTGAGAGACAGATCATGGAAAACACAGAGAAAACCTTAGAATAATTTTTCAAAAGACAACACAAGAACAAAATAACAAAATAAATGAAAAATTAGAAATGATTCAAAATCTACACACAGAAATCCAGAAGATTAATAGTAAATTTTCAGAAATAGGAAAGACATTGAATGGGCAATGGAGCAGAATGGAAGATAGAATTAGGGAGACTGAAGCCCAATACCTGAATACTTCTTTGGAAGGGGATCAGTCAGAAAAAAGGTAAAAAGAAAATGAAGAAAGCCTAAAGTTCATGTGGGATACCAACAAAAGGAATAATCTACATGTAATCGGAATTCCAGAACACAAATAAAACCACAGAGAAAATTGCTGAAGATTTGTTGGAAGAGAATTTTCCTGGTATGATGAAAGATGAGAATATATCCACTCAAGAAGTCCAACAAAC
This sequence comes from Orycteropus afer afer, assembly GCF_000298275.1. Lineage (NCBI taxonomy): Eukaryota > Metazoa > Chordata > Mammalia > Tubulidentata > Orycteropodidae > Orycteropus > Orycteropus afer. The sequence continues at coordinate 3,255,698 of NW_006921926.1, read as the reverse complement.
CCCAAACAGGATACACCCCAAAAGAAAATCATCCAGACATATCATAATCAAACTCACCAAAATCAAAGACAAAGAATCATGAGAGCAGCATGGGAAAAACAAAAAGTTACTTACAAGGGGCAACCAATAAGACTAAGCTCAGATTTCTTGGCAGAAACCATGCAGGCAAGAAGACAATGGGATGGTACATATAAAATCCTGAAAGAGAAAAATTTCCAACCAAGAATTATGTACCCAGCAAAATTGTCCCTCAAATATGGTGGTGAAATTAGGACATTTCCATATAAGCAGAAATTAAGGGAATTTGTTAAAACCAGACCAACCTGACAAGAGATGCTAAAGGGAGCCCTTTGGACAGAGAAGCACCAACAGACAATAACAACTGACCATTAACACACATGATGATATAACCCAGAAACCAACCCAGCTATGGAAATATGCAAAGTAAACAAGCCTACAAGATTGTAAACAGGGAACCAGAGACATCAAATTGACAAATGAGGACAACTACAAATCAAAAAGAAGGAAAAAACTGTGTCGTTACAGAACTTCTAGATGGTAGGGAAGTCAAGACAACTATAAGATAGAATGGACTGTTCCAAACTTGGGAAGAAAACTATAAATCACAGGGTAACCTCAAAGAAAAAAGATAAAGCTTCATATCAAAAAAGAGGACCAGCATAAATACTCAGCAAATACTAAAACAATAGCAATGAAGGAAGTGATAAAACGATTCATAAACAAAATGAGCTCAGCATAGAAAATTATATGGAACAAAGAAATCGACACTGTGAAAAAGCACGTAACAAAAATGACAGCAACAAATTCATATTTGTCAATAATTACACATCTGACAAGGGACTTATCTCTAAGATTTATAGCGGAGGAGCAGATGACCAAACTATGGTACATACACATAATGGAATGCTATGCAGCACTAAAGAATAATGTAGAGTCTGCAAAACACCACATAATATGGATGAAATTACAGGACATTATGGTGACATAAGTCAATCATAGAGTGACAAATATAGTATTAGTTCATTGATGTGGAGGGTCAAAGAAAGGTTTATATAT